>NC_134405.1:126472714-127072714 GCF_038048845.1 Mixophyes fleayi
AACTCCTACTGGCCCAATAGTATTGGGCTCGCCAGCTGCGGAGGAATCCGCAGCTGTCATTACTCCTTTGATCTTAAAGACTGGCAGACTTCCAAGATGCATGCACCCGCCGGAAGCCCAGGAGAGATGTTAGTAGGAGGCAAGGAGGTAAGGATCAGGAAGTCAGAGCCAGAGCAGCCCTGGGCTGATCCACACGGTACACGGATTAAAATGGCTAGTTCCTGGGGAGGAGCCAGCCACAAGGAAGCAAATCAATGTTAGGACCAGCCCCATTAGCTAGGGCCACACATAGTGCAATGCTGGGTCGCTTCTGTAAATACATATATATAGAACAGGAAAAAAGTTGATAGGCCTATAAGGCTCCTATGCTCGTGGGGCCCCTGGGCAACTGCCCAGCATGTTCATGCAGTAAGACAGCCCTACTTCTAATCACTCCTACTTCAATATACAGTGTACATTACTTAAATCTTTCTCAAGTCCTTATATAAGAAACTATTTACAACTCCTATTACTAACTAGAGATGTGCACCGGCGACTTTTGAGTTCTCGTGTTTTGTGTTTTGGATCCGGATTTTCGCGATGTTTTGGGTTCGGATTTGTTTCGCAAAACACCTGCCAAAAGGATTTGGTTCGGATTTAAGGTTTTGGATTCGGATTTTTTTTGAAAAAAAACTAAAAAGTGTAAAAATCAAATTTTTGGGCTTATTTTCACTCCTACGCTATTATTAACTTCAATAACATTCAATAACAAACGTTGCAACGAGGTATCTTTCTGGACTGCGTAGAGGAGTGTTCCCCACAATATAATTAAAAACCCATCAACTGGTCTGAATTACACCCAAAAATAGTATCTTTACTGCGTAGAGTAGTGGGCACTGGGCACCACAATAAAATATATAGAAAACCTTCAACAGGTCTGCATTACACCCAAAAATAGTATCTGGACTGCGTAGAGGACTGGCCACTGGCCACCACAATATAATATATAGAAAACCTTCAACAGGTCTGCATTACACCCAAAAATAGTATCTTTACTGCGTAGAGTAGTGGGCACTGGGCACCACAATAAAATATATAGAAAACCTTCAACAGGTCTGCATTACACCCAAAAATAGTATCTGGACTGCGTAGAGGACTGGCCACTGGCCACCACAATATAATATATAGAAAACCTTCAACAGGTCTGCATTACACCCAAAAATAGTATCTGGACTGCGTAGAGTAGTGGGCACTGGCCACCACAATAAAAAATATATAGAAAACCTTCAACAGGTCTGCATTACACTGCACATACGGCTGCTCCTCCATCCTCTCCATCATATACATGTTGGAGTTTCAGCGTGTGAAAACCTCTTGTTTTTGATAATGACAGTGCATTTTGAATATTTTTCAATTTGCCCCACAACACTGAATGTACTTTATCTATGAAACGCATCTAACTTTCTTGACTGCGTAGTGTGGTGGCCCCGGTACACAATTTGGTACCGAGGCCACAATATAATTAAAAAACCCTCCACGGGTCAGAATTCCACCTAAAAAGGGTATGGACTGCGTAGTGTGGTGTGCCCGGAACACAATTTTTTACAATATAATTAAAAAATTGGGCATCAACTGTCACCGTTGTTTAATATCTGATACACCTAAATATGGACTGCACAGTGGAGTGGCCCCGGTAGTAAATTTGGTGCCGGGGCCACAATACCTCCTCCAACTTCCAAGTGTAGTGTTTATAAAGACACACAGCGTCGAAGTGTTATTTGTTGACTTTCTTAACCCTAAAATTGTCCCTGTTGCAAATATTCGTGCAATGGAGAGTTACTTTTTCATTGAAAGACTCAAGCTTTCAAGTGTAGTGTTTATAAAATATAAACAACAATACAGTAGTTTTAGAGCACGTCAATACCTCTTGTTTTAAATTATGACAGGGCATTTTACTTTTGGTTTAATTTCTTGAATTTGTTTAAATTTGGTTTTACTTTTTGAACATGGCAAACGACTGTTGATTGGTCATATAATGCAAAAAAAAAAGTTCCAAGATGGAATTGTCCTTGGGCCCTCCCACCCAACCTTATGTTGTTGAAATAGGACATGCACACTTTAACAAACCAATCATTTCAGCGACAGGGCCTACCAAACAACTTTGGCTGAAATGATTGGTTTGTTTGGGCCCCCACACCAAAAAAGCTATTCATCTCTCCCTGTACAGACTAAACAGGCTCTACTGAGGCAAGATGTCGTCCTCATCCTCAACCTCTGATTCCTCTCCCCCTACAGTGTGTACTTCCTCCTCATCACACATTATCAATTCGTCCCCGCTGGACTCCACAACCACAGATCCCTCTGTGCTATCTGGAGGGCAGTGCTGTACTTCATTGAGGAATTGATTATTCATTTTTATAAACATCATTTTTTCAACGTTATGAGGAAGCAACCTCCTTCGCCGCTCACTGACCAGGTTCCCTGCTGCACTAAAAACTCTTTCTGAGTACACACTGGAGGGGGGACAACTCAGGTAAAATAGAGCCAGTTTGTACAGAGGCTTCCAAACTGCCTTTTTTTCCTGCCAGTAACAATATGGACTGTCTGACATGTCTACTTGGATGGTGTCAGCAAAGTAATCCTCCACAATTTTTTCAATTGTGACAGCATCCAATGCAGCGAGAGTAGACATGTCTGCAATGGTTGGCAGGTCCTTCAGTCCGAACCTGATGTTATCAGCATCCCCGCCAGCGCCTCTTTTAGGAAAACTGAGATTTTTTCCTTGCAGCCATAGATGTGGTAGAAAATGAGGGTGGAGCTGTTGGCATGTCACGGTCCTCTTCAGAGGACAATCTCCTGACCAGCAGGTCTTTGCACCGCTGTAGACTTGTGTCCGCTGGAAACAGAGACACAACATACGCTTTAAACCGAGGATCGAGCACGGTGGCCCGAATGTATTCCTCTGACTTTAAAAGAGTGACCACCCTCGGATCCTGGCAAAGCGTACGAAGGGCTACATCCACAAGAGCTACATGCTTGGTGTAATCGCAATGGCTTACCAGCTCCTCCCTCACTTTCTCCAGCTGCTTCTGCAACAGCCTGATCAGGGGAATCACCTGACTCAAGCTGGCAGTGTCGGAACTGACTTCTCGTGTGGCAAGTTCAAATGGCTGCAGAACCTTGCACAACACGGAAATCAGTCTCCACTGCGCTTGACTCAGGCGCATCCCCACTCCTTTGCCTGTCGTAGGTGGCTGTGTAGGCCTGAATGGTCTTTTGCTGCTCCTCCATCCTCTGCAGCATATAGAGGGTGGAGTTCCAGCGTGTCACAACCTCTTGTTTGAGGTGATGGCAGGGCAGGTTCATGCTTTTTTGATGTGCCTCTAGTCTGCGGTAGGCACTGGCTGAATGCCGAAAGTGTCCAGCAATTTTGCGCGCCACCGCAAGCATCTCCTTCACACCCCTGTCACTCTTGAGGTAATGCTGCACCACCAAATTAATGGTGTGGGCAAAACATGGGACGTGCTGGAAATTGCCCATATTTAATGCCCGCACAATGTTACTGGCATTGTCTGACACCACAAATCCCCATGAGAGTCTAAGTGGGGTAAGCCACTGGGAGATAATTTCCCTCAGTTTCTCTAATATGTTGTCAGCGTTGTGCCTCTTATTAAACCCTGTAATACACAATGTTGCCTGCCTTTGCACGAGCAGCCATTTTGTAGATGCTGCTACTGATGCAGCTGTTGCTGTTGCTGCGGAAGGGGATGCATCTACCCAGTGGGCTGTCACAGTCATATAGTCCTTCGTTTGCCCAGAACCACTTGTCCACATGTCCGTGGTTAAGTGGACAGTGGGTACAACCGCATTTTTTAGAGCACTGAGGACACTTGATCGTACTACTCTGTACATTTTTGGTATCGCCTGCCTAGTGAAGTGGAATCTCGACGGGATTTGGTACCGGGGACACAATACCTCCATCAACCCTCTAAATCCCACTCCACTGATGGCGGACACCGGGCGCACGTCTAACACCAACATTGCAGTTACAGCCGCAGTTATACGCTTAGCAATAGGGTGACTATTATCGTATTTTGTGGTCATGGCAAACGACTGTTGGACGGTCAATTGTTTTGTGAAAGACTTAGCGGTTTTACGACTTCCCCTCTGGGAAGATGACCGACTAACAGCAGCAACAGCAGCAGTGGCAGTAGTAGGCGTACCGCTGCAGGATTCCTCGGATGAATCCCGTATTGAGGAGGACTCAGTCTGGCTGCTGGACTGAATCTGATGGAGATCGTGGAGGAAGATGATGAGGAGGGTGTTGCTGGTGTGTATCCAACTGGACCACGGGATTTAGGTGTCCCTGTACCGATGAGGGTCCTAGCCCCAGTTCCTGAACTAACCACTGAACTATGAAGGTTATTCAGGTGACGTATAAGGGAGGATGTTCCTAGGTGGGCAAGATCCTTACCCCTGCTTATTTGAGCTTTACATAAGCTACATATGGCCATACATTGGTTGTCTGGATTTGGATAAAAATAACTCCAGACCGAAGAGGTGCATTTTTTGGTCTTCTGACCAGGCATGACGATGGGCTTTTTCATCCCATGGACATCAGCTGTTTTCCCCCCTGGTGCCTCATTTACAATAACCACATCACCATCCTCATCATCAAGTTCCTCCACAGCGCCAGCTACATCATCAATAGGCTCCTCCCGAGCCACCTCTTCCCGTACAGTGAGGGGAAGGTCAGGCTTCACAACCACCAACACCCTTGGACTCGCCTTGGGGATTTGTGATAATTTCTCTTTAGAAGGCAGAGTTGTTTGCTGTTTTGTTGCTGACAGCATAACTCTCTTCAATTTTTTGTAGGGGGGTGAGGAGGAGGAGGGCTAAGATCCGTGGGTGAAGCTGAACCACTAGTCATGAACACGGGCCAGGGCCTAAGCCGTTCCTTGCCACTCCGTGTCGTAAATGGCTTATTGGCAACTTTACGTTTCTCCTCAGATGATTTTAAGTTTCTCTGTTTTCTACTTTTTCTTAACTTGGGCTTTTTGGATTTTACATGACGGTACTACGAGATTGGGCATCGGGCTTGGAAGACGACGTTGATGGCATTTCATCGTCTATGTCATGACTAGTGGCAGTAGCTTCAGCATTAGGAGGAAGTGGGTCTTGATCTTTCCCTACTTTATCCTCCAAATTTTTGGTCTCCATTATATGTAGCACAAGATACTGCAGAATGTGTGAACTTGGTAATATTGCAGTACCAATGGACTTATACTGCTGGATTGGTTTTGCAAATTTGGTTATAATTATTTTATTTTTTAATTCTTTATTTTTTATATAACTTTTTTTTTATTTTTTAAAAACTTGGGAATAATGGGGAAATAACTATGCCCTTAGAAGCACAGAGCACAGGACACAGCACCACTGGACTGAACAGGACACAGCACAGGACCCAGCAGCACCACTGAACTCAGCAGGACAGAGCACAGGACACAGCACCACTGGACTGATACTGCAGAATGTGTGAACTTTGTAATATTGCAGTACCACTGGACTTTTACTGCTGAATGTGTGAACTTGGTAATATTGCAGTACCAATGGGCTTATACTGCAGGATTGGTTGTGCAAATTTTGTTGTAATTAAAAAAAAATTAAATTAGTTTTTTGTATGTTTTAAAAAAACTTTTTTTATTTTTTTAAACACTTGGGAATATTGGGGAAATAACTATGCCCTTAGAAGCACAGAGCACAGGACACAGCACCACTGGACTGAACAGGACACAGCACAGGACCCAGCAGCACTACTGAACTCAGCAGGACAGAGCACAGGACACAGCACCACTGGACTGATACTGCAGAATGTGTGAACTTTGTAATATTGCAGTACCACTGGACTTTTACTGCTGAATGTGTGAACTTGGTAATATTGCAGTACCAATGGGCTTATACTGCAGGATTGGTTGTGCAAATTTTGTTGTAATTAAAAAAAAATTAAATTAGTTTTTTGTATGTTTTAAAAAAACTTTTTTTATTTTTTTAAACACTTGGGAATATTGGGGAAATAACTATGCTCTTAGAAGCACAGAGCACAGGACACAGCACCACTGGACTGAACAGGACACAGCACAGGACCCAGCAGCACTACTGAACTCAGCAGGACAGAGCACAGGACACAGCACCACTGGACTGAGCACAGCACAGCACAGCACAGAACTGAACAGCACGAGATATAGCAGGAGAGAGGACCACCTAACACACCCTCCCTCTACCCTGATCAATGCCCGAGTGAAGATGGCGGTGACTAGCGGGGAATTTATAGGATCCGAGTATCGCGAGATCCGACAACGGGATTATGAGTCAGAGCCTCAGTTTCAGATTTGAATTTGGCGCCAATACCAGGATCTGTCTCGGATCGGCAACGTTCGGGTGGGCTCGGATTTCAGAAATCCGAGTGCGCTCATCTCTATTACTAACACAACAAAATTATCTATGATCAAGCACAATTCTCTATGAGCAAGCAGTGTATAACACAAGCTCTATATGCTATATCATCATGTTTACATATTTGGCAATTATATATCCCCTCATGACTGAATATTGCCACAGCCCAGAATGGTTTATGAAAGAGTCCTGTTGTTTGCACATGATGGTCAGAGAGTGAATGTATATCTGTGTGCAGCGTTTCTGAGAAGTGACCAACAAAAGCATATTCAAATTTGTCATAAGAGATGTTAACTTTAAAGGCCTCTGTAGGTGTAGCCACTGTACAGGATGTGTGCCAAGCCTATTCATATGTGCCCAAAAGATCTTTAATCTAAAACTCATCTAACAACTCACAGTTTGGACAAAGCTTAGCATCATGCCATATCAGGTGGGGAAGGAGCATAATGTTCAGGGACTTGTGAGAATGTGTAAATGAAAAATTAAATATTATACTTTTTTTAAGCACACAATGTGTTTATTCTCCTCAGGTGTTCTGTGCAGACATAAGGAGATGGAGGTGGAACATCCTTATTTGTTCCCTACTGTCCCTTGCAGCACCAGGATTAGAACTTTGCTGCCTGTAGTGAATGTGAAGTAACATCCAGCACAGCTGTAGGGGATGGGTTAAGTGCTGGTATATACTGCCACATACTGGCCCACCTCAAGCACTGCATATACATACATATATATACACACACACACACATTTTATTTAAATGGTCTGGTCATTTCACACATAAGATCCATGAGAAATTGATAAAAACATTTTTAAATGTTAATTTGAGTCATGAACAGCTGTAATTAATCTTTGATCTATTTTGTGTATCACACTACAGTTTCAATATCTTTTCCAAAATGGCATTGTAAGTCTGGGAATCCATTGGTCTGTATCGTGTGTTGGCTTCATCTAAGAAGTACAGAGGATCTTTTATAGTGAGTGGGTTGAAGCCCTCTTTGACCAGTTCCACTTTACGCTGCTTGTAGGTTCCAGTAACTTCCATGATGTCCTGTACATTTAAGCAATACTTAATTAGATATAGTCATATAACATCTGGAGCAGGTTCTTCAAAAGTACATATGTATAATTAAACAGTAAGAAAGCTGTTTATAAAATGAGGCAGGATGTTTAATAGTGGGGAGAAATACTTGGGGAGAGATAACATTTATGCAACTAAAGGGAACCTAAGCAAGATTGAGATTTTAATAAGAAACTCCCAATACCCTGCTCGTAAACCCATGGATGTCCCTCGAAAGGAAATCCCTTTTGTTCCTAAGAGCAGGAATGTTTAGGAAGCTGAGGAGCTTTACACAGGGAGGAGGAGGAGAAGCCATTTTTGCTATTGTTGACTACTTCATAGAAATTAATCCTAAACTCTGCTGTCTGAGTCATGTACCCCAATGGCTACCAGATTCTCTGATTAGTAAAAACTGCCATTCAGGATGCATATAAAATTATTGCAGGCTGGAAATACAAAAAATGTGTAATTTATGTATATTTAGCCTATCAATAATAAAAAAAACAATATATTAACAGATATCTTAAAAAATAAAGTAATCCTTTGAGCAACTATAAGAAATTTGAAAATATAAAGTGATAAAATAATGCTGGTCCTAAAGAAGTTGATGACAGATTACTGGCCTGGATACTGATTTAAATAACAATATATAGAATTTGCTTACTTGTATTCTCACAAACCGAGGTCTTGCGTAACCAGGTAAATAATCTGACACTTGTTTGTACAGTTTTTCCCCATCAAATGATTGTCCTTCCTTAAGTTTGATGGATGCCATTCCAATTCTCCCTTCATGATCTGGAAAAATGAAAAGCTAAGCGCAGTTGTAGAGAAGTGGTACATATATCTGATTATAATTTATTTGGTTTAGATTATATACTGTATGTCTGTACTTTGTCCACTCTGGTACTACCTTACGTACAACCTCGATCACGGTGTCAGGATTCAGGCGCTAGGACCTTACTTGCCTGACAGGCCTCCCGATCATAGAAATTAATACAGCAAGGGCATCTGCCCTCAATTTAATGTCTTACACATTTTCTTCTGCAAGACATCTTCCTGTCTGAACCTTTATAAACCTTGCAGTGTGGTCTGCTAATTACCTGATAACAGGTCCTATTTCATGGTTTCTGTGTGTGATATTAACAACCTGGCATTCCTTATATAATACAATTTCTTGCTACCTACCTCAACCTAGGCAACAGATGTGACTACATATAAACATATAACCATAAACAGTGGCTCTGTAGCAATTAAAAATGTTGATCTCATAAACAACTAATAATAAATTGCATGTGTGTACAAAATAAATCACATACCATAAACAGAAAGTCTTTTTTCAAACACTCCTTATGAGGAGGTGCCTCTGTCTTTTTCTCTTGTGCAGAAGAGTACATCAAAGAAAATATTACAAATCATTATCACTTTTTTGGTGATTGGCGGTTATTCAAATATTTTCAGAGATACTACCCTATATTGTGATTTCTTTGTTATATTTTATTCATGTCATCGTTTGTACAAGCGAAAATTGAGTAAAAGAAAAAGAAGATGTAGACACATCCTCATATATGGACTTTAAAACAAACCTATATCGGCTGCAGATAAGAGCTAACCTTCTAAGCTTTTCCCAGCTGTCCTGTGTTGAATCCATCCTAAGTCAATTTAGTATTTAATAGTGTTTTTTTAACATTCATTTAAATCTGGTTTAAATCTGGCGCATGCAGAAAAGTCGTTGAAATTAAGATGTCATTGAAATGAATGGAAAACGTGACAAGATTTTTTATAATATATGTACAGAAATGAGAAGACACCTAGCGACATATTCTAGTAGCGGAAAAATTAAGAATGCCTAATTAAAAAGTATACTACAGTACTAATGAATACTCACAAGGCACAGTAACGCCATAAACATTAACCTCTTCAATGAAATCCGTCATCCCAACAATGTCTGCCACTTCAGTAGTTGCCACGTTTTCCCCTTTCCAGCTGCAAAAGAATGAATTCATGTGTACCAGATGGATTAGAATGAAAAGTCCATAATTTAATGCTGCATAGGTTATAAATCTAGTGTTTTTTAAGAAGCTGACCACTGTCAACGTTGCTTCCACTGCATCACCCAGGTTAAATGTCATTACATTTGATTTGAAAGTATAAGCAGGACAGAGGTGGGTGAATGTAAGCTACTGCTGGCTTCTCTGAGATCTTGAGTCCATCAGGTGGAGGACTGAACATAACACAGCTACCAATGCAAACTAACTTCAGAGAGATCCATTCCTATTAATTCTGCTAAAGCACATAGAAGAGATATCTAATTTTAAAAAAAATCTACATTTTGAGTTACAGCTTTATAATGATGAAAACTAGGACACAGGGGAGTGCCATTAGCAATAACCATAAAATACATAGTATATCGGTGTCAAATGGAAGCTAATTACTAGCCATATGCAACTGCAAATATGGGTTTGGGAATTAATTTCTAATAATAATTTGATATGCCTCAGAGGAGCTCTGTGTACAGCCAAGGTTTAAAGCCTTAAAACCGACTCTAAATTATTATGTCCCTTGATTATGTTAAACCCCTCTGTACTCTCCCCAGTAGGTGTTTGTAGATAAGGGAGCCCAGACCCATGATTATAGATGATTGTCCTGTATCAATTTATGGCACAGGTTGCAAAAGTTGAAGTCTGTGAAATATCTCTTTAAAGACACAAACATCTGGGATATCTAAGACCCTTCGAATGAAGAGACAGGTATCCTTGTTAAGTGGTAATAATAAACTGGTGAAATAAGGACACAGGAAAATATCCATATCATAATTACAGGAGCCATGTTTGTTATTCAGATGAAGGGAAACTTATCATATTTGTAGGCCATTCTGGTGAGAAGGATAAAGAAACCATAGTTTCATAAACCCCTCATTTGCATTTACACAGATTTACTAGTTCTGACATCACAGGAAGGGGGGCTGCAATGTACCTGCTGCATGTTTAAAATATCCTGTAAAGCTAACAGATTTGTACACTTTTGGGAATCAATTGGCATATTGAGGAGTGTCCCTTTATTCTGCTACTCCCAGCAAAACAGAAACTTGATTGTAGGTAAATTATCATTTTTGTGTTTTGTCGTTTATATTCTTCTAAGAAACCATTGCATTATATCTTTGTATGTCATTTGGAAATTATTTTATCTTAAGCATTGTGGATTTATTTTTTATATTAAACTACACTTGATAGGTTCAGGTCTCTGTGTTCTTGCGAACTCATTTTGGACACCTTGGTTATAATGCTACATAGTTGAAACAGGGGATATCATTTGGTTTATGGTAAATATGGGTCAGGGGAGATCATTTTGGTTTATGATACCTCTGATTAAAGTAAATAGTGATAGATTCATTTTAACAGAGAAACGAAGGTTTCCTGATTAAGAGTGTCAGCTCTTCACAAAAAACCTTGGTTGTGGCATAATTGGTAAGGTAAAGTTTGTGTGTGGCTAGGGAAGGCTTTAATCATTTTGTATAGACCAGGTGGTTGTTTTTATTAACTCTTTGTCACATACACTTCACGCAGGCTCAGATGAGTGCTGGATCGTGATAATCAGTTTCTCATTTATTACCTAGAGTGAAGGACAGTTCCATAATGAGCAACAAGAAAATCAGCATATTATACAGAATAGCATACAGAGTAGCAATTAAAGTATTTTTGTTTAGCATCAATGTGGCATAGGTGCAATTTATTGTGCATGCTGTAATTTCCATAAACAATACATAAAGTTACCTTAAAATATACACAGGGATCTATTTATTATAGGGAGAAAAGCCCTACATCCGGCATGTGCTTTTTCCAGAGATAGGACTTCTCACTATCTTTTCAGGGCTACAGTCATGCTATCACCAACGGTAGGCCCCAGGGGCAAATATATTCACCATCTATCACCTGCAATATCCTTCCCCATGCAAAGCATGGCAAAGCCTATTTAACACCACTGTAATCCTTAAAAAAAGATAATAGCAGGAGATAGAAGATGATAGGTGAAAAAATATTCAAGACGCATGTTTTCATGTTAATTTTATTTAAATATTAATGTTTTTAAAACAAACATATTTTACTTTTAAACTTTGTTTGTTTTTTTTTAACTTATTTTTTTTCTACAAAGTGGAACAGGAAATGCAAGTTCGGGCTTCCAGTCATGCATGCTCAGATCCCCTTATACTAGCGGTAAGTTGCCACAGAGGTAGCTGAATATCACTTGTCAAGTGATAGTTTATTGATAAAATAAGACAAAGTCTAGCTAAATAACTCACACAGGTAAAAAAAACTACTACTTTGATTTTACTGAGCTGGATGAGTTAAATAAAGATTAAGTTTTTTTTAAGTAACCTTAGTAGTAAGTAGACTGCGTAGCTAGTCAATAAATGACTGTGGTTACATAAGCCTTAATAATGTGAACAATGCATCAATAAACTATTCCCAGAATTTTCTAACGCGAGAAGACATTCAGTCCATTCCCAGTAAAACACTGGTGACACTGGAAAATAAATGATAAAGGGTGCAGTAGCAAAATCTCTAACTGCTCTCCAAAAGCATTTTTTGTATTGATAAGATTGTGAGCAGTGAAACAATTTAACCAGTCTTGTGGCAGAAAAGTTTGTTAGGAAGGATCTCTGAAAGATATTTTCATTTCAGATAGCAAGCTACTAAAACAGTAATGCAAAGTCAAGTTACAGGCATAAGTAAGGGAATCAGCAAGAGAGCAAGGTCAGGCAAATTTTCCACACAGCAAGGATCAGAAAAATCAGCAAACCCAAAACAGATCTTATAAACGGCTCATGATTAACACCAGACCTAATCTTTACATAGGTGCATCCACACGTATATGGGAGCTCCATGTAAATGGGCTGCATACCAATGTCTGAGCTCCATTACTTGTGAGTGTGCCAAATCAGTCATGCTGGTTAAGCACACCAAAGCCAATAGACCAAGTTTGAATGGGTGCACAGAATGGCAAGCTTACAATGTGCTTTCTGGAAAACGTATAAGAACATTGCAGACAGGGATGTCAGGGTGAATCCTATCATATTTAGAACATCTTAATCAGAAGTTGAAGGTAAATACTATACAATAACCAACAAGGTTGACCCCAAAGAGATAATGTTATGTTATAGGAATTCTATGAGCTTTCTTAGTGCTCAGAGTGTAGGGGGTCATACCTATCAGATTGCAGCATTTGTCTAATGATTGAGCTATGCTGAAAGAAGACAGCAGATATCTTACCGAAATGTGTCTCCTACACGATCCTGGAAATATACAAAGCCTTCTTTGTCTATCATTATCAAATCTCCACTGTTAAAATACAAATCTCCCTTTATAAATACATCTCGAAGTCTTTTCTTCTCAGTCAGAGACTCCTCTCCTGCGTATCCAGTAAAAGGATTTGTAGTAGTAATTTTTGAAATTAGCAGCCCAGTCTCACCTGTGATCAAATAATATTATAAATTACTTATTGTAAACTTTATGACAAATGTAGGAGCGTGCCAAACTCAAGCACATACAGCCAAGTCTGAATCCAACTCTGGTCATCTCAAAGTTACTTGTTTTTCTGCCAAATCTCTTGCTACAGTGAAAGGGCTATTCTAAGTCCTGATCAGTAGCGATGACAGTGTTGTATGCATGCTATAACATGTGTTTGCAATCACGAGCAACTGTAAAAAAGTATTTTATGCTCAATAGACATTAATAATGTCCTAATAAATGTATTTGTGTATTAGAGTACAGCAGACCTGTCCCTGATTTATACAGCACACATATATTGAGAGCCGCAATGAACTTGGGAGTACACAAAGCCTAAACACATGCATTTAATACTAAACGCAGGTTCCACTCGAATGTGTATCTTGATTTATCAGCCCCAATGTGTGTATGGTGTTAGTGCGAGGGACATATCGAGAACCTTCTTCAAAATTCTTGGTGCTGGATTAAAGGCAATCGCCATGTCCTCTCCCTATTATTTCATTATATAGATTATTTACAGGCTGGCTAATATGCTCTTCCCAACCTTGCAGAATTTTTTTTATAGGAGTAGTGCAGCTTTTAAAATACAAATAACGCAAATTTAATCATGATCAAATCTGCCAACAATGCTTAAACCACTAATCTGAATATTTGCAATAAGAAATGTATGTGTTAGTTATTTTCATTTTGTTGCATTCATATTCCTGCTTGATTCTTTATTTCAACGTTAACGGAACCTGATTGTATGGTGTGTGAATGTTAGGTGGGAGATAATAGCATCTTGTAGATAGTAAATCTTAAGTTCCGTAACTAAAAAAACACAAACACATTTTGTATAATATACATGCAAAGCTCTCAGGAGACACCTTAACTGATTGTGTAGACATGTGATCTATAGACTTGTTGATTTACGGGAGTGTGTTACTGAAGACAGCCCAATCATATTGTCCAGCTGTACATATTTGGAAGTAAAGTATGTTATCCTGGGCTGACATTATAGAACAATTGTCAATTTTTCCTATAATAGCTAAGCACTGCATTTTATGAGTCTGTTCCTTCTTCTGGTCACCTTGCATTAATGACAATAATTCTAAATTCCAAACTTAGGTGGCCAGAAGCAGCACAATGATTTCTAGGATGTCGCATTTTTCCATGGAAGTTACTGAGTAAAACTAACTGTTACGTATTAACTTGCCTTTTCTCTAGTTGGAATACCTTTTTTCCATATGTGGCATTATTAAAGTTTTGTTATGAGTTAAAGGAAAGACATTCTTAAACAATACAGCTTTCATTGTTGCACATTTGGAATGACAATAATTTTATGCTAGATATAAATCAAATAAGCAACTGAAAAATTACCATGTTTAGGGGCTCCTTTGGAGGGGGACGTATTTGTGCTCCAAACATACGTAGACTTAACAATGTCAGTAGTAAATGCTAAAGTCTGATAACCCTAATTTACACAATATAATATGATAAAGTGCTATAAACACAAGACTAAAAGGCATAATTGAAATGAAATAAATTGCACTAGTGTCACAGTTTTATAATTAGACCGTATGTAAGGTAAGACTAAGCCTCCTAAGACTAATCATTGCTGCACTCATATACTGAAACTAGAAAGGGGATATTTTGATTAATAGATAACCTAAGCATTCTTTCTTCAACACAATTGGGAAGTTAGGTCAAATAATTTGAATAATGGAGGGGGCAGATCGATGCTCCAAATTTAGATTTTTTGATAAGCAATCTTGATAAGAGACCAAAATCCTCTGTTAATGAGAGGAAGTACTACAAGGTGATCATAAGCTTAAGTAGCGTTAGGAGTAGATCATCAGCAAATAGAGAACACTTATATACCCCTTTCTCAGTTTCAATTCCATAAATGGGCTCATGACATCTGTTAGCTGCTACTCTAGGGGCCCAATTGCTAATTGGAAGACAGCGTGTTTTAAACAATGACATGAAGTTGGGGGGGGGGGGGGAGTTGTATGCAGCATTGAGGGAACAATTTGGGCCTGATTCATCAAGGCATGTATCTGCCTATTTTGAGTGTATTGTATGCAAAATCACCCTGCGTATACCCAGTACCGGGACATACACAAGTACAGGCAGCCCTGTCCATTCTGTTTTTGGACACTGACTCCAGCCTATGATTTTGGGGAGTGTATGGGAAGGGGAGTTTGGCTGTAATCAGGGGCGGGCTGGGGCGGGGGGCAGGGGAAAAGATGTCCCCCAAACCGGACACAAAAACAGTATTTTGGACCGGCCCTAACTTCACTTACTCGGTGGCTGGCCCCTTCTCTGGGACCAGCCACCTTCTCATTGGCTGCTGCTACCGAAAGCCCATCCTCCCTTCTGTTGTGACATGGGACGCGCACCACGTGATAGGTGCTGTCCCATGTCAGAAGACTGCAGACCAGAGCGCACAGCTCGGATAGGACAAGGTAAGTGCAGGGTTGTACTCTAGAACAGACATTCATTGTGTATATTTATATGTCCTTTGCTCCCTCTTTGAACTTTCGATTTCAGGCAGTTTATTTTTTACCAATGTAGAACATTTTAACACCAATATCACTAAAGAGCGAAGCTCAAAGGCAATGATGTAGTTGGTCCTTGAACATTCCTTTGAAATCACCTAGAATGAGCACATTTTTTGTGATCCATGACTCTAGCAGGCCCAAGAAAATTTCTGAAGTTAAAAGACCCTGACTGTGAACTTAAAAAGAAATATACAGTGTGGTATTAAATGCTAATATTTTACTAGAGATCAGTGCTTCATATCTGAGCACAAGTTAATTTAAAATTACTTTAAACCAACTTGAAAGCAAATGTGTCAGTGTCAGCAGCATCTTGTATGTATGTATGTATGTATGTATGTATGTATGTATGTATGTATGTGTGTCAGTGTCAGTAGCAACATGTATGTATGTATGTATGTATGTATGTATGTATGTATGTGTGTCAGCAGTATCTTGTATGTATGTATGTATGTATGTATGTATGTGTGTCAGTGTCAGCAGCATCTTGTATGTGTGGCAGCAGCATATTGTGTGTGTGTGTGGAAGCATCTAATATGTATAAGCCTAGCGGCGTGTGTTAGTGTGTGTGTGTGTGTGTGGAAAAAACTATTTTCTCAGAAATGGCTCATCCAATTGACCTGAAATTTGGTATACTGACATTATTTGACAAAAAAATTATAATAGTGAAGTCAGTTAACTTCCATCATACCCCCTTCCCCCCGTGGGAGGGGTAGTAAAGGTGATGATACCTCGGAGATTGACTTATGTCCATCCGAAACAGGACTGCCGTTTAAGCTAAGATGGCGGCAGTTCCCTTTGAAGGCAGCATTTGCTATAACCATTAACAAGTCACAGGGTCAAACATTTGACCGTGTGGGTATTTATTTACCAGAGCCTGTGTTTGGTCATGGACAATTGTATGTCGCATTTTCACGAGTACGGAGAAGCAGTGATGTGAAAGTGCAGGTTATGAATACTGCCCTTCAAGGAAGACTGATTGAGCACAGCGATAAGGTGTTTAGCAGAAACGTTGTGTATCGAGAGCTTTTAGAACAGTAAGACGATGGAGATTAAGGATAAGGCGATGAAGATGAAGGATGAGGTGATGGAGAAGAATGATGAGGTGGTGACAAGTGGACAAAACCATGTTAAAAAAGGGCGCTTACATCGGGAAATAACGCTCTTCCCCTGAGGAGGCCTGGCCTAGCCCCAAATATATGACAAGAACCTTTTTTACACCTCAAGTAGCTTGATTTGACTAGAATGCATGAGTATCATGCACGGGTTAACTTGTATTTTATATATATATATATATATATATATATATATATATATATATATGAGTATGGGGCCAGTATATTGTATGTGTGTGTGTGGTAGCATATTGTATGTGTGTGTGTGGCAGCATATTGTGTATATATATAGGAGTATGGGGCCGGTATATTGTGTGTGTGTGTGAGTAAATGACCAGTAAATGAATGCAAAATGTGTGGGGGCCAGTAAATGAATACCTTGTGGGGGTGGAGGGGGGGGGCAGTAAATGAATGTAGTGTGTGGGGGGGGGGCAGTAAATGAATGTAGTGTGTGGGGGGGCAGTAAATTAATGTAGTGTGGAAGGGAGGGGGGGTCTTAATATAATGTGGGAGGTAGGCTATTAATTTAAATGTCGAGTGCAGGTGGGGGCTAATTATTGGGTATTATTTTATTTCTGGGGTGATGGTGTGGCAATTTCATTTAATAGTGGGGCCTATTAATTTATAATGGGGTACTTAGACCTTTAATTTAATGCTGGGGTGGTTTGGGAGCTATTTATTAATTGTGGACTGGTTGTGGAAAATGAGGTCTATTTATTAAATGTGATTATGTTTTTTTAATGCCTGTGATTGTTGTGGGAAATGATAATATTTGTTAAATGTAAATGCTATTTAAGTTATTGTTGGGGCTGTTTGAAGGGAGGGAAATAGGTTTATATATTAAATGTGTTTGCTATCTAATGTCAGGGTTGGTTGGAGAGAAAGAGATATATTTAGCAAATGTGAATATTATTTTAATGTTGTGGCTGGAGGGAGGCCTAATTATAAAACATGAGTGCTATTGATTTAACATCGGGACTGGTTGGAGTTTTCTAAATTTCATGTACCCATTTTTTTTCCAAATAGGGCCTTAAACATTCCAGGATCCAGACAACCAGTAAATGAGCTAAAGTAACCAGCAGCCACAAGTGGTGACAGTAACAAGACAGGTAGGAGAGAGCAGGACAGTCTGCCAACTGTCCTGAATCTGGTGAGACAGTCCCAAACTTGGGTGACTGTTTCGCTTAGGACAGTTGGGAGGTATGTCCCGCTTCACTGTGTACTGCTCGTGAAGGCAGAACTGTGTGCACCTAACAGTAGTGCACACAGTATTGCCTGTGTATTTTTCTAAAATTATAACCATGTTACATAATAGGGGGTTACCCAGTCTAAAGTGCCCAGGCCCCCCAGAGCCTTAATTCAGCTCTGGGCCTGGGCATAAAAATATATATATTGATTAAGCAACACTACAATAGCCTCTTTTTATATAGATAAATATATATTGTACCAAAAACCACCCTTTAAGGATGGGCCGCTGCTGTGTGCTGGCCCCCTGGGCTGAAGTCTGCCAGCCCTCCCCTGGCTGTAATCAATATACAGTAAGGGCATGCAAAACTCAAGCGCACACAGCAACGTCCGAATCCAGCTCTAGGCATGGCAAAGTTACTTGTTTTTCTGCTGTATGTTTAGTAATGATGTAATGATGACAGTCTCATATACATGGTATAACATGTGTTTGCAAACAGGAGCGACTTTAAAAATGTATTTTATGCTCAGTAGACATTAACCACATCCTAATAAATGTGTTTTATAGGAAGAAAATAAAATGTAATGTTTTTTACATTTTATTACATTTTTTTACAGTGTTATCATTAATGCCTTTATTACTGACTGCTGGCATTAATTCTAAATATTTTTTTTTCTGTGCGTTCTTTTGCGAATTTATAATCAACATAGATTTTGGACGTATCTTGCTGTGTCTTGTTTAGTAGAGCAGAGCATATCTTGAGATCAGTGCCTTGATAAATTTGGAAGTGCGCAGAGCCGATTTACGTGCTTTTTAAAACAAACGCACATTGCACTCAGTGCGCGTGCCTTGATGACTCAGGCCCTTTGTGTTTGAAATAATTGAAGTACATTTAAGACTATTTTGATATTATCCACAGGTTGTCAGTGTAGTATGAATCCTAACTGGGCAGGATGTATCAAATTAGCTAAACCATTATTTTATCTAGAAGTCAATATATTTGCTAATATTTTGACACCAGCTTTTAAAATAAAAATTGGGCAGTATTTGGCAGGGAAGTTAAGATTAGCGCCCATTTTAGGGATAAACAAAACATTTCCTTGCAAGAATTATGTCAGATGAGTAACTACCTGCAAAAGGCAATTTAACATCTTTGCAAGAAATGCAAGAATCAAACCTAAGGGGCATATTCAATTGTCCGCGGGATCCGCTGCGGAAAAACTAATACTGTTAATATGGTAATCTCTCGCTGGATTTCAGCTCGCAGCTCCCTGTATTATATATTGATGACTTGCAGTAATGTTATTCATTGTCCTTAAACTGAAGCAAGGCGGGCTATGGGTAAAGATCAGGTGGTGTCCATAATACAGGTGAGAGGGCTGGAGCTGCATTCATTCTCCCCCCTCCTTCCTCTACAGGAAGCTTGGAACAGCTGGGGACCCTGTGACATCACAAAGTAGTGTAAGGGGTTAATTTTAGGAGGGGCTCACTGCTACCTTATCCTTGGAAGTAGGGGAATCCAATTAGCATCAATTGTTCTCCTTAGGACTAGTCCAGACGCACTGTCTGCATCCCAGCAGGGGGCTTCTGTAAAAGGAAAGCTTATCTTCACTGCTCTGTCCAAACCCCCTAGTCCTGTACTGACCAATGGTTAAGAAGAATAGACCCAGGGGTTTGCCCAGGGAGGGGAAAGACTGGGGAAATTAGACCTGAGATATAAGGAACGACTCCAGGGGGAAAAGGTGTGGGATTTCATTCATGAAGATTGCAAGATCTAGTTTTTGAGTTGTCGTTCTCTACTAGTCTATATATGCAGCTGAGAGAGATCCATGGGTTGTGAAGTCTGGACAGCCAGGTTAATATTACTCCTTAAGCTAGTGGGGTAAGGGACAGATGATGTGGTAAACCTGCCTGGCATTTATTTACTGTGTGTACATAATATTCTAGTGTTGTTTGTATGACAATAAATGTACTGTTGTATTTTTATAACTGCATTTGCCTGAGTGACTATACGAATCCTAGAAGGTACTGGATAGACTTCCCTGGCATAGGAAGGCACCCGTGGGTGGCCAGCAAGCGTGAAGTTGGTAGCATTGGGCCAGATAAACCCGGTATCTTCACAAAAGGACCAGCTGTCATAGAGGTCTTGTGACTTCTTCTTTGGAGACATCTTGGTACTGTTAGATGCTTATGGAGAAGGGTTAGTGGTATCCTATAAAGACTGTTCTTCAGTTCATATAATCAAAGAGAGGAATTTAAGAATTCTAATCCCTCCTTAAAAATGGCACAATGGGCCTGATTCTTCAAGGCACGCATACTGAGCGCAACCTGCGTTTGTTCTAAAACGCACAGAATTTGGGCATAGGCACATCCAAATTCAACAAAGAGTGGATCTGAAGACATGTGTGCTGATAATTATGGATGTAGGTCTGCTCAAATCTACTACATAAGGCACTGCAGAATATGACCAATACCTTTGTAGAATATAAATTTGCAAAAGAACGCACAGAATTGTTTTTTAAATAATGTGACCTGTTAATATTGTGGGCATTAATGATGAAACAGTTAAAAAATTTGGTATTTTAAGTATTTTTTGTACCATGAAATACATTTATTAGTATGTTGCTAGTGTCTGCTGAACATAAAATACATTTTTACAGCTGTTCCTGATTGCAAACATGCAAACACATGTTAAAGCATGCATACGCGACTGTCATCGCAAGTAATCAGAACTTAGACTAGCCCTGTACCTGGAGCAAGAAATCAAGTACCTTTGAAATGCCCAAAGCTTGAATCAGACGTAGCTGCGTGCACTCAAGTTTGGCACCCCTTTATTGTACAATGGCTACAGCTGAAAGCCCCATCCCTGCCCATTCCCTCCCTGAAATTGTATGCTTTAGTAAGTTTCCTTTGCCTATGAAGATGAATTGAACGTTACTGCGGTTAGTTGCGTATGATCCAGTTCTGCGCATGCACAGATCAAACCTATGTATTATATGCACAAAATCAACCCAAACTGGAACCAGATTGCTGGAACTGACTGTAACTGGAATGCTGGAGCAAACTGGAACCGGAGTGCTGGAGCGGACTGGAACCGGAGTGCTGGAGCAGACTGGAAACAAAGTGCTGGAGCAAGCTGGAACCAGAGTGCTGGAGCAAGCTGGAAACAGAGTGCTGGAGCAAGCTGGAACCAGAGTGCTGGCCCAGACTGGAACCATAGTGTTGACTGCTTTGTCTGAGCAGAATAAACTGAGAAGACTGCTAGAAACCAGGTTGGTGTCTGAGGAATCAACGATGCACTGGCAATGGGTTAGAGGTCCAGGAAGTCCTTTTATAGGAACTGCTATGCCCTGTTTTGAAGCTGTGGTCAGCTGAGCTGAAGTAGCACCCTGACTGGCTGAGAGGGAGCATGAGACAGGATCCAAGTTGGCAGCGTCCATGCACTGGATTTGGAGGGCTCTCTGTAGGGGAGACAGACTGTGCAGCATGCTGCAGAGAGATCCGAGACCAGCAGAGCCCGTTGACACTAGGGTCAACTGAGAAAGACAGTGGAGGGGCAAGTAACAGGACCTGAGAGTCCGGTGCTTGACAGGTGTGTTGAATGGTTGGCTTGATGACTTCTATTCTTGTCTGGTGGTGTGGATCTGCCATTAAATTCTGTAATATGGTTTGTTAAGGACTAAAGTTTGGGGAAGAGTTCCTGACAACAGACACATCTCTCTGTCATTTGTATACACTACATATAAAGACCATACAGCTTTCACTATGGGAATAGGCAGAATTAGTTTTATTCAACTCCTACAATTACTTTCTGGGCTTTATTTTGTCCAGTGCAAAGCTGACTTCCTCCCATGGTTGGCAATTTTTATCAGTGCTTTGGGTCTGTCTGCTTTTTAACTCCCTACTTATTATAGCTGAACCACTTGTCCTCAAAATTGCTTCTAGTTTCATTGTTAAAATGCATTCCATAAACAATTTTTCAAGGCATGTAACACATCTACCAGGTCAGAGTAAAAGCTGCACATTTCATGCATCATAGCTGATGAATCCCTCACGTGTGTATCAAATTCCCCCATATAGTTTGGTCTGTTTTAATACCAGTTACAAATGCACGCTAACTCTAAAGCATTTCTGCTGACTAGGATTATCGCACATATTTTACCTCTTGCTACTCGGATGCAGCGCCCTGAAGCTTTTCGAATTGGTTCATCCTTTTCCACATTGTATTTGATCACTTCAAAAGGACGCATAAACTAAAAGACGGCATATTGGAAAATTGATTAAATATACTTCTAACCATATCCTATCATTCTGTATAACTATTGAATCAGTACCAAATTAATAAGTGAAGAAATAATCAAAAATTATTCTATTCTATTTGCTGTTATGTAGACATCCCAGTTTCCTACAAGCACAAATTACAAGTGGAGTGGTTTGGTATAGGAAATATAGTGCAACCACAGTCAGTCATTTGTTGTGAATCTAGAGAAAAAAAATGATTTTGTTTTTTTTAATTGGGTAAGTATGTTTTTAATTTTATAAACTGACAAACTGAGAACAGACATCATTCCAAATACTGCTTAAACAATCAATGGATTGATTACATTGACAAAATAGAGAACATTTTTATGATATTGATCACATTGGGCCTGATTCAATAAGGAAAGGAAAGCAAAAAACATAAGTAACTTTGCATCGGAGGGGGTGTAAATTTAAAATGTGATGGCAGATTTATAGTTGGGGAAGGGCATGTCCTAGAACAACTTTAAATTTCAGGGTACAAATAAGCGATCAAGCATTTGTGTGCTACATGAAAAAACAGACAGTTTTTAACTTATGTGCAAAATTAAAAACGAATTTGCACCCGTTGCATTGTAACATGGTTTTGTCCAGGAGAAAACGTACTCATTTTTTTGCCTTACTTTCCTTAATGAAACAGGCCCATTAAGTCTGATATGTCAGGCTATATAATTATATAAATCATAGGATTTAACGTATTACATAGCAAACAGAAAAATACCCAGTCTAAACATTTTGTAGGCTTTTTTGCAGCATCAGCTAGATAGTATTAAGATATGACAATAATCAAAAGAACAGAAAAAGTAACCAGTTTAAAACTAACTATAATATTTTCAAAACACTATCAAATGAACAATTAAACAGTAGAACTCCTGATTTATGCATTCTGCTGAGGGGAAGTTCCTAAATAAAATTTTGCCAGAACATCAGATTCAGGTAAATTAATTTCTATTTTACAGGGTGTCTGTATTATTTATTGAGTAAGCCCATAGCTCGCCCGCTATAGCTTCTGCATTGGAGACAAATTTGACTGTAACAATTGATCACCAAGTGGTGCATTAAACTGAACAGTGGAAAGTATGTCCTTCCATTGTAAAGTGGTATGACCAGCTTAAGTTAATGAACCATTTACCACACAATAATCATATCTTTATGTGCACAGTTTTAGAAAAGGCTATAGGACATGAAGAATAGCAAACATAATTTTGTGATGTCAAGCGTAATCCATTACTTTTTGAAGTCCCATGAAAAACAATTTTTTTAATGATTTTTCGTCCTTTCAAAATGCAAATTGTGGGTTAATATGACATTTAATTAACTTGGCCTTAATTTTAGAGAATAATAAAGAAAATATCTCAGGCAAGATAATTAGCACAAAGGCTGCTATAAGGACTGTATGTATTAGCTTAATGTAACAGATACAACCCACTGATAATAAAATTACTCATATTTTTGTTCCCTAGTAACACCACAACTCTTAAGCCAACATGTCAAATTATGAATTTAGGCTACAAAGCTGTTTGCCATACCTTTAAGAACATATTGCATCTGCCAATTGCTCCTTGCTTTCCAGTGTAATTAAAAAATAACGTATTTGCTTCTGTTGCTGCATAGAATTCATTTAGTCTGATGTCACCAAAACGATTGATGAACCCTTTCCAGATATCAGGTCTGAGACCATTTCCCACAGCAAGGCGCACACAGTGGTCTTTATCATTGTCTTTCTAGAAAATGGAGAAATGGTGAAAGAGGGATTAAATTGTGATTTTGTTTCTTAAAAAGTATGAATAAGATTTGGTGAACCACAGATCACAGACATATTGCTCAAAACATTTACATTTGTATGAAGGTAATAGTATAGAAAAGTGCAATTATCGAATACCCACAGTGCAGTCAGCCGTTTTACATTTCCAGTATTTTAGAGACTGCAGCCTATCCATAAATCCACTGTGTGAAAGTGACAGGTGCACTTTAATGTTGATTACATTGTTTCTTAAGGTGAAGGACATTAGAATTTGAAAGTTGACAGGAACAGGTAGGTGGGGTTAACAGGGATGGACATAATAAGGTGAGATAATAAGGTGAGAAATTGAGACATGGGTAAAAAAAGGACGTTGTTGACATTATAGGGAGTATGAATATGACAAACTACAGTAGTTATTTTAGCTAATCAACTACCATCTCCCACGCTGTCAGTAATCTATTCTAAGGCACGCTATGAGTGTATTCATATTCATTTTTCCCCAGACTAATGTAAGTTGTGTCAGTCAAAGAAGTTCAAATGATGACTTGTATCCTTTACAGTGGCTTTTTCTTGAGAGAGACTATACATACGTATGAACTTTACATATTTTTATGTATCATATGCTTTTTATCAGTGAGTTAATTACATTTTCCATTAATATAATTATTTTGGTATCCTTTTACGGATATCAGTTTACTGTCTATCTGGGAATTTGCATTGTTTGTGATTTTATAAATAGATGTATTATTCTATTTTATCGTGAGAATTGAGCATTGTCCGACAATTTTATTGAAACTCACATTCCTAACTGATTATTTATATTATATTTCTTTGTTTTGGATGCACTGGAACTTTTTCTCTTCTTTGTCAGTTAGAAGTGATTGAGTGACAGAAATACAGTAAGAAACAGATTAAAACTGGTCATGTTAAAGGACCTTTAATTACTGTGTACATTTCTATTCATTTTACAGAGGACGTGTATGGTTAAATTACTTTTTGGGATTGTGGGTTGGGCTGGAAATGGGCAGGGTGAAAAGAATGAAAAATTCACTATATTGTCCGGCTAAACATTACCCTTTGCTTTTATTTATGATTGTCTCATAAAACACTACTTTTTTATGTCTCAAATGAATCTTGACAGTGTATATTAATTAATAATATTATCCATACCTTAGGAGTATTACACAAATATCGGAGGATCTCCCCAATGTACTGGAAAGCCGTTACATTGTATTTCCTGCAGTCATCCCAGAACTGACTGGCTGAGAACTTATTTCTTATAACACAGGTGGCTCCTGGGAACAAAGGGTGACAAAACTTACAACTGCATTTCAGTGTTATTTAGTAATTAAGCATTAGTGTAGGACTTACAGAAAAATGGAGTGTTGTTGTTGGTTTATGACCTTATATGTATTGGACAAAATATTATATTCTTACCTGTTCATTTAATTTCATCTGTTATATACAATATTTGCATTACATTGATGAGGACAAGTGCAGAAACATGCTTTCATATACAGAGGAGTGACATTTTCAATACTTTGTTGCTCTATACAACCTGAAAATGTTGGAAGAGACCTTATTCCAAATCCAGAAATGTTATAAAAAAATGCGGACAGATCACCCATATCTCTCTCAATTTTTAGTGTAGAGGATTAACTGTGACATTTGACTAAAAACGTAATGTATCTCCTTCCGTTCCATGTTGGGATGGGTCCCTCCCAAATATCTGCACAAGTGAGTTCTGGAGTTTATAAAGCTGCTTGCAGTCTTCCATGTGGCTCTGCTGAAACTATATATTTTTCAGGTCCCATGTTGTATCCTCTGGATTCTATCCCAATTGATGGACAATTAATTTGTTGTAGAAAGAATCATGAAAAACAAGCACTTTATCCAATGCGATTCTACTAGATTTGCATCCCCTGTACCAAACAAGGCCTTACACCTGACTTCTTTCAATTGGCAATCTGAGTACCAAATCCAGTTTTCATCTGTTGTCTTTAAAGCTGTGTTCCTGAACTAATATCTCTGATTCTTCTCTGGCTATCAGATGTGTACCAGTTTATCCAGAATTTGTAAGTGTTTCTAAGCCTGAAACAATCAATTTTCTAATGGGTTAGATCGGATCCTTAGGTATATAGTTGAGTTGGTGCCATTCCAAGACAAAAAAGATCATACAATAGAAACTAAGAGAGCAAAATGTTTTGTCTCCCTTGTTTGATTATTTTCCAATATATCAAACTAGTACAATATACCGGTAGAGCAGAATTGTAAGTCTAATTCATTGGAGACTACTTTGAGGATGTGAAACTACACACATCAATACGCAAATCAGTGCTAGATAGATTGCTCATGAGAAAGCATTGGTCCCATGTACACATTGTATAAATGCATGACATAACAGACACAATGCTTATATGATGTGAAATAGAGAGGATGCATCGAAATGTAATTCCTATGCAATGTTCATAGTTCATGCACTATCTGGGTGGTGGAAAGGTCACAAATTCAGCATATGTTAATATGATAGTGAGCCATCCATGTGTAGTCATAAGATAATGAGAGATATCTGAATTATCTAAGGAGTGAGGGTCATGTACGATAATGTACTAATTTGCTACCAATGTGCAAATGTAAAATCAAAGGTTAGTGAGAGAATTTTCCTAAAGTAAGAACATACACAGAGAAGAGAATAGGACTTAATGAGGGATATAGGAAAAACAGTATTGGTCCCAAAGATTGAGAGGTAGCCATTAGACAGGTAGAAAGAATAAGAAAAAAGTGGTCAATAAAATATGATATAAAGATAAGAGAATTTCAGAGGAAAAGTACCCTTTGCTGTCACAGTCTAAATAACAACATTGCATGAGAATTTGCTCTGCTAAAGCAAAAATGCAAGACATCTGAAAAAAAAAAATGTTTCTGCCTACCTGAATTCTTTAACATAATACGCTAAATAGAAAATAATGCAGACTCACAATGTACCCAAATTAACAGGACAAGTGAGGATAGATTCCTATAAATATCTAACGATACATGATAACACTATGGCCTGTGTAAATTTAAGGGCATTTGAATGTCATAGTTTTCATTCCAAAATTAGCTCTAGCTCACTACCACCTATGAAGATATTTTCTATGATGACCCACTCCACAGCTAGGCTATAGGGCTCTGGCTTTGAGTACGGGGAACCTTAGGAAAAGATTTACCTAGGTGGTAGTGCAGCTTCAGAGGAGAACTTCCCTCAATGCATGTCCCCACCCCATAGCTAACAGTGAATCTTGAAAGGTTGCTGAGGAGTGAAAGAAACATCTGATTGGATGGCCATAGCACCTTTAATTAGTCCACTTGTACCTTTAGCAACTGTGTGGATTGTTTTTGATGTAATCAGATGCTGGGCTTCAGTGTTGTCACACTTACCTCTCTTTGATCCAGCGTCTTTCTCACTCTTTGCAGCTGGACGGCGATTCCGGGTATCGGCGGTCACATGACTGCATGTCCGGGCGGGGAATTTGAAGCTCCCTGTATATAAACCGCGCTCTGACACTCGTTCAGTGTCAGAGCAACTTGTGTGTATCCTGACTGCTGCCCTTGTGCTGAATCTGTATTCTGATCAATTCCTGTGTACCGGTTCCTGCCTGACTTGACCATTCTTGTTCTCCTGCGCCTGTGATCTTGGCTTGCTGACTACCCTCTGCTTTGGTGTTAACTCTTATGCGTCAAACCTTGGCCTTGCTGACCCTAATTCTGCCTGCCGCTCCTGTACTCCGCTATCTTATTGTGTTGCCTTACCCACCTAGACTGACTTTGCTCCAGCCTGTTGATTCGGTTCTCCATTGCCCGTAAGTGTACCAGAGCCTGGATTGTCCTGACTCCGTCTGCTTGCTGATTCTGCTGTCACCTGCCAGTCTGCATACTGAACCTGCTTGTCTGACTACTCTTTGTACCTTCCACTGGTCACCAGTCTTTCCTCTTCCGCAGTGCTACATCTAGTGACAGACCAGTGGACTGAGACCAGCGAGCCCTCGGCATCAAAGCCCATCCCGCCTTGTGGCGGTTCTTGGTGAACACCGTAGGTTTCGTTAGACTCCGCACCACAGGACAGTCAGTACAATTCTAGTTTAGCACAAGGATCCCACTCCGTCTGTTACAAGTGTCTACCTCTAAATCTATATTTGTACATCGGCAACTGTGGTGGCCTATGTATTGTACATTGGCTGACTGTATTGTATAGAAGTCACTAGAACAGACCTTGCATTAAATATTTTTCACATAGGGCAATGTTTTTTGTTTGACAATTCTTCCAAATATTTCACTGACTCTTTAAAAACCTGCCCACATTTTTTTTTTTCAGATTGCAGTATGCTGCTGGAAGAGCCCTACATGCCAAAACTTACCAGAACTCCTCTGATGAGGGCTGACATGCGGTTCATTAAACTAGTATATGTGTTGTGGAATGGTGAGAATTGAACTGTAAAGTCAGTGTGGAGGATAACCAAGAAAAATGCATTAGTCTAAATAGAGGATTACCGGGTGATTGAGCAATGTTGTTTTTGGGTAGGTAGGAATCACAAAACGATTTAAGTTAGGTAATGTACCTTGCTGAATGCATCCACGAACCCCAATCATAAGGCCAGCGCTGTGGTAAAGAGGCAGTGGTATGTACAGTACATCCCTGCATGTAAGTCCAGATAGTGTACTTATTGAGGAAGCTATCAAAAGCCGTGCTTGAGTTATAATAGCTGCCTTGGGGAGACCTAGAAGAGATGTATATTATTATGTTTATCTTCACAAGTACAGGGTTAAGTAATATTCATATTGAACACTAATAGGTAATTCATAAAGATTATCATTCTGGCATTGTTCCACATGAATGTCAAAACATCAGTGCCCCCAAAACCTCCCAATTCTTATTAATTCCTACCATACACATATACACTTCCTTCGTCAACTGGGAAACAATTGCATGCAGGACATTTAGATGATAGTGAAAGATACTCTGACCCTAGTTAGACATATCTTTAAATAAATCAAAATAACAAAAAAAACACATTTTTTTCTGTTGAAATTGGCATACTTTTGAAAGTTGATACATTCATAAATGTACTTTTAGAGTGGAAAAATTGTGCACAATTAAATGTAATATAATTGTAAATTATCAAAACAAAAGAGAAATTAAGGGAAGACTGCAAGACAGGTACAGAAAATAGTCATAAATCCGTCTCAATAGGTGATAATTACCTTCAGGGACTTAAAGCATTTACAGCAGGTTGCTACTGATGAGAACAACAATTTTTTAAATCTTACAGCTGCATCTTTTCTGTTGAGAAGCATAAATGTTGTAGCTATGTTCAGGGCCGGACTGGGACTAAAAATCAGCCCTGGCATTTATAGTCCACAGGCCCACCTCAGTTCCAGCAGGAAAGAAACCAAGGTGGGCCTGCGCGGTGGCACCGAAAAAGGCGTGACCACATTGTGTTGTGGGTGTGGCCAACATGGGGCAAAGATACATTCATTAAAATAAAACATTACATTTATCATGCCACCCCGAGGCACATTATGACACCCCCAGCCCACTGTACTTATCTATGCTTCTGGTGCTGCTGACATCCATCAGGGTGGGAACTTCCTGTAGAGTGAGCAGGGAAGCTCTTAGTCTCACAAGATTACCAAATCTTGTGGTACTTAGAGCTCCTAGGCTTGCTCTGCAGGCTGTGTCCTATCCAGAGACTTGGAGCAGCTATCCGCTCCCTCTTGCTAACCAGAGCTAGATTAACGCTTGGGGGGCCTGGGGTATTTAAGACAGGGAGACCCTATTATGTAACATGGCTATCATTTTAGACAAATGTTAGACAAATACACAGGCAATACTGTGTGCAATACTGTTAGTTGCACGCAGCTCTGCCTTCACAAGCAGTACAGTGTGAAGCGGGACATACCTCCCAACTGTCCTTGTAGTCGGCCCAAATCTCACTAAATGAGACAGTCACCAAAATTCGGGACTTCCCCACCAGATTCAGGACAGTTGGCAGACTGTCCTGCTCTCTTCTACCTGTCTTGTTAGTTTCATCACCTCTGGCTCCTGGTGACTTTAGTTCAGTTGCTGCTTGTCTGGATACTGGAATGCTGGAGGTACATGCAATTTAGAAAACTCCAACCAGCCCTGGTGTTTAATCAATACAACCCATGTTTTATAATTAGGCCTCCCTCCAGCCCCAAGATTAAAATACTAGTATTCACATTTAATATAAATAGTTGCTGCTGCTGCTGCTGATAAATAACCCTATTTCCCTCCCTCCAAACAACCCCAGCAATAAATGAAATAGCATTTACGTTTAATAAATATACCTATTTCCCGCAACCATCACTGCCATTAAATAATTCATATTCACATTTTTTTTCACAAACAGCCCCACTTTCAATTAATAGCCCCCAAACCACCCCATCATTAAATTAAAGGTCCAATCACCCTATCTTAAATTGCTAGGTACTAATATAAAATTAACCCACATCACCCCACAAAATCATATTATGCCACACAGTAGTGCCCCAAAATCATATTATGCCACACAGTAGTGCCCCAAATCATATTATGCCACACAGTAGTGCCCCAAAATCATATTTTACCCCACAGTAGTACCCCAAAATCATATTTTACCACACAGTAGTGCCCCAAAATCATATTTTACCCCACAGTAGTCCCCCAAAATCATATTTTACCACACAGTAGTGCCCCAAAATCATATTATGCCACACAGTAGTGCCCCAAAATCATATTATGCCACAAAGTAGTGCCCCAAAATCATATTATGCCACAATAGTGCCCCCAGTTGATATTATGCCACAATAGTGCCCCCAGTGGAAATTATGGCACACAATAGTGGCCCAAATCATATTATTCCTCGTTTTTTGTGTGGCACCTTCTCTCTCCACCCCCCACCTGCCCGTTATTGTCTGGCACCTTTTATGTTCCCCCCCCTGTTAGTGTGTGGCACCTTTTATGTTCTCCTCTCCCCTGTTATTGTCCGGCATCTTTCCTCTCCCCCCCCCCTGTTATTATCTGGCACCTTTTATGTCCCCCCCCCCCCTGTTATTGTCTGGCACCTTTTATTCCCCCCCCCGCCCTGTTATTGTCTGGCACCTTTTATGTTCTTCCCCCCCCCCGCTGTTATTGTCTGGCAACTTTAATGTTCTCTCCCCCCTCACCCCGGTTTACTTACCTTCTTCTCAGCGCTCTCCTGTCCGCTCTTCAGCTGCCTTCCAGGACCTGTACTGATCACATGTGCCGCGCGCAGCACTGCGCGCGGCACATGTGACCAGGAAGTGTCAGTGCACTGACCGTCCAGTGCACTGACTGATCGAACCGGCCCTACTGACCATCGGCCCTTCTGGCATTTGCCAGAAGTGCCAGATGGCCAGTCCGGCCCTGGCTATGTTCTTGTATGCCTACGATGATAGTCATTAGTTCCATGGGGAGGAACAGAGAACAGAAGATGCCTGAGGTCAGTTGATAAATATGTAAACTAAAATATTGAAATACAACACTTTTATAGGGAAAGACACTTTTAGAAAAGTACCCAATTGTTTCTAAACCTGGAAATATTCCACACAGTAAGAGTGGAATAGGACACATAAAAACTATGTATGCTACAATTATAGTTGTCATTCTACTATACTGTTTGTCTCTCTCCCCAAAATTATAAATGTAACTGGTGTACTGGAGGCACTGCTTGATTAATAAAATAGTGTCGCAACTGGATTAGTTAAGGTTTGTTTTGACTGAATTTCACAATATTGTGTTAGAGAAATGTCAGCAATTCTTTTGCAGAAGAACTGATTTTGGCAGGAACAGTTTCTTTCTGGGATATATTTACAGCTTGCAGCTGTTTGCATGATTTTTAGATTCATCTAAGGACATCGGTAACATAGCACTCAGCACTTCCACAGATCTATTCCATATGTTTCATTCTCCATGGTTTAAATTTAAAGTTAACAATGAGTCTGGTCAGTTTTCCAGACTACAGGATATATATTATTTCCAGAAGTCTGTTATGAAATATATATACAATACACTGTATGTGTGCATATAGTGTGTGTGTATGTGTATATATATATATATATATATATATATATACACATATATTTCAAGAAACCTGTTATAAATCTGAAAGTACAATGTTGATAGACATCTTTGACGTGTTTTCAGTCTACAAAAACAACATAAGGCTCTAGTGTGCCGTGTTACTGTTTACTATATAGCCCCAAATTATATGTCAAATGGAATAATGTGGTGATCTCGACTGCTTGTAAAATAGATTTTAAACAATGGCAGTGAATCAACATGCCATCTGGCGAAAATCACGTCATTTTACAGAGCGACATTGATTATGTTGGTATTCAGGTGCTCATTTAAGGAGGCGCCGAATGTATAATGTTTTTTTTTTTACAAAACATTCTCCATTGTAGAAGAGTAGCCTCATTTAATGAGCAACAAATACCAACATAGTCAGTGTCTTTTTGTAAAATGACCTGATTTTCGGCAGATGGCATGTTGATTCGCCAAAATAGTTTGAAGTCTATTTTACAAGCAGTCGAGATGACCACACTGTAGGTAAGATGACTATCAGAGTGGTCATGTCGGGAACATTTGCGCCGGGTTTTGGGTAGTCGGTGAAGTGACTACCACCGAATGTAACGATAGGCTGTTTACAGTCTCCTGTATTTGGGTGTCTGGTCTAAATTGACTCGCTTACCTAATAAAAAGCTGCCAGCATAGGAAAGTGTTGAAAATTATTGGCTGAGTGGCTAAGGAAACCTTAGTCAATCTAGTTCAAAGTCATTCACCTGCATTTGCTCAGAGCGAGCAGTCTTGCTTTGGCTTTTATAGGATTGTCTCTCTTTTTCCATTGAGAAAAAAATCCCATTGTATTACAAGGAATAATGAAGACAGAAGATTTTTTGTACCACTCGTTTTTTGGCGTCATTTTTGACTTCTGAGATACTAAATTTACAATTCCAGGGATCCCAATCTTTCATTAACTATGCCCCTACAGTCCACAAGGCCTGGGAGGAGCCCCAGTGCTTTTCAGGTTCATGGTCTATAACAGGGGTCGGCAACCCCCGGCACCGAAGATGGAAGAAATGGAGCTGCTGCGCATGCGCCATAGCTCCGTTTCAGTGATCTTCGGCTGCTTTAGTGAAGCAGCTCTAAGGTTCCCTTGAGGAACGAATGATGTGTGTGTTGAGTCTCCAGAGGGTAAGACTGAGGCTTAATATTAACTGGGGGCACATATATGTTGCATAGTATGAACTGTGGGCACATCTATGTAACATAATATAAACTTGGGGCACAACTAGGTGGCATTATATGCACTGGGGGCACAACTAGGTGGCATAGTATGAACTGAAGGTTGCCAACTCCTGACCTATAGGGAGCACCCCCCTTCCCGATGCTGTTCTCACTATTACAGGGAAACCAATGCTTCTGGTGTCCCTGTTATACTGGGTAGTGCTGTGTCTGATTGAGGAGTTTGAGGAGTTGTTTTGCTATTTATTAATTTCTGTTTAGATGGTATTGGTAAAATATATATTTATAATATTTTTTATTTTTTTTTAAATGTACATTATTATGGACAAAAGTGGGATGCAAGTACATTTGTACTTGTTCCTCAAACTTCCTTGTTTCTGAATCTTTTTGCCATCTAAATGTGTTGTTTCTTGCCAAATTTAAGCACTGAAAATCAATTTCACAGATACCTGACTGCTACATGCTCAAGTGTTTATAAAATAACTGTACTTCATATATCACAACACATGATCACTGCATGCTTACTACTACAATCAATGTGAGGGGCACTGTAGTCAATTTAACAAGGAGGTGGGTTTGGGGAAAGTCAGATATTATTTTTAATTCCTCTGAATTACAGAATATTAAATTACATTGACAAGTTATTTGAGCTGACCACGTGTATCACCGAGTGCTGGGTTAAATAACTAGTGTAATATGCCACTGATATTACAGCAAACAAGGACAGTCACCTAAATAGTCCAGCACTATGAAAAATGTTACTAGCTCTTAAGAAAAAGACAATGAAAGCGGTTTACCTGTAGTTCCAGACGTGTAAATGTACAATGCTGGGGTTTTTGGAGTAAGATCGGATCTATAAGATTTAGGCACTGGCTCTTGAGAAGCAGTTTCCACTTTATCCAGTAGGCTGTGAATGCCATCAGTGGGAGATTCTCTGCTCAGGTAAAACACCAGCACCCCTTCCTCTGCCAGAGCAGGCAACACTTCTTCCACAGCATCCTTCCGTTCTTGTCAAAACAAAAGAGGAGATGTCATGAATTCTTAATTACAAATATGTTAGCATCCAATATTGTTTTTATACTTCTTTTAACAAATGCACATATAATGTACATTTAACAAAATAATGCAGGCACATTTCATGTTGAATATATCAATAGTTCAGACTGCATCACTATAATTAGTCTAAATAAATAGTCTATATGGGAGTGATGATATAGATTCAATTTGTCAGGTCCTCAATAGAGGTACAGAATATTCTAGAATATGTACACAATATGGACAATAAGATAAAGTGGGCCTGAAGTAGAGCCAGGGTATGGGAATAAAGAGAACGGCGATCTGGTGTCTCGCGGCTTAGTCAGGAGTAGGCAGTCATTGTTTTATGAGGGTTTGTTTTTTTTGCCTTTATCCCCTACAATGGAGCTTAGCAGGCTACCATCCATCTATTAGTGTCGCAGACAGCCTCATATGTTTAAATGTATTTGATCCATAATACAGCAAGAGTGCTTGCAAATCATCATATTATTAATTTTAGGATATGAATTTAAAAGAAAACTAAGTGAGGTATAACTCCCAATAGTCCTGATTTTAGCAGAACTTTCCCAATTGTTGACTCTGAGAATGGGTGTGCATTGTGAAAGCATGGGTTGGTGGAGCTGGGGAAATTGTGGTCACATGGGAGTATAGTATATGCAGATTGGGAGTTTATTTTGTCCCAATATCACAGCATGATTTTGTTTATTAAAGTGTTGGAAGGCATGGTAACAGCAGCATTATAAAAAAAAGAAATACTTGATTGTTCAGTATGTGTCTCAGTTTATAACTCAGTCAGTGGCTTATTTAGTTAAACACAACTAGTGGCATATATTGAATCTAGGGAAATGACATAGAACAGACCTTTAACTTAGCATTTTATACAACTTCATTAATTAATCGGCCTCCACCACCTCTATGCAGATGACACCCAAAGCTACCTCTCCTCTTCTGATCTCCATTCTTCTCTATTACTGCTCCTTCAACATATCAATTTGGATGCCTCAACACTATTTAAAGCTTCCCTTGTCCCAGGGTCACTATTCCCTCTAGACTCCCTCATATTGAACATCACACTCTCCCCAGTCCCACTTGTACACTGTAATAGTGTCAACCTTCAGCTTCACTAAACACATCCACTCACTTGCACTGTTCTGTCACCACCTCCTTCGAAACTTTACCAGAATATGCACCTTTCTCAGGACATTACCAGAATCCTTATCCATTTTCTCATCCTCTCTTGGCTTGACTATTGCAACCTTCTCTTATCTGGCAATCCCCTAATCCATCTATCCCTGCTCCAATCTGTAGTAAATGCTGTGGCGGAACTGATTTTCCCCTCTTATTGTTCCACATCCACTTTGCCACTCGGCAGATTCCTACACTGTCTCTTCATAACTCTAGAACACTTCCCCCCTGACCTCATCACAAGATACACTCACTCCTGTCCTCTTAGACTTGTCTCAGTCTGGTGTTTCTCTGAAACTGCTCTCACACCTCTCACTTCCATCTCCAAGTCTTCACCCTTGGTGCCCCTCTGTTATTGAACTCCCAAACCCACATGACGAGTCTCTCCCTCAAACTTTAATCTTTCAAATGATCTCTCATAACCCACCTTTTCGCTATATCCTATCCTACCACACCCAGGGTCCCCGGAAGTGCCCAGGGAGCAATAGGCACAGTCCTCCATGGTGGACGGCATCTTCTGTTCCTTTGTCAGACTGGGTACTTGGTGCAGGACTGTGACATCATGGCCCAGTGATTCACTCCCAGTGTATCACTTTCATGGAGGAGCAGCAGCCAGTGGCTCCACTGGTAAGGAGCTGCTGCCCCTCCTTTTCAGCATTCAACGCTCAATGTGGGGGTAAAACATCACTTATTCAGTGTTTAGGCATCCCAGGTTTACCTAGCAGTAGGACTGACTCTTCCCCACCTGTCACTATTACTTTTCAGCACTACCAGCTACCATCCTGTCTCTCTAGCTTCTATTGCCTCAGTTGTCCTCTCCCTCTAGATTATAACCTCTCACAAACAATGGGTCCTCTATATCCTCTGTTTCTTATATATACCTTTTACATCAACCTCTTATGTCCTTGTTTTGTTTCTATGTGTGATCTGTTTTTTTCTACTATTTGTTCTACCAAATGTCCAGCGCTACAGAGTTTTCAGGAACTTTATATATAAACGACGATGTATTAAAGAGACATACTCTTTATGTGATGTGCATCATAGCAAACCTTTAGATAATGAATGAATGAATGATTCTCTACCACAGTTTTCTATGCATTAAAGCAAACACTCCTCTGTCCTGTTGTGCCCCGCTGTAACCCTCTTCTGTCCCCTGTTACACTCCTCTGTCCTGTTGTGCCCCGCTGTCACCCTCCTCTGTCCTGTTGTACCCCGCTGTCACCCTCCTCTGTCCTGCTGTGCCCCGCTGTCACCCTCTCTGCCCCAGCTGTCACCCTCTCTGCCCCAGCTGTCACCCTCCTCTGTCCTGTTGTGCCCCACTGTCACCCTCTCTGCCCCGCTGTCACACTCCTCTGTCCTGTTGTGCCCCGCTGTCACCCTCCTCTGTCCTGTTGTGCCCCGCTGTCACCCTCCTCTGTCCTGTTGTGCCCCGCTGTCTGCCCCGCTGTCCCCCGCTGTCACCCTCTCTGCCCCAGCTGTCACCCTCTCTTCCCCGCTGTCACCCTCCTCTGTCCTGTTGTGCCCCGCTGTCACCCTCTCTGCCCCAGCAGTCACTCTCTCTTCCCCGCTGTCACCCTCTCTGCCCCGCTGTCACCCTCTCTGCCCCAGCTGTCACCCTCTCTGCCCCGCTGTCACGCTCTCTGCCCCAGCTGTCACCCTCTCTTCCCCGCTGTCACGCTCTCTTCCCCACTGTCACCCTCCTCTGTCCTGTTGTGCCCCGCTGTCACCCTCTCTGCCCCAGCTGTCACCCTCTCTGCCCCGCTGTCACCCTCTCTTCCCGGCTGTCACGCTCTCTGCCCCAGCTGTCATGCTCTCTGCCCCAGCTGTCACCCTCTCTTCCCCGCTGTCACCCTCTCTGCCTGCTGTCACCCTCCTCTGTCCTGTTGTGCCCCAGCTGTCATCCTCTCTTCCCCGCTGTCACCCTCTCTGCCCCAGCTGTCACCCTCTCTGCCCCGCTGTCACCCTCTCTGCGCCGCTGTCACGCTCTCTGCCCCAGCCAGCTGTAACCCTTTAATTTTAAAACTAATAAATAGTGCCCAATATTAGACATATCATGCTTGTATACTCTTTTGTAGCCAGGACCAAGCAATACAGATGATTTGGCAGCGCATTTGACATCAGGACTGGCAGGGCTGGGTAGCAGTGGGGCATCTGCCCCCCAGGCCGGTCCCATAGTGGGCTACATTCTGCTGGGTCATCGGGCGACATGCACTTTTTTTCCTATACAATATTCCTAATAGGCTGCTGAGCCTCCCAGGCTAAAATATGCCAGCCAGCCCCTGTTTCACATAGTGCACTGCGGTAACAAGCATCTCACTCAAGATGCAATGCAGCCCATTATAAGAAAATGCCTGCCTAGTTAAGAGGGATATTAAAAAACAATAGGCTATGCCTTTACTGTATAAATAGAAAGCATGAAATATAGACAGTTTTTTTAAATGACATTGAATATAATTAATTTAATTGTTGAATCTAATTTAAAATATTTGATATAATCTAACCCATTGTTACCGAGTAGTACTTTTTCCACTTGACATTTAAAAAAGACAAACAAAAAAAATACTTAAGGACTGAAATAATAATTTAGCAGCTTTCTCTATGTGCTGACTGTTGATATGTTTTCATATGCATAGTATCAAAATGGAATCTTTGGGTAGTATTAGTGCCTATTCAATGTATCTCAGAACGCCAGTTACATTACCATGGAACCTTTCTGTGTCTTTTGTATGTTGGTTGTTATCATCATCATCATTTGTATACCTCCACTAATTCCGCAGCACTGTACAGAGAACTCACTCACATCAGTCCCTGCCCCATTGAGGTTCACAGTCTAAATTCCCTAACACACACACAGACAGACTAGGGTCAATTTGTTAGCAGCCAATTAACCTACCACTATGTTTTTGGAGTGTAGGAGGAAACCAGAGCACATGGAGGAAACCCATGCAAACACGGAGAAAACATACAAACTCCTCACAGATAAGGCCATGATCAGGAATTGAACTCATGACCCAGTGCTGTAAGGCAGAAGTGCAAACCACTTAGCCACCATGGTTATACCTTCTGATGTTACTAAAGGTGTTCAGCAGTGTTAATGTGGATGTTAAGCCACAACGCTTTTGTAACTTAAAGAGGTTGCTGTTTATTTAAAGATGATAACAACAGATGAATGCAGTTACTCACAGTTGCTTGTAGTACAGCAGTATTCAGTAGTAACAACAGTTGTAGCAATCAGGAAATACAGATTATATGCATTATTTGTATGTATGCTGGTATGTGCTGGTATGCAGACAGAGGATTCTTATACACTCATATGTGTACAGATGCAGGCAGGTTTGACAATACACTACACAGCTGTGCAGGAACTTATTAGTGTGGGCACAAACTCTCCTATTTATAGTCAGGAGAGCCTCCGGTCACTGTGGGCTTTTGGGGACTTATATTATCTGGTGCCATGCAGCGCTCTAAGCTGCTACTGTCCCTTTCACTGTCCTGATGGAAGTAATGAAGCAAAGCAGGAGCGCAATCTGTACACAAATGTCCTGCACTACTTCCTGTTTCCTCCTAGACCACGCATTAGCGGTCCAACACAACAACATTGTAAGCCGGCTTCTATTGTCTTTGAAAACATTATGGCATGTTCAATTTACATAACTCCCCTGTGCCTCTGATTATACTTGCACCTGAGCTCTTTCCCAGCATGAACAGGCAACATGACATTTGCTCGGATACTACAGGAGCTCAGTTTGCACATATGGGTGCCTAGCAAGATGAAGATGTATGTATATACACACACATATATGTATATATATATTGTGGAAAGCATGCAAACAGATAGCTCCTCACGCATGTTTTCTGAAGCACTTTGAGATTTATTTTACTTGTCAGGATGTCTTGATAGTGTGTTCAGCAAACAAAATGAAACTTTCACAGCAATAAACATAATCCAATAGCCCTCAACTCTGGCTATAGCAGTTAGGTCCCTAACTAGTCACTGGTCACTTGTTAGCACCAGTCTTCCACACACAGTTCAAACCCAGATTTTTAAACTTCCTGTCAGGCCTTGCTCTGGCTGACTCCTTAATTGATTAGATCACCCGGTCTCCTGCTCTGTGTGTGCTTGCAGATTTAACCCTCTCTGCACCTTTAGACTGTGGTTTCCCAGGGAAACCACCACTCTTTCCTCTAGTAGAAGGTTACAAAGTGTCCCAATTGCAACAATATATATATATATATATATATATATATATATATATATATATATAATTTTTCGTTTCTTTACAATTATGTAAAATATGCCCCATTTTAAAGATAGGGTATTTCATAGCATTGCGCATGGCAAATAGAGGGCTGTGATGGGTATACTTAGAGTGGCTTCACTTGAGAGTACAAATATGGCACATCTGCATAAAAATTTTCCTTACAGGGAGGGAATGAGACATATTTGTCAGCCACAGGGGGATGGGTTTGAGTTTCGTGGCAGGGGGGAACATACTCTATTAGCCCTGACACAGCTCTAATTGCAAACTTTAATCAGTCCGAGCATTACCAGAGGCTGTAACTGAATTGTTTTAAACTTCCCTGTAAGCCCAATTATTAAATGAGCAATAATAATAAAGAAAATCAGTGTGCCTGCCCCCTACAAATCTTAACCAGTCCTAATGCTGCCAGTCTAGGATGGCATTTGAAGATCAGGGGTTAAAAAATCATGATATCCCCCCCGAATTTACAAATACCAATAGGATTTGCCAGCCTAAACTGATGTCACTATAGATGGGAAACCAACAGCAAGGGTTCTTCCTGCCAAAATGCCAAACCAGCCGCAGAATGCTCAGCACAGGGCTGTATTCCCTAAGGAGATCGAGACTGCAAAATAAAATGCAGGCTTCCCGTCCCTAGGTTTAACCAGCCCCATGCTCAAAAGCACTAGGTCTCTTCACATACCCCTGAGGTGGTGTGTGTGGGGTAATAATAATAAAATGATAAAAAAATAATTTTGTCCCTGGTACACTACAGGCCCCAGCATGCTCAGACTGTCTTTAAGTGTGCAGGCACGCTGGTGCTTGTAGTACTCTAAGCGCCAACATGCCCATTTCTGCCAGGGTATGCTGGCACTTGAAGAACCACAAGTGCCAACATGCAATGACACGCAGGGTCCCCTGGGACCAGTAGTGCACCAGCGCAAAATGTAAATAAAACACGCACACACATCAGATTACTGGGCGTGGGGCTGATTACGCTGAGAGAGGTCTGTCTTCACTGAATAAAGTGCTTCAATGGATGGGAGGGTTTCTGGAACAGTGACTCCATGACACAGCACAGCGCCCGCAGACCAGTCCATTGAGGCTTCATGATGGCAATACAGGGACACTGAGAAAGGGAGGGAGAAAGTAACAGGAGCCACCAAATCAGTGGGAGAAATAGGGGTATGGCATATCATTGTAATTGTATACTGTCCCATATATATATAAATATATATATATATATATATATATATATATATATATATATATATATATATAATGCCTTTGAGCCCCTAGCTTAAGGATTCTCCACACCTAATCCAGTACTGGCTTCAAAAGGAAAATGTGTTTGTATGGCTCTTTCTCAATGTCCATCTATTTATCACTATAAGTAGATGGACCATTGTCGCTGTCTGACCATACCAATAATTGCAAGTTCCTGTGTATGAGACAGTGGTCCCCATATGGGATATTGCACAGTGCTCCACATTATGTCTTAATAAAAGAAAACAAAACAAAATATGCACCTGGTTTATCCGGATTGAACACTAACAGGCATACCTTATATCAGCACAATAAAAGCTACATAAAAGCACATCAGGGCAACAAAACAGAAGCATGTAATCCAGTTTTCCTAGTTTAGCTCCTTTGTGTTTGAGTATTCAATAAATTGTCACCTTTAAAAAAAAACTTTCGGTGCACAATGTAATCAAATGTGCTACACATGCCTGTGACTATAACTTGAGATTACTGACTGGTAAATACCCGCTGCAAAATATCTACTACAGCTGCGGCATATTCAATGAATATTCAATTCATGTTCTATTTAGAACTAGAGATGCTCACTTACCCCCGTGTTTTGGTTTTGGATCTGGATTAACTTTGTGTTTTGAGTTTGGTTTTGGTTTTGTCAAAACCGCCCTCGTGTCTTTTGGTTTTGGTTTGGGATCTGTATTTTTTTGAAAAATTTCTAAAATATGCTAAAATCACATCATTTTGCTCTTTATTTGTTCCTGCATTATTATTAACTTCAATAACATTAATTTCCAGTTATTTCCAGTTAATTTTGACCACCTCACAGGTCACAATATTACTTTCATACACAACAGTGGCAGATAAAAAAGTGGTGCAAGATGGAATTGTCCTTAGGCCTTCACACCCAAACTTATGTAAGATATTGAAAAGGACATGTACGGTTTAACAAACCAAGCACTCCAGCGACAAGGAGTGCCACTTTTATGGCTGAAGTGCTTGGTTTGCTCAGGCCCCCAGAAAACAAACTAGAAATTACGCTAAGAAATTGTAGATAAAGTACTTTAATGCTTCGCCAGGATCGTTATCAACTTCTGGATTTCGTATCACTACATTTTGGCGACTATGCTTGATCCTAGGTTGAAGAGCTATGTCTTTTCTTTATTTCCCACTGTCCCAGATCACAAGAGATGCAATGAGCTCCTGGTTAGCAAGTTGACAACGGCATCCCCTTCTTCAGTTTCTCCGGCTACTGCTGCTAGGAAAAACTTAGCTTTTCTAAGAGACCCAAGTATGATCCAGATGATTCAGCAGAACATTTTGACATTTGGTATGGTCTAAAAGAAATGCCCAAAAATCGTGACCGCTCTGTTGTAAAATGAGCTACAAATTCCACGTGGGAAGGCCATTACCAGCAATTACATCAAAGTCTTCTGTAATGGTGGATTCCAGCGGGGATGAATTAGTATTGTGTGTGGATGATGTACACACTGATGAGGGTGAGGATGATGACAGTGTAGGTTGCAGGTTCTGGAATCTAGCTGAGAGAAGGAAGCTAGCTGATGCTGGTATGCTTGTTAATAATTTGGGTTGAATGGCATGTTGGCAATTTTATGTTTTTTGACAGTAAACTTTCACCTTTATTGTTTTTTTCTTTAAAAGGTACAAGCTTTTTACTTACATTTTTTTGTTTCCCTGACTTAAAACCACTGTGTGCCTGAACATTGGCTTTAGCACATGATGTAGAGGGATTAGTACGGCAGTTCCCAAAGTGTGCACTCCCAGGGGGTGCCGCGGCGCTGTCACAGGGGTGCCGTGGGCCAGCCATAGCAAAAACAAAACAACACAAAAACTTACCAAACATTCAGTGACACGCTGCGTGAGAGAGGTGGATGCTGGGTCTTTGCGCCACACGGATTGGTAAGTTTTTGTGTTGTTTTGTTTTTGCTACGGCTGGCGCGTGGCAGAAGGGACAGAGGAGGGGGGACCAGCATGGCAGAGGGCAGAGGAGGGGGGACCAGCGTGGCAGAGGGCAGAGGAGGGGGGACCAGCATGGCAGAGGTGGGGGGACCAGCGTGGCAGAGGATGGGGTCCAGCGTGGCAGAGGGCAGAGGAGGGGGGACCAGAGTGACAGAGGGCAGAGGAGGGGGGACCAGCGTGACAGAGGGCAGAGGAGGGGGGACCAGCGTGGCAGAGGGCAGAGGAGGGGGGACCAGCGTGGCAGAGGAGGGGGGGCCAGCGTGACAGAGGGCAGAGGAGGGTGGACCAGCGTGGCAGAGGAGGGGGACAGCGTGAGAGAGGGCAGATGAGGGGGACGGACAGCGTGAGAGAGGGCAGAGGGGGCAGCGTGAGAGAGGGCAGAGGACGCAGCGTGAGAGGGCAGAGTGTCTGGATGCAGAGGGGGCAGAGTGTCTGGATGCAGAGGGGGCAGAGTGTCTGAATGCAGAGGGGGCATTTTTCATACAACTAAATAAGTATTTCTGTCCTGACCTAAATACTTATTACAATTTTTTGACACAACTACTTCTAAAACAGGACTGCTCAGTAATTATTTTGGAGGGGTGGCTTGAAAAAATTATGGAGACTCTAAGGGTGCCGCGAACTGCAAAAGTTTGGGAACCACTGGATTAGTATCATCATGGCTGAGACTGGAGAGTGTCAAGAAAAATATGTGACTGAAAACTGGAGAGTGATAAGAACCCTGCTATCCCTGTTTTGTGTGACCAACAGCACTGAGACTGGAGAGTGACAAGAACAATGTGACTGAAGACTGGAGAGTGACAAGAACACTGCCACCCCTCCTATTTCTGTATGAGCAATGGCACAGTGCAATGTGACTGGAGAGTGACAAGGACGCTGCCACCCATCCTGTTTCTGTATCAGTTATGGCACAGTAGACTGTCACTGGAGACTTTTAAAATCACTGCCAGCCATATTATTACAATTTTGCTTTCAGCACTGAACATTGCCACCTCTCCTGTTGCTGGGTGAGCTATGGCACAGTATAATGTCACTGGAGACTTTTAAGAACACTGCCAGTCCTATAATTTGTCTTTCAGCACTGATAACTGCTACCTCTTCTGTTTCTGTGTGAGCTATGGCACAGTACAATGCCACTGGAGACTGCCAAGACCACTGCTAGCCCTCCTCTTTCTATTTCATTAATGACACTGCCAAGCTGCACTGGAGACTGCCAACAACCCTGCTACCCCTTCTGTGTCTCTCTGTGAAATGGCGCTGGATCTCTGTGGAGTGCAGTACTTACCTAATCCATAAGTCACGAGATCTGATGACGTTTTGCCTCATTTTCACTTCCGAGGGTGCGTGAAAGTACTGAGCCGGCTTGGTACTGAGTTCAGGTGTACTTAGTTATCTGAGCATCTCTATTTAAAGCTCAATGTGACTATTCTTTTCATATAGACAAGCCCTAATACAATTTTGTGAAACATGGTATTTGTCTGATAACCATATGGATATATAATGAAGGTGATTCCCAAACTTGTGACACATCTGCCAACACTGATATCACATGATTATTTTTTCATGACACGCCAATCTTAACCTTATGCAATGAATTAAACCAGAATCATGAATAGGCACAAGTGTTATTAAAAACCAAAAGGAATTGCTGTCAATCTGTTTCATGTACTATTAAAATATAGTTGGCATTTAAACCCTACTGATTTTATGTTGAGGCTACATACACACTGGTATTCAAATTCTGCATTTTTTTGTAATGTTTCCGTTTCATTTCAGTGTGTCTTACATGCCATCAGTGCAATATATTCATCTCAATGGGAGTACAATGTGTCAAGGACAACAGTGCTTAACATTGCTGCCTCACAACACTGGACTCAAATGAGGCAGAGACTGATGTAAATAAAATTAATATTATTTGTAGAATGTTTTATGATATGTAGGTGCTAAATAAATAAATATTAGTAAATAACTTAATAAATAGCTGTAAATATATACAATGAGATGAGATTAAAAAGAGTATACATTTTTGGCTTATGCAAAATAATAACATCCTGTTTTGCTTTTCTTTGCTTTGCTGCTAACTCAGCATCAGGCCCTGAATGTATTAATAAATGCACTTGAACTATAAGGAATTTTACAGTTCCATCTTTTTACAAAATGTCTTTTACTTTCTATACCTATACTTAATGGGCCTGATTTATTATGGAAAGAAAAACAGAAAATAGGAGTAACTTTGCACCCTGGCAAAACCGATGTAAATTTAATATGTAACGGCAAATTTTAGTTGGGATAGGGCATGTCCTAGATCAACTTTAAATTTCAGTGTAAACATAAAGCTATTTAGTATTTCTTTGCTACATGAAATAATAGCCAGTATTTAACTTATGTGCAAAATAATAAACTAATTTGCACCCTATGCATTGTAACATGGTTTGTCCAGGAGAAAACTTACTCCTTTTTCTTTCTCCCTACTTTCCTTAATTGCCCAATATCTGTAGAGATTGCAGACCTTTGGCATACAAGAATAGATATAGATATTCATGCTGCAATATACAATATTTAAAAACCTGATTTACTTGACTCCTTACCTCCTGAACATCTGTAATACAGTCCTGTAAATAATTCCATGCATGCTCTACATGTTTACCTCTCATGCTGACGGATAGGTTATCTCTTCACTATCTTATTTAGTTCTCAGGACTTTACGGGTCTCTTACCTGGAGCAACAATAAGCACTTTTGCCCTACTGCACTTGAAGCAATGAAGAAAGGATTTAGCACGTATGTTGTAGTTCAGACAAGCCATGGGGCATCCTAATTTGGCTAGTGCCAACCAAAGCCAGATATATGCAGGCTCATTACCCAAAAATATACCAACACAGTCACCTTTGTTAAGCTTTGCATACTGCGCTAAAGCCCATGCTGCTTGGTTGCTTTTAAGATCTATCTCCTTGTAGGTATATGACTGGTCTTGGTACAAAATAAATGTCTGATCAGGTCTTATGGACACCTGTTTCAAAAATATATCCAACATGCCAAAAGAGGGGCAGCGTCGAAGTGACTGATCTATCATCCTTGCATAGCCTGCTGCTCTGAAGAAGAACTGTAAGTCCTGCCACAAGTAGGAGAAGAATATACGTTTCAGCATCCATAGTAGTGGAATCCCGAGTAAAGCTGTCTGTACTAAAGACATCTTGTAGGACAGAAAAATGGAGCGTTGCTGTGTGTCAAACACTGGTTCACAAACAAGCTGCTAAAGGTGTGTACTGTAGAATCATTATGCTGTACAAAGAATGCTATGGTGTACTCTGAACTCTGAAAAGATCGTATTTCATACCTTTAACCTGTTAACTACCATGGTGACTGTCACCCACTTACCAAACAATGTGGTCTGTGCAGACAGTCACTGCCATGGCAGTAATAAGAGCTAATTACTATGAGGCATTACTAGATATAGCAGTTAGCACAATTAGAGTGTGAACCTGTGCATGTGACTTTAAGTATTGCACACGAAGGACTCAGAATCCCATTGCAGAGGTTCTGCATGGTCAGGCATGCACTTTGTAGGCATGCATGTGCAGATCACATTAGGAATTTGCTTTTTACTTGTCTGTCATAACCCCATTGCTACTACTTACTATCAAAGTGTAAATGTCCTGAAAATCAATACTCACCTTTGATTGATCTATTGCACATTAGACAATGTAAGTAAAACTCTTCTTGCTATGGGTTACAGCACTTTTGCACATTATTAGTAAATACACCCATTGTCTGCATTTGAAATATAAAACCTATATTAGAAAGTTAACTAGGGATGTTCACTGACCCCCGTGTTTTGGTTTTGGTTTTGGATCTGTATTTTTTTTTTTGCAAATTTTGCTATAAAATGCTAAAATCACATAATTTGGCTTTTTTTTGTTCATGAATTTCCAGTAATTTCAAGTCAGTTTTGACCACCTCACAAGTTACAATATTATTTTCATCCAGTTTAGACCAAAGACTGCAGCCCGCTGGCTGGTTGCTAAGAGAAAGAGCAACGACACAAACACAGGGCAGTTTATAGCACATCTATGAAACATTGCCATACAGCAGTGGCAGAAAAGAAAAGGGGTGCAAGATGGAATTGTCCTTGGACCCGCCAAAGGAAAATTGTTGTCATCATCCTCACCCTCATTAGTGTGTACATCATCCTCACACAATATTAATTCATTCTCACTGGAATCCACCATTATAGAAGTCTCTGTACTTTGATGTAATTGCCGGTGTGAGGAAACGGGGTACTACTGGACTGAGAACTATGTAATCATCACCCGTTTCTCACGGTTTATTGTACTTTTTAATCCTTGGCCCAGTCTAAGTATATACACCAGAGCATTGGTGTATTATGTGTATTATTATTTCATGTTATTAGACACATTTTGCCCATACTATTACCTGTGATATTGTATGTAGTATAAATAGAAACAATATTGCCATACTGTGTGAAAATATCAGAACAACAGCAGTCATTTTGCTTGTGGTAGCTAATGTAATTACCATTTGTCTCAAATGTGTATTGTATGGGGTGCAGCTGAGATGAGGTTTGTTATCAGAACAATGTCTGAGTTAACTAGCTGGCAGCCCATGTTAATTAGCTAGGTCAACAGATAACCTGAGAGGTAATGAGGTTAGAACTTCTACTCATATGCAATGTGCCTCCACAGTAATATATTGGTTGAAATAGCATGGGGAAATGTATCAATATGTGTCAATATAAATGTAATTGTATCAAAAGGTATCACAGACTTATATTGTGTAACCCTGCTGATATCATGTGTCAAAAGTCTTATTGTTCCATGTAAGCGTGCAGTGTCATTCCTTGATGTACTATTGTAACCCCATGTGTAGTGTATCCAGCCAAAACAGCTAATTGAGTCAAGCCATTCTATTGTCTAATCAAGGTAACAGGGACAGTATGTCTAGCAGCTAAATTGTTGACTGGGAGGCCCCTTCTGTAAAGGGGAGGTTGGAGACATTTGACCCTATTTCCTGGGTACAGAGAAAATAATATAGGGCGAGGAGAATGCCAGGGGGTCATGCTAGTTTGGAGGATCCTGGTGTAGAAGACATCAGTGAAAAGGACTCTGGGCCAGGAACTGTGGTGCCGCTGGAGGGAACCCTACCAGGACAGGGTTGGTGTGAGCTAGTAACCCAGGCTAGGAGACACCATAACTGTTTTGCTAAACGGTAGTGGTAATATTGCGGGAGGATAAGACCCTGAAAGGGACAGAGATTATGACTTTGGAGTGCTGACTGCAGGAGGCTGCTGGAGGATACGTGCTACCATTTACCCTGTAACTTGTGAACGTCTTGTGGTGTTGTGCTGTCGTAATAAAGTCTTATTTTGGATATATCTTGGTCTACCCGAGTGAGTTGAATCCCACAGAGGGTAACTTCCATCCCAGCTAAGGGTGGTATCCTCACAGCCGGTAAAGGCATTCCTCATCTTTTCCACATTTTTATGAAGTATCCTCCTATGCCAATCGCTGACAAGGTTCCCGGCTGTGCCTAAAACTCACTGGAGGGTGCGCAGCTTAGGTATTGCAAAGAAAGGTTGTACATGGGTCTCCGAATTGCCTTTTTTTCCTCCCAGTATGTAAAAAGGACTGTCTGACATATCTAGTTGTACGCTGTTATTAAAATTATCCTCCACCATTCTTTGTATGTTGATAGTAGGATCAGGTGGAGTTATGGCAGAGGTGTCACGATTTTTGGGCAATTCTTTTAGACCAGACCAGATGTCAATGTTCTGCTAACTCATATGCATCACCACCGGGTCTCTTGGGAAAGCTAAGTTTTTTCCTAGCAGCAGTTGCCTGAGATGCTGAAGGGGGAGACCTCGTCGTGTCATGTACCACTTGATCTGTCCACTTGCTCACCAGGAGCTCATTGCATCTCCTGAGATCTGGGTCAGTTAGAACGAAACAGAAGACATAACTCTTACTCCTAGGATCAAAGACAATTACCAAAAATGTGCTGATCTGATTTCAAGATGTTGATAACTCTTGGATCCTGGTGAAGTGAATAAAGTACTTGATCTACAAGTCAAAATACTTAGTAGAATTGTTTTGTTTCATCTACTTCTTCAATTTTTCGAGCTGCCTTTCCAAAAGTCTAATTAGGGAAATCACTTCACTCAAGCTAGCAGTGTCTGAACACTTCATAGGTGACAAGTTTGAATGGTATTTTCCACTGCGCTGGACTAAAGAATATTCGACCATTGTCAGGATGAGAACATAAATCTGATATCATGAAATAGAATATGGAATGTCAGGGCCCAAATAAAATATTGCATTGATAAATAAATGAACCTGATTTTCAACTCAGATAAATGTTTGACCAAATGTTTTTAAAAAGGAAACAATTAGCCCAGTAGGAGTTAATTAGATTGAGCAAACCCTTTTGTGAGACCTGCTTAAGATATGCAGATCACAGACATGCAATGTTTTTGATCATGTATTCCACTTCCTAATTGACTTCCTATGTAGTGTTAACACAAAAAAACACTAAATGTAAATGAGAGAACCATATGCCAAGGTGAGACTCTTGGAGACAAAGGCCACATTTGGAAGCCTATACAGGTATATAGAAATATAGGCTTCAAAGGAAAATGTCTTCATAGTTCATATTTTGGGAAATCTAGGTGCCACTCCATACCTAGGAGCAGAAATCACACCAGGGTTGTGAATGACAGGTACTGGCGGAATCCGGGAACAGCTATAATCACATATCTTTGGAAAAGGTATGTCACATTGTCATAATTCCAACATGTTTGGTATTTAAATATGCGGGAGATTATGACCAGTTTATTGAAGGGGGAGTTATGTCTCTGGGATATATCTGAGAGAAGCTACCAAAGGTCAAAACTTAAGAATTGTTTTGAACAAATCCTAGGTGACACCCAGGGGACATTTCTGCCCCCCCCCCACATTAACATCCACGCTGCCCCTGTGAATGCCGTCCCATTTCATTTTGCTTAAAAACCTGTGTTGTGAAAAGACAAGTTGTCAGCCTTGTGGGGAATCAATTCACATTGTTAAGCTGTCAATTTCCAAGCCAATTGCCCTTGGCCAGAACATGCAACTTGTGTAAGTGGTACTCTGAATGTAACCCCTTTTATTTTAAACTGCTTTACTTGTGTATGTTATCGCAATCTATTAATTGTTTATTAATTATTTTTTACATCTGAATGCCCTGTACTTTTGTATATTAAATCTATAATTTAATATGTTGCGTCCTTGATACTCTAACGAATCCATTAGCCTGTTAAGAAGAATATAGCTCGACCAAGTTAACCCTTTGAATGCCAGTGTGTGATTTGTTGATACATTTGATTAACAAGCTTAGTGTGTGCTCGCATTTACATTTGTGTAACAGTCTGGAGGTGTGAAGAGTTAACCCTTTGTTCGCTGGTGTGGTTTTTGTTAGTCTGTGAGCAGCTAGAAGCCTTGGGTGCGAGTGTGGGACAGTATTCTGGGGTCCTATTGCCCATATTCAATAGGTGGTGGCAAACCTGAAGTGTGTGAGGTGTGAGCGCTGTTTGGTTGTGATTCAGTAGGTCTATAACCTGTGTGATAAGTAGAGAGAGACTGCGGGCTGGAATCGTATGTGACCTCATACAGCAACACATCAAAGTCACGGCAGCTGGGAGCGTGTTCGTGACACCCCTCCTTTCCCAATTTCACGATTTTTGAGTAAGAATGGATGGCTTTTCGCTGTTCCTCTATCCTCTGATGAAAATAAAGGGTGGAATTCCACCTTGTTACCTCCTCTTGATCCAGTTGGTTCAATTCTTGCAGCTGCTGCAATCTCCTATATGCTGCTGCTGAATGCTAAAAATGTCCCAAAGACGGCATCTCCTGCACGTACCTCTCTGTCAGTTTTTAAAAAGCTCTGTATCACCAAATTGATTGTGAGGGCAAACAGGGAATGTGATGAAATTCACCAAGCTGTAATTCTCTCACAATATTGGTGGAGTTATCAGAAATCACATATCACGAGGAGAGTCCAAGCGGGATAAGCCATGTTGCAATGACATCCCTTAGTTTTCTAACAGGTTGTCAGTGGCTTGCCTCTTAGTGAAACTGGTGATACATAGAGTAGCCTGCCTCTGAAAGATCTAGCATTGTTTGTCAGATGCTGCTGCTTTTGCTGCTGCTGAAAGAGATTCACAAACCCAGTGGGCTGTCACAGTCATATAATCTTTAGTTTTCACAGTTCTACTTGACCACATATCTGTGGTTAAGTGTACAATGGGTAGAATGGCCTTTTGTAGCCCAATGATTAGTTTTTTTTCTAACCACCTGGTACAGGTGAGTTATTGCTTGTCTAGTAAAATGGTGTTGAGATGGCATTTGGTAACGGGGACACAGGACCTCAATTAACTGTCTAAAATGGCTGCATTAATGGTGAATATTGGATGCAGATCTAATACTAGCATAGTTGTCATGGCGCCTGTGATCTGCTGTGTGACTGGTTGAAAGCTGTCATACTTGCTTCCTCTTACAAAGGATTGTTTAGCAGTCAATTGTTGTAAACTACTAGTAGTCATCTTCTTGGTCTGCTTCTGGGATGAAGATCCACCCCCATCAGCAGCAGCAGGCCTAACGCTCAAGGATTCATCTAAGGAATCCTGGATATGGGAGGATTCATCTAGCCTTAGCAACTTGGATGCATGACTAACTCCACTCACAAGTGAATTTTTTGATGAGAAAGGTGTTGACGGTGTAGATTGCAGGTGCTGGGATCTAGCTGAGAGAAGGGAGCTAACTGATGCTGGACTGCTTGTTGTTGTTTTTTTAGCATAAGTTTCTGATTTTCCTGATTGCTTGCCACAAACTCTCTTCAAATGACGTAACATGGATGAGGTTCCAAGATGGTTAAGGTCCCTACCTCTGCTGACTGTAGCTTTACAATCTGATATAGAAATAATATAACAGAATGCAGAGTCAGATGAAAAGCAAATCTTCCGTTTATCACATGCACACAGATGCCTAGTTCATACAAGAATAGACAGTTACTTGAAGCATATCAGTAGTTTATATAGCCCCTGGCTGGCACTTATCCAAGTTTTGTTAGTTGTAATTATACACTACAGTGAACAAGTCATGTATTGATACAATATGATGAACTTGTCCCAGGAACCCATTAATCTTACAATGATTTTGGACATTTATAACCTATTGAGTATTATGGTTCCCGGGACTCAGGACATCTATTGCATATGTTAATGTTCTGTCACAGAACACATAATTGTGACAGTGACCATCCTATAATACTAACTATTATGACATATATACAGAGCTTTATTTGAGGTAGATAAGTTGATCATTGTTCCGTTCTCTCAAGGCTTAAGTGTTTCCTTTCGAGCATGAAGCACATTATGAGTTAAGTTACAATACATACGGTCCTTTAACACAAGAAGAGACTTATGTCTGTCAACTTCCTACAATTATCTCATACAATGGACAAACCTACACATAAGTTCATAGTGTCTTCAGTATATAAAAAAGTCAGAGCATGATATAAACTTTTATTGTAACCACTATCTTAGCTTCAGATATCTATGTTTTATTTTCATTCAGCTCCCACATTTCTATATCAAAACGCTACAAATGGCTACAGAACTGTTGTCAGTATTTGGGTAAAACTAATTCCAGACATAAGAGGTGGATTTTTGGTCTTATACCCAGGCATGACAATGGCCTTCTTCTTATCACTGGCAAGAACTACTTCAACAAAAAATATCCTCATTATCAACATCTTCATTAGCGCCGTCGTTAGCTACACAAATGACCCCCTCATTCTGTTGCAAATCTGAAGTGGCATCCTCAATTTCTATATTACCAGCTATACTTGTACTGCTCATCCACACATTTTCAGAAATGGTGAAAGGAGGTTTCTTTAGGAGCACAGTATCAGAAAGGTCAGGCTCACACATAGCACTCGTGCATAAACTTTCCTCAGGGATTTGTGACGTTTCTGAACACATAGTTTGTTCTACTGCTGTTTTTTTCTCAGCATCAATTTGTATTTTATTTGGCACCTCTTCTAGACTCTGAATGACAAGGTCTTGCATTGTCATGACAGACAAAAGAATATTCCTCAGTAACAGTTGCAGAACTATCACTCATAAATGTAGGCGAAGGCCTAAATTTTTCCTTGCTACTGCGTATGTAGAATGGCATTTTGTCAATTTATCTTTTTCTACAGTAAATTTTACCTTTATTAGAGGTGTTTTTTTCTTTACCGATGTAAAAGCTTTTTTTGTGGACTTCAGTTTCCCTGACTTAAACCCACTATGCCCTTGAGCATAGGCTTTAGTAGATGACATTGAAGGACTAGTATCATCATGACTGGTGCCAGCAGCTGGTTGGTGCTCCTGCTCTTCTCGACTGATCATGATCCATATTGTTGAACACACACAATATGTTCAAAAATTAGAAAAATGTTTAAACTTTTTCAGCAAATGACAAATGAGTACACATCTGAGTAGAGTATACACCATCAGTCAGTGATTTTTGTGAACAACGCTGTCAGATAGTATACACACTACAGTGTGCAATTTGAATAATATAGATAAAAGTTGATTATTTGGAAACAAATGACAACTGAGCAATGACAACTGAGAAGAGTACACACTGTCAGGCAGTGATTTAGTTGTTGTGTTGCAGGATAGAATGAGATTTGGAGCTGAAGACTGGAGAGTGACAAAACCGCTACTAGCCCCCCTGTGTCTGTGTGATCCAAAGCCCGCGAGATCCGACAATGCGACAATGATGTTTTACCTCATCTTCAGATCCGAGGAAGTGGTGATGGCAAGGTTATAAAATCCTTCATTAAGACAACTCGCTGCAGATTTTGGCCAACATTGGTGAAAATTGGAACTGTTGTGAAGGGATCATTAAAAAATGTTAATGTTAGAATTAGTAATATAGGAGCAAAAACAGCTCAAAATGAAGTTATTTTACACAATTTTTAATTAACTCCAGATCCAAAACCAAAACCTTTCACGTTTTTTCCACAAAACCAAGAGCAAAAAAAAAAAAAAGCTGAAACACGAAGTTGGGTTAGTACCAACACCGGTTTCGAAATTGAAACACAAGGGTCAGCGCACATCTCTATTAGAAACCAAATACAACCCAGCTCTAGCTTTCCAGTCATGTCAAATAAATGATGTTCAAATTCTCACAATTGCTCTTTAAAAGGTCTTTACAATTCAAAGCAAATAGCTGTACACAGGTGTAGAATTAATCCATGTATAATCAGGCACACACTCAAAAAATCTTGATCAAGAAGATTATTAATATTAAATTGAAAGTGTAAACATATACATATAAATTACACTTACTAAAATATATTGTTCTCGAACATCAGTGCTCATTCAGATCCAGATATTACTTTTATCAAATAAATCAAGCCCATAGAAAGTAGCAATTCAGGTATAACCAGTACGGTCTATGCTTACTATTTTTTTATGGGCGACTCAAATTGTAGTTTACCAGGCAGACGATTTTAAGATGACAGGGCATAATTGATGAATAACTACATGACATTCATTAAATAATTTCAGAATTAAAGTATTGTTATAATATATTCAAAGGCTTTACCTTATACAAAGCAGATTTAAATGATTACGTCCTCTGAGTACTAATAGAGCATAGCTTCAACTTGGCATTGCAGAAATATTGGTTCAGATTGATGAGAATAAATAAAATGACTATTTAATTCTTGTGTGGTGAGTTGCTTTCTAATATAATAATCTGTTGTTTAAAGACTCAACGTTTTAAAGGGCCTATAGTGCGTCCTATATTTTAAATGTTACATGCACACAAAAGCAGATAAACCACAAACCTAGTATTAAAAGCAACATTTCAGATCACTTTAAATTGTTTTAGCAAAATATTTTAAATCAAATTCTCGCTTAGTAATAATCCCACTAAATAAAGCTTATTCTAACAAGATTTAGCCACATTATAAGGAAATCATATTTGTCCCTGTTGTAAGAAATTTTCTAGGGACTCGGATTGTTTAGCGTTAGGACCACCCGATTAGCAGAAGTGCCTTGACGGGGCAATTGGCTTACCATACATTTGCAAATGTGTGTAACTGAGAATTCTGCATTACACATACACAGTGGTGTTGCTGGGGGATTTTTTCTGTTTTCCTTTCTGGATAACACCACCCTTTCAAGCACCTGCTGTGAACCTATAAATTGATTGAGCAACTTCCATTTCTGTATCCTTTTTATCTTGCCAGTGTCCTTTTATTGTTATAAAATGTCAATCTAGTGTTGTATGACTTACTGTTTCTTAAAAATTGGAACTACAGTGGTGCTAGAAAGTTTGTGAACAATTTAGAATTTTCTGAATTTCTGCATCAATGACTTTAAATGTGTTCAGATCTTCATCTGAGTCATAAAAATTGATAAGAAGATCTCAAAAAGTCAAATAACACACAACATTCTGTATTTTTTCATTAATTTCTTGAACAAAATAATCCACCATTATATATTTTGTTGCAAAAAAGTATGTGAACCTATGCTTACAATGACTGTTGTGAGCCCCTATGACTTCAATGAAAATTGAAATCATCTGTGGGGTAAGCCAAGTTCTCAGTTGGCTACCTGGAGAATGCCAGTCTGCTTCCTCCGGGAGTAGATCTGGTTTGTTATTGAAATTGAATGTAAGTTCTCTTAAGTCTGTGTTCTGCACGTGTGCCGCATTAAGAGAACAAAGGATTGAGGACCAGGCTGGAAAACGACTTAGAAATGCTCTTAGTGTTCCCTTTTTCTGGAGGAATAACACTGTTATCCCCACTGTGTTTCACTGTACAGCAGCTGTATACCTTGTACAGGAGCCTGAGTCCGATCCTAAGCAGCTGAAGAGCACCATCTCTAGGTAATTCCCCAAGTTAGAGTTGCTTTGTTTCCTGCATTACTCTTGTAGTTAGCTTTTAATAATATCCTATCCTTTTAGTAGTTTTGTATAACTGTGTCCTTGGCAAATTGATGGCATAGCAGTAGCATAGTTTTATTTCTTAGAGCATTTAACTCCCTGTACTTTAGGACTGGTAGTATCCTTAGCATGCTGCCATTCATAAGGACAAAATTCAATTTTTTTTATTAAGACATAATGTGTGTGCAAATCAATTTCCCTCCCTTCTCTCTTGCTTTTTTTTAAATTTTATTTGGCAACTGAATTCAGAGATGGCAGTCAGGACATAGGGACCAATACAGCACCAGAGGAGCACAGAGTGGATAGTCTTCAAGAACTGTCTGAACCAAAGAATGAGAGCAGTCACAGCTGTCAGGATGGTAGAGACTCTTCTCTGATATATGGAAATTTGGACATTTTCTTAAAATGATTTGAAAAGACTTGTAGTTGCCAAAGAAGGAATGTGACAGGTATCTAACACCTGGGAAAAAAAGGCAAAGCCATGGAAGCATTTGCAGCTCTTCCTCCAGAAATGGTTGAAGATTATGAGGACATAAAACAAGACTCAATCAGGAAGTATATATATATATATATATATATATATATATATATATAGATAGATAGATAGATATATATATCTAATATATATAAGCCTAGCGGCGTGTTTTAGTGTGTGTGTGTGTGTGTGTAAAAAACTATTTTCTCAGAAAGGGCTCATCCAATTGACCTGAAATTTGGTATACTGACATTATTTGACAAAAAAATTATAATAGTGAAGTCAGTTAACTTCCATAAGGTGATGATACCTCGGATTGACTTATGTCCATCCGAAACAGGACTGCCGTTTAAGCTAAGATGGCGGCAGTTCCCTTTGAAGGCAGCATTTGCTATGACCATTAACAAGTCACAGGGTCAAACATTTGACTGTGTGGGTATTTATTTACCAGAGCCTGTGTTTGGTCATGGACAATTGTATGTCGCATTTTCACGAGTACGGAGAAGCAGTGATGTGAAAGTGCAGGTTATGAATACTGCCCTTCAAGGAAGACTGATTGAGCACAGCGATAAGGTGTTTAGCAGAAACGTGTATCGAGAGGTTTTAGAACAGTAAGACGATGGAGATTAAGGATGCGGCGATGAAGATGAAAGATGAGGTGATGGAGAAGAATGATGAGGTGGTGACATGTGGACAAAACCACGTTAAAAAAGGGCGCTTACATCGGGAAGTAACGCTCTTCCCCTGGGGAGGCCTGGTCTAGCCCCAAATGCATGACAAGAACCTTTTTAACACCTTAAGTAGCTTTATTTGACTAGAATGCATGAGTATCATGCACGGGTCAACTTGTATATATATATATATATATATATATATATATATATACACATCACCCCGGAGGTATATTGCAAAAAATCCAGGACTTTATAATGTGGACCTAAGGATAGCTATTCTGATGTGGCACATAATCTGGGGGTCACCGTGCAATCACAACTCAGAGGACTGTTTGTTGCCACCTTTGAGGGCTTTAATGACCATTTTTTGAATATTTGTCCTGTGGAACTGGAGCAGTTTGTTCTGCACCATTTACCCAAAACAGCAACTGAGTCAATACAGATTACTGATGCTTATGCTGACAAATGAACACCAGAGGCTAGGAAGCATTATTTTGCAAGTTGTAAAGGTGGTAAGTCAATTAGAAACACCTCTTCCTTTGCCAGCTGATCATTAGAGAGGTCTGCCTCTGTCCCACCCACCAAACCAGTGTTTTGTTACCCTTACGTGTTTTGTGTGTAACAAAGTTGGACATATCAGTATCTCTTGCCCTGACAAAAGGAAGCCTATCCCTTCATCAAAGCCTCCTGGCAAAGTTTCAGCTGTTTTATTTGTGGGTGGGGCGGACCAGAAACACAATGATAATTTACAATCCGTTACTCTGGGTAAGACTGTCACTCTGAGATTGAGATACACTAGGGCTAAAATGACAATAGTACGTTCAGATACTTGTGAATTCTAAGGTCATGATTCCAGAAAAAGCTCGGACTGTCAGAGGGATTGGCGGCATCAGCCCGGCCATTCCCATGGCACAAGTATACTGGGATAGGGAAACAGTCAGGGAATGAAGGAGGCAGCAGTGGCTGATAATATTCCACAAATGTGTTATCGGGTACTGATCTGGAATGCTTTGTACTACAGTATGTTCCTGCCAATGCCTACCCTGATACCACTATCTCTGCTGAACAGTGTGATGCATCTAGTATGTAACAATGTTGAATCCTATAATAGGGTTGTCACACGCCGGTCTCCCGTGGCCACCACTCGAGGACCGGCGCGCCTCCCCTCCTCCTGATTCTTCGCTTTCCTCGTCGGCTGTCATGTCGGCGGTCCTGCACTTGTGCAAACCATCTCACCTGTTCTACGTGCCTGTTCTCCCATTGGTTGTACCCTCCTGACATCCCTTTATAAGGCTCCTCCCCTCATCTATCAGTGCTGGTTCTTCCTGTCTACTTCTGGCCTAGAAGCAGCTTCTCTCCTCCACATGATGTTCGGCCGCTACCTATCCAGTGTACTGCCTCTGATCTCCGCTTACCCGTTCTACTCATTAGTGGTAATTGCTGTGGATCATCACCCGCTACCTATCAAGTCTATGGTCGCTGATCTCCGCTTATCTGTTCCACTCGTTAGTGATAATTGCTGTGGATCATCACCCGCTACCTATCCAGTGTACTGCCGCTGATCTACACTTACCCCTTCCACTCATTAGTGGTAATTGCTGTGGATCATCGCTACCTTTTCTCTAGTGTGCTGCCGCTTATCATCATTCACCTGCTCCACTTGTTAGTTGTAACTGCAGAAGATTCCTGCTCTCTACTTCTCCAAGTATATTGCCTCCCAGCATCATCTCATCCTGCCCATAGTACTACTTGGGGATTACCCCCAACTCTCGTGCCAGTTCCCTATCACATCTCATTGGGAACTTCCGTAGAGGGCCGCAACCTGCAGGGTGGAAGCTGCAAAGCCCAAATTCCCTTGCAGAGAAACCTTCCGCTCTGTTAGACTCTGTGCCTCTGGGTGGAGTCTAGCCAATTCCAGTCGAGACCAGCAGGATCTCACTCATCCTAGCCGATTCCTGAGAAGTGTAAAATTGTGTGATAATGCTGCAACAATCCAGGATAATTTTGAACTTCAAAATGCTCAGGAAATGTGTAATTATATTAGTGTCAAAACTGTTACTGTGTTAGAGTCTAAATTTATTTTTCCAATCGCATCCTGTCATGAGGTTGCTTGATACTGTTGCAGATAAGATGCTTGTAGTGGGATGTGGCACATACACATAAGCAACAGAAAGAACTAGATGGAATAGCCCTTACATTGCCGCTGTGACCCCAGAGCAGAGGCGGAACTAGCAAGCTGCGGGCCCCTGTGCTTCTGTCTTGCTATGGGCCCCATTATGTTCATGGGCACCGGTGCACTACACCTGATGCACCTATGGGAATTCCGCCACTGACCCATAGTCAGAATGTTCACTACCCAGACCTCAGTCGGAGTTCTGAACTGTGACATACATCATCTGTAGAAGAAGGGGGGTCATCTACTTGCCCACACTCTCTTAGACAACTGTCAAATGACACACACGGCATAGCTGAAGGGCCCAAAAAACCTTCTTACTGTATACTCCCGCATCGAAACAGAGTCAGGAGTTCAAGGCTGTCTTACACACAGAACCCAGCTTGGAGAACTAAGGTGCCTTGCAGACAAAATATCTGATGAGTCTGACAAAAAAAAGGTATTTTGAGATCAGGAGAGGTTGTACAGGGAAACCATCCCTACCGTCCCACAGCTGATCTGGTTGGGAGAACAACTGGTTATCATATCTCGCTGGTTCAAGGAATATTTGCTGAGATACACATAGTGATCATTGAGGAGTATTGAAAACAAAAACCAGGTTAGCACAAAACTTTTATTGGCCTCACATGGGGCTGACATATCTAACTACTGCCGTTCTTGTCTGACGTGTCAAAGAGTGGGGAAGTCTGGACATACCTAGCAGGCAGGGGAAGCATTTCATCCTAACGGTGGCAGATTATGCTACTCAGTACCCATAAGCAGGAGTGTTATCCATTAGAGCTGATAAATTGGCAGATGCCCTGTTAACTACCATCATCATTGGCTATTTATATAGTGCCACTAATTACGCAGTACTGTACAGAGAATTCACTCATTGGAGCTTACAGTCTAAATTTCCTAACATACACACATAGACCGAGTTAGACTAAAGTCAATTTAATAGCAGCCAATTAACCTACTAGTATGTTTTTGGAATGTGTGAGTAAACCTGAGCAATTGTAGGAAACCCACACAAACACATACAAACTCCACACAGATAAGGCCATCTTGTTGCCATAGAGTATATACTAACTATACTTTTTTTCGGGTAGGGTTTCCCAGGGAAATGTCTACAGATCAAGGGACACAGTTTATGTTCAACTTCATGCAGTGCCTCTGTAAAAATATACAGGTACTGTTACGTCTTCACCTTTAGCAGCCGCCTTTCCCGTAGAGACTGGTTATGCTCACAGGTACTCAGATGCCTCCAGGTCTTAAACTCAAAGTAGTATAAGTTTATACTCACACGGTTGCGCACAGGTATGGAAGATGACACACGGAACAGAGGCAGGCCAGCGATCTGCAGACTTGATGGAGCACCGGAGAAGAAGTCAGGTATCAGCACGGTCCAGGTCACAGGCAACGGTTCAGAATCCGAGGACAGGCAATGGATCAGGATCACAGGCAATGGTTCATAGTCCGGGTACAGGCAATATGTCAAGGTCACAGGCAATGGTTCAAAATCAGGAGACAGGCAATAGGTCAAGGTCACAGGCAAAGGCTCAGAATCCAGGGACAGGCAATGGGTCATACACAGGCAATCAAATCCTGGTTGGCACAGAAACACTGAACTATAACCGGCAGGGAGGCTAAGCCCTCCCTGCCTTATGAACAGGCACTGGCCAATAGGGGCAAGAATGTAATCAGCCCTAGAGGCTGTCATAATAATCTTCACATGGTGCTTAGCGCGTGCGCCCGGCTGCACCTAATGCCGGGACGCAGCGCAATCAACTGCAGCGTCCCGGAAGTGACGTCCTGGTCATCAAAGCGACGGAAGGAACGCAGGTGAGGGGTCGCGGCGGCTGGGCACCGCCGCGGCTCGTAACAGGTACAACATTGTAGCTAGTCCCTATCATCCACAGACTAATGGTCTGGGTGAACGTTTTAATAGGACCTTAAAGCAGATGCTCAAGATGCTTGTAGAGACCCAGGGAAGGGACTGGGAGCATTACCTGTCACACCTGTTATTTGCTTACATACAGGCCAGTCTTACAGGCCCCAGATTTCATCTGCAAATTTGTTTTGCAAACGGACTTCAGTGCCTGTGGCCTAGGCACCATGCTCAGCCAGGTAAGTTCGATTAGGGAAGAACATCCAGTTCTGTATTTGAGCAGGAAGCTTCTGCCAACGAAAGTGGCATATGCCACAGAGGAGAAGGAGTGTTTAGCTATTCAATGGGCCCTATAGATGTTACAGCCCTACCTCTATGGGTGCCAGTTTACAGTGGTGACCTATCACAACCCTCTTAGCTGGTTACATAAATAATTACTCATGTGTGACCTCACTTTAAAACGGTATGATTTCACCATCCAGCACAAGAAGGGAAGAGAACATCAAAACACAAGCAGCTTATCTCATCAGGGTCAAGCTACAGGCGATGGGCTTGAGTAATGACTGGTCAGTTAATTCCCATGCCATCTCTTCTGCGTGGAGGTGTCACGATTATGACACAAATCAAGACAGAATCAACTAGAATTAAATCTATGAAATGTGATATCAAGGATGAATGTTCATGTGTTATCCTGTGACACTCTTTGCCAGTATCCAGCAGTACATTTTCAACTTTCAGAAACTATGAGATAAATGTGTCACCTCCAGGGGGTAACAGTGTTACTTCAAAGAGCTCCTGCAATGACCTATGTCCTGTCACTGGAGTAACTTTTAACACCTCACAAGACATCAGTACTTCAGATGGGGGCCTGCTATCCACACACAAGGGGGCATGTGTTCTGAGAGCTACCATATAACTTACACCAATCAACCAACACATTAAAACCACTGACAAGTGAACTGAATAACATTGATTTTCTCATTACAATGGCACCTGTCAAGACCAGGATCGGGGTTTCGAATGAGTTAATGACCCATCACTCAATTTCTATCTAAAAATAGATTTACTGTGAGGAAGTAGCAGAAGCATCTTTAAAATGGATAATAATGCAAACCAGAAGGAGATATAGATAATACAACAAATAACTTAGCTTGTGATAGCAGTCCTAGATATGTTCAATCAATTGTACTTCCCAGTTCCGCCTTCCTCTCGGCTATTCGAAAGCTGAGAAATTGATCACACTCCAGCATCAACACGATCTGATGGTCCGGACATGAGAGACATCCTAGAAATGTTCAACTAGATGTACTTTCCAGGACTCCCTTTCTCTCAGCTAGTTGAAAGCTGGGATGTTGATCAAATTCCATCACCAACATGATCTGATGATTTGGGCATATGGAGCACCGTGTTGCGCAGTAATTCAGCTTTTATAGTCAGAAAGCAGAGGGCCCTGGAAACCACATACAGTACATTTATGGTTACATATTTGAATTTAGGCTTTTAATTGGTACAAAAGATATAAGAAGAATACATTCCCTGCACAGGAGCAGTAAGCTCTAAAAGAACATCCTGGCATGATATGTTGATATTGTCTTGACTCTGCCTTGTTTACTGGAGCATTTAAAGTAACACACACATAAAAGTATAATAGGACATGTAATGGCGTTCAGCCACCATTTTAATTGACCTGTTACAGGGATGTATTAGGCAGCAAGTCAACAGCCAGTTCTTGAAGTTGATATGTTGGAAGCAGGAAAAATGGGTTTTGGAAACAGGAAAAAGCATAAGGCTCTGAGCCAAATTGTGATGGCTAAATGACTAAGTCAGAGCATCTCCAACATGGCAGCTCTTGTGGGGTGTTCCGGGTATGCAGTGGTCACTGAAAATAATGTTGCATCAGTCTACTATAAAAGGACTGTTAATTCTTTAATCTTGTTATTATTTTATTCTATTTCAGGGTATCTTGAGTCATCATTTCATAGTGCGTTAAATAGAGGTGCTACCAACCAGTCACAAATATTATTAACAAAGAGAAAAGTAGCAAGAAAAGCTAGATAAGAGTTTGGTGCACAATACAGTCCTTGTTAAAGTATAATGTTTATATATAATATACATATATATATATATATATATATATATACACATGTCCACATCATATACAAGTCTACATAATTTGGACACAGAACAAATTTAAATTTCCTCAATTTAAATTTGTTCCAGAGCTAGCAGACCTTTTCATAACCCCTGGACCAAGCTTGATAATGGGCTGCTCTGTGTGTCCTAATAACTTTTCCTCGATATCCATCTCATCATTATCACTACCAGATCCTGCCTCTGTCATCCGTTCTCCTCCACAAAAATAGAGTATCCTATAAAAAATGAAAACAAGAAAAATCCTGGAACAGAAGAAAAACAAAAATCGCCAGGTGTCTTGACTGCAGGCTTTAGGTCTCCCGGATCAGGTTTACGAGTGACAGATCGGTGTCGTCCGTCTCAGCTTTATCTCGCACTTTCTCCGGGTTACTGACTTTCTTGCAGTGGGTGGAATGGACCCAAGTGTCTCTTTCTGCAACCTTCAGTGATGTGGTACTGGTCAGCAGCACTTGGCACAGGCCAGGGGTGGGCTGGGCATCGGGGCAGATGTAGAGAAAATATCTTTTTAGGGCCGGTGGTTGGTGGACTGAGCGGTGGCTGGCCCCGCCTCCGGTACCAGCCACCTTTCATACTGTCTGCGGATCCTCCTGATCCGTCCGTCCCCCGCCTATCTGTGAGGACCTATCTGTGAGGACCTAGCTATCACATGGGAAGTTCACCACATGACAGGTGCCGTCCCATGTGAGAAGTGCTGAAGACATCGCGCACAGAGGGAATAAGGTAAGTTATGGGGAAAGGTCAATATTGTGTGTGTGCTGGAGGCTATAGTTTGTGTGTGTGTGCTGGAGGCTATAGTGTGTGTGTTTTCTGGAGGCTACAGTTTGTGTGTGTGTGTGCTGGAGGCTACAGCTTGTGTGTGTGTGCTGGAGGCTACAGTTTGTGTGTGTGTGCTGGAGGCTACAGTTTGTGTGTGTGTGCTGGAGGCTACAGTTTGTGTGTGTGTGCTGGAGGCTACAGTTTGTGTGTGCTGGAGGCTACAGTTTGTGTGTCCTGGAGACTATAGTATGTGTGTGTGTGTGTGCTGGAGGCTATAGTGTGTGTGTGTGTGTGTGTGTGTGTGTGTGTGTGTGTGCTGGAGGCTACAGTTAGTGTGTGTGTGCTGGAGGCTACAGTTTGTGTGTGTGTACTGGAGACTATAGTGTGTGTGTGCTGGAGGCTACAGTTTGTATGTGTGTGCTGGAGGCTACAATTTGTGTGTGCTGGAGGCTATAATGTGTGTGTGTGCTGGAGGCTATAATGTGTGTGTGCGTGTGTGTGATGGAGGCTATAGTTTGTGTGTGTGTGCTGGAGGCAACAGTTTGTGTGTGTGTGAGTGTGAGTGTGTGTGCTGGAGGCTATAGTGTGTGTGTGTGCTGGAGGCTACAGTTTGTGTGTGTGTGCTGGAGGCTACAGTTTGTGTGTGTGTGCTGGAGGCTATAGTGTGTGTGTTTGCTGGAGGCTACAGTTTGTGTGTGTGTGCTGGAGGCTACAGTTTGTGTGTGTGTGCTGGAGGCTATAGTGTGTGTGTGTATGCTGGAGGCTACAGTTTGTGTGTGTGTGTGCTGGAGGCTACAGTTTGTGTGTGCTGGAGGCTACAGTGTGTGTGTCCTGGAGGCTATAGTGTGTGTGTGTGTGTGTGCTGGAGGCTATAGTGTGTGTGTGGTGGAGGCTACTGTGGTACCCCAAAGCCCTGTTGAACAGCACAGAGGAGTGCATAAACGCTTTTAAAATGCAGGGCTACAAGGGGTTAATTGTGCTCCTGAAAACTTGTGCCCAGGAGTGATTGACAGGAGGAGGATGAAGGCCCTGATTGGCTGGGGGAGTAACAGGAAGAGGATGTGCAGGAAGGAGGGGAGAGAGAGAGCAGGATGGTAGAAGGAACAAGGGGGAGGATGTGCAGCCGAGCAGAGAGAAGATAAGCTGCTGCCAGAACTGTGACATTGCCAGCAAAGCGGACGGACAACAGCTGGGGACACGCAGCGGGGCGCCAAAGACAGTCTCCACTAACTGCAGAACCGTCTCCAGGTAAAACCCTAGCCTGCAGTGTACTGCACACACCCCAGTGTCAGAGGGAAGAGTGATGAGAGAATCTATCCAAAACTGACATTGCTTTCTTGTACAAGGAAGGATTGTGAGAGCTTTTCCCCCAGATCATACCTGTACACAGGCTGCAGGGAACAATTAAGACGGTCGTTTCAGCTTTATCCTGTGTGCGTGCTGATATCTGGACATTATACCCTGTTGCAGAGCACATGTGCTGATAGAGATTCATTGACTGTTGAGAGAACAGCGCCATCTTGTGGCTGAAATGAGCAACAGCCCTGCTTTCTACTATAATACTTAACCCTTGATGGAAACCTCTGCAGGACATTGGAACACTACCAAATTCCTGTGCACAGGTCAGCCCAGGACTGAGTGGAAAATATGGTAACGTTACCGGGGATAATATTGGTGCACCAAATGTTGATATGGATGTTAATGTTATGTGATTTACCTAAGAATTGATTTATTAATATTGAAGGTGTGACATTCAGTGTTAGTGGTACCGCTGCAATTCAAGTTAACTCAGCAGTAGATGCTAAAAGTGGGGCGCCTGACCCATAGGGAATAGCATGGTACCCCAAACACCTGAATAAGAAGTAGCCCTCTAGTGGGCGCGGTAGTGACCGTAAGAGTATTGATGGGTTATTATTGATGGTTATTGCATCATCACCAGTCAGATATTGTTAACGTGAAAGTAGTAACTGTGATTACCAGTGTGCCTTATTAGACAATGTGCATTGAAGATGTTATCGTTATTCTGCCTTATACTCACCAGGTGTATGTCATATGTTAAATGCTATTGTGCTCTATGCTGATCAGACGCATTATTTTGTCATTACTATTGAGCTGAAGGGGTCAGTGGCGCGGTGTCTTACCGAAACTATCCTTACCGCATTCTCAATAAACCCAAGTTGTTTGACCAATCCTTGTCCCTTTCATTGAAGTATTTATCTCCTGACCACCGGATATCCGAACAGAAAAGAACCTGACTCGTGTCTGGAGGACAAGGTAAGGGAAGGATTCCCATCAATTCTCGACCACCACACTACAGTTTGTGTGTGTGTGCTGGAGGCTACAATTTGTGTGTACGTGCTGGAGACTATAGTGTGTGTGTGCTGGAGGCTACAGTTTGTATGTGTGTGCTGGAGGCTACAATTTGTGTGTGCTGGAGGCTATAATGTGTGTGTGTGCTGGAGGCTATAATGTGTGTGTGTGTGTGTGTGTGTGTGTGTGTGTGCTGGAGGCTATAGTTTGTGTGTGTGTGCTGGAGGCTACAGGTTGTGTGTGTGTGCTGAAGGCTATAGTGTGTGTGCCAGTGTGCTAATATAGCATGTGTGTCTGAGAGTGGGGATCAGTGTGTTAATATAGTGTGTGTGTGTTGGTGAGTGAGAGTGGGGGCCAGTGTATTTTGTGTGAATGAAGGGGCCAGTGTGTTTTGTGTGAGTGAAGGGGCCAGTGTATTTTGTGTGAGTGAAGAGGCCAGTGTATTTTGTGTGAGTGAAGGTGCCAGTGTATTTTGTGTGAGTGAAGGATCCAGTGTATTTTGTGTGAGTGAAGGGGCCAGTGTATTTTGTATGTATATGAGGGGCCAATGTATTTTGTGTGTATGTGAGGGGCCAGTGTATTGTGTGTGTGTGTGCTATTTTATTTGTGTTGTGATGTTGGGGCAATTTAATTTAATAGTGGGGCCTATGAAATTAAGATGGGTTGATTGGACCTTTAATTTAATGCTGGGGTGGTTTGGATCTATTAATTGAATGTGGCGCTGTTTGGGGACAATTAGGTCTATTTATTAAAAGTGATTATGAATTATTTAATGTCTGGTTGTGGGAAATGGTTATATTTATTAAACGGAAATGCTATTTCATTTATTGCTGGGTCTGTTTGGAGGAAGGGATACAGGTTTATTTATTAAATGGGAATACTATTAAATTTAATGTCAGGGTTAGTTGTAGGGAAATAGGTCTATTTATCAAATGTGAATACTGTTATTGGTTGGAGTTTTCTTAATTTCATGTACCCATTTATTTCTCCAAATAGGGCCTCCAATATTCCAGGATACAGACAAGCGGCAAATGAGCTAAAGAAACCAGCAGACACAAGTGTTGACACTGACAAGAACAGGTAGGAGAGAGCAGGACAGTCTGCCAACTGTCCTGAATCTTGTGAGACAGTCCTGAATTTGGGTGTCTGTCTCGCTTAGGACAGTTGAGAGGTATGTCCCGCTTCACTGTGTACTGCTCGTGAAGGCAGAACTGTGTGCATCTAACAGTAGTGCACACAGTATTGCCTGTGTATTTGTCTAAAATGATAACCATGCTACATCATAGGGGGTTACCCTGTCTAAAGTGCCCAAGCCCCCCAGAGCCTTAATCCAGCTCTGGGCCTTGGCATAAAAATATATATGGATTAAGCAACACTACAATAGCCTCTTTTTATATAGATAAATATATATTGTACCAAAAACCACCCTTTAAGGATGGGCTGCTACTTATGGGCCAGTGCTGTGTCTTTGCCCCCCGGGCCAAATTCTGCCAGCCCTCCCCTGGTACGGGCCTTCCCAATGGTCTGTTAAACCTGAGTGTAAGAAATTGCGGATCATAGCATATTCCCCAGGTTCAACATCATGACAGTTTGTCTCTGGCATACCAGGTGACAGCATTTTTAGTTTTTGTTGTTGTTGTTTTAGCTGTCTGCTCCTTTTTATAAGATATTGCACAGTCACTTCATTATTACACTTCAAGTCGTCTTGTGGACTCATGATCAAATGAGGTTGTCGGCCGAACAGTATCTCAAAGGGGGACAAATTAAGAGGAGGTCTGGGAGTGGTTCAGATGCTATGGAGGACTAGTGGCAAAGCTTCAGGCCACGCCAACCCAGTTTCAGCCATTATCTTACCAACCTTATTCTTAATAGTACCATTTACTCTTTCCACGTTACCACTGGCTTGTGGTCGGTAAGGGGTGTGAAGTCTGCTACTGATTCCCATGAGCTTACACATGTTCTGGAAGATATCACCAGTAAAGTGGGTACCCCTATCACTTTCTATGATTCTAGGGATACCGTATCTACACACAAACTCCTGAACAATTTTCTTTGCAGTGAACACAGCAGTATTAGTGGCTGCCGGATATGCTTCTACCCAACTGGAAAACACATCAGTAACTACTGACACATACTTGAAATACCTGCAAGGTGGTAATTGGATATAGTCAATTTGTATTACCTGAAAAGGTCCATCTGTAGGAGGGATGTGGGATGGCTCAGTTGGTATAGCTTTCCCGACGTTTTTCCTCAAAACAAGAAATGACATTACCTTCTTACCGGCCTGAGAAGAAAAACCAGGTGCACACCAGTATGCTCTCACTAGTTTGCACATACATTCCTTACCCAGATGAGTCAGACCATGTGCTGCCTCAGACAGGCTTGGGTAGTATGCTCTGGGAGCCACAGGCCTACCTTGTCCATCTCTCCAGAGTCCCCAGGACTCTAAGCCACATCCCTTCACCTTCCAAACCGACTTTTCCTGTAGGGAACACAAATCTTGCATTTCAATTAATCTCTGCGTGTCTAATGTCTGAAAGACCATCATAGTCTCGGTCGATACAGTTATAGGTTGCCCTGCTGCACATTTAGCAGCTTCGTCCGCCCTGTTGTTGCTCAATGACACCGGGTCTTCTTCAGAAGTGTGGGCTATACATTTTATGACGGATACTGTCTTGGGTAACTGTATCTCTGTCAAAAGTCCTTTTATGTACTGTGAGTGTGCCACTGGCGTGCCTGCTGCTGTCGTGAAGTTTCTAAGATGCCAAAGGGACCCAAAATCATGCACTACCCCAAAGGTGTACCTAGAGTCAGTATATATAATAGCTGACTTACCCTTTGCAAACTCACATGCTCTCCTTAATGCTACTAGTTTGGCCACTTGGGCTGAGTGAGGTGGGCCAAGGGGTCCAGCTTCTACAACATCCTGATCGTCTACAACAGCATAACCAGTACAAAGTTCTCCCATCTCCGTCTGTCTATGACAACTCCCGTCTGATTAAAACGTAAAATCTACATTTTCTAAGGGGGTGTCACGTATGTCGGGCCTTGCAGTAAAAGTCTGGTTCAGATATTCCATACAATCATGCGTATCAGTATTCCTGCAAAACTCATCACCAACCAGGGTCTCCTCACCTCCCACCCTTTGTGCATTTCGAGGAACATATGGAAGATATGTAGCTGGATTTAAAGTGCTAAATCGTTTGATGGTGATGTTTGAGGGTGCCATCAGAGCTAGTTCTCATTTTGTGAACCTAGCTGAAGAGACATGTCTGGTTTGAGCTGAATTCAACTGAGCTGATACTGCATGAGGTGTATAGACAGTTGAATCATGTCCTAATACTACTTCCGCGCTCTTATTTACCAGAAGAGCAGTTGCTGCTACACTTCTTAGACATGTTGGGAGTGATCTTGCCACAGTGTCCAATTGTGCACTGTAGTATGCTACCGGTCTGTTAGCGTCACCATGTTTCTGAGTGAGGACACCTGCTGCACAACCATCAGCTTCCGTACAGTATAGCTCAAAGGGCTTTTCATAATCAGGTATTTCCAATTCAGGTGCTCTAGTCAGACTATCTTTAAGGTTAAAGAACGCTTGCTCTGATTTCTCTGTGTGAACAACACGTTCTGGTTTTGAGGAAGAGACTAGCTCCTGCAATGGTAATGCCAGAATAGAAAAACCCTGGGATCCAGGATCTACAGTATCCACACATCCCCAAGAAGGTACGGATTTGCTTCTGCTTCTGCGGCAGAGTCATGTGTTGTATTGCCTCAATTCTGTCTGTTGTCAAGTGTCTTAGCCCCTGGGTGAGACAGTGTCCTAAGTATTTAACCTTAGTCTGACATGGCTGTACTTTGTCCTTTGCCACCTTGTGCCCTGTTTGTGAGAGATGAGGCAACAATAATTTAGTATCATGTAAACATGACATAAAAGAATCAGAGAACAACAACAGATCGTCCACATATTGAATCAGAACAGACCCATTTCTTGGTTGGAAGGATTGTAAATAGTCATGCAAGGCTTAGGAGAAAATACCAGGACTGTCAATGAACCCCTGGGGCAGTCTGGTCCATGTGTATTGCACCCCCCTATAGGAGAATGTAAAAAGGTATTGGCAGTCAGGGTGAAAAGGGACTGAGAAGGCAGAACAAAGGTCAATGACAGTAAAGTGACTAGCAGACGGTGGAATCTGCATGAGGATGACAGCTGGATTGGGCACTACGGGGAATTGGCTCTCAACAACTTTATTAATTCCCTTTAAGTCCTGGACTAATCTATAGCCCCTCCCCACTCTTCTGCACAGGGAAAATGGGACTATTTGCTGTGCTGGATGTACGAATTAAAATCCCTTGTTGCAACAGCCTCTCAATAACAGGATACACCCCTAATTCCACCTCCGGTTTTAATGGATACTGTGGGATTTTTGGAGCTATCCTACCACTTTTTAGATTTACTATCACAGGAGCTACATTTGCCATCAATCCAGTGTCCTGTCCATCTTTGGTCCATAGGGAACCCGGTATTTCCAGCAACATCCCCTTTACCTGAGATGGACTTTGTTCTATAACGGTAGAGTGTAACATTAACCTCTGTGGGGTGTCCAATATATCCTGTACCTCATGTGCGACCTTGTCTGGTATATCTAGGAATACACCATAAGGGGTACAGTATATGACACATCCCATTTTGCATAACAAGTCCCTTCCCAGCAAGTTAGTAGGAGCTGCTGCAGCCAAGAGAAATGAATGGGTTTAGTTAAAGGGTAATGTAACACTCTCCCCGTTACCCCCATAGCTGGAATAGTTCTGCTAGTTACCTGTAGATTAAAAGGAGAAGGTATCACTGATCTGGCCGCCCCTGTATCTACAAAAAAAGCTTGTTTCCTACCAGCTATGTCAACTATCATTGTAGGTTCTTCCCTCAGACTCTCAGTTAACCTCACTGGCTGTAGACTACAGGTATGATCTGACCCCTATCGCTGACTATCACTTTCCCGCGCAGCATTTGCTGCTATAACATGCGCCTATGTGTGTTTCTCCTTGGTGGGTATCTATGTGATCCCCCTCTAGGTGTCTCCCTTCTTCTTTCTGGACAAACTCTCCTTATGTGTCCCTCTTTATGACAGTTGAAACATATCATTACCCTATTACCTGTGTTGTGTGCGTAGTATGTTTGTGGTTGTGTGTGCAATCCCTCTAAAGCCTGAATACTTACCGTCATCAACCTATCACTTTTCTCTTCCTTCTTTCTAAAAATATTTTTGTCATGTTCCACAGCAGACTCCCTAAGTGAATCTACTGTGATGCCTCTCCAATTAGATAATGAGGTTTGTACCCTTGTCTTTAAATTTTCTCTGAGACCATCCATTAATACCCCTACAGCCACTTCCCTATGATGTGGATCCTCCCTTATATCTGTTATCCCAGTAAACTGTGTCATTGCTGCAAGAGCTCTAGAAAAATAATCAACTGCCGTTTCACTCTCTTTTGCTTAAGGGTGGACATTTTGCACCAATTTACTACTACTGGAAAATAGATGGCTAAATGTGAGACAATTTGCTGAATATTCTCTTGATTATCCTCATCTGTCAAGGTGTTGTCTTCCTCCAACAAACAATCTTTAATAAATTTGTGTATGTTAGTATTGGGAGGAAGGCATGCCCTCAACACCACTCGCCAATCCTTATTGGTTGGTTCGTGAGCGTTTTCTAATTCTTTGACAAACTTCTGACATTTAGCCAACTCTTTTCTAGGATCTGGGAACTCAGTCATAATGGAACGTAGTTCTGATCTAGTCCAGGGACAGTGCATTGCAACTATACAGGAACTATACCATCCTTGTCCGCTTTCCCGTTAGGATCTGCTATTGAGCGGACAGGATAAGTACCAACCGGTTCACTACATTCAGAATTAGTCACAGGAATTGCTGCTTCGGTACCATGGATGTTCTCCCTCCTAGTAGTTACCCCAATACTCTCACCTATCTCAGCCGCTGCCTCTGCTGGTGGGACCGCTCCCTTTCCATACTTTCGTTGTACCTCAAACATGTTAATAGCATGGGCAATGGCTGAGATCACGGTGGGTTCATCCTCTTCCTCAGAAACACTTGCTTTAAATTTACTTAAAACAGGATATAACTTAGCAATTTCTTTTTTCTCATTTTTAGTAACGGCTGTACTTACGCCCCCTACCGCATAGGGCGGCGGGGGCGCGCTTGCATATAGTTCACCATGCTTCTCAATGGCTACTTCCGCTGTGCACGCACTTTTCACCACGCCTACTTCCGCTGTGCCACGTGTTGCACACAACTTTATACAATCATTATATTTAGTTCTCACTTTTGTTGATTTAATCAACCACACCTTATCTTTAACATTATTCAGTACCTCTGAATTGAAACTACCTATCGTTGGGAAAGGCCTAACACAATCTTTGGTCATCTTGACCCACTTGTCGCAATACGCCGTTGCGTATGCACCATACTTCTATAACATAAGGAACCTCGCTGAACCAATCGGTCCTTCCTTAGGCAGCACAACATCAACCATCTCTAGCGTTTGCTTCGCACCTGTTGTGAAAACAACCTATTTCTCAATGCTAAGCAAAAAGGGCCTCTTTAACTGATCTCTTTTCAAACAGAGCCTACTAGAGATTATAACCGTGGACGATTTAATCAGGTTAAGCCACTCACCTCCTAACACAGAAATATCACTATGAACCACAGTAATATCAGCTCCTCGATCAGGGCGGGCTGGCCCGGGGGGCAGGGGCGTATCGGTCCCCCGGGCCGCTCAGTTTACCCATTGTTAGGGCCAGCCGCCCAGCTCCGCCTCCCCCCCGGCTGCACTATAACTTAATTATGACGAGCCTGCCTCAGCGCACAGGCGGGCGAGTCAAATGACACACAATGCGGCCGTGTCATTGATGACGCGGCCGCATCACATGTCATGTGACGCGCCCGCCTGTGCCCCCCCCCCCGGGCTGCATCTTGCCAGCCCGCGCCTGTCCTCGATGCCCTGTCTTTCCACAAAATCTGTCGAGTTTATTACTTAACTGGTAGCATCTGAGTTTACCCACCTTGCCAGCGTAATTCCTCCCGCAGCTCCACCCAAGTCACAATCACGGTTGCACAATAAACCGTGCAGTCCGATCGCACCGCTTAGCGATACTAGCTATCGCTAAGCTTTGCGATTACTATTGGGGAGTACGTTTCAAAAACCTCTTTAACTGTTCTCTTTTCAAACAGAGCTTTTGCTGTCAGTATACCTGCTGTGTATACCTAACCTCGGTTGTCCAGCCTGCCTCGTCAGGCGAAAACCGATCCCTGTATTTTCAACAGCAAATCAACTGTCACTTCAAAATCATACAATTCCCAAACACATACACCTTAGTTTTCTGCGCAGAAAATAAATTTCCCAAACAATAGTAATATCTTTTCAGAGGTTTTACCAAGTGATTATACAATGCATATATAACAGACTATGAACTCGATTTTTTAAACACGTGGCAACAATACCGGAAGTACACATACGCAATTCAGGAAGTACACATACGCTATGCAATGCAATATATTTAAAGCGCAAAACGACAATCAAAAGAAACAGTTTTCTCTCTTGTCCCTAGATTCAAGTTAGCTGTCACAAATCGGGATCTTAGCCGCACTTACCTCATCCGCCGCTGTCATATCACGGCTACCTGGGTCCCTTCTGGTCATCTGCAGCATTCCCGTTCTCCACACCTTCATTTGTAAACAAACACATACTGTTTGTCCTGCTGCATGGGCGCGGCCATCTTGGATGCAGTCAGGTGATCATTCCAACCAACCAGATTCAGAAGCTGTGATCACATGAACTGATCAGCCAATAGTTGTTTGGGACATCCTATTTAAACCTGCTGCTGTGATCTGTTCATTGCCAGAACAACACACTTCTCTCCAGAGGATAGTTCTTGGCTTCAGTGTTCCTGACTGCATTACAAGTGCAGTGTTCCTGTCTGCATTGCAAGTGCAGTGTTCCTGATTGCATTACAAGTGCAGTGTTCCTGACTGCATTACAAGTGCAGTGTTCCTGTCAGAATTTCAAAGTGCACTGTTCCTGTCTGCATTACTAGTGCACTGTTCCTGTCAACATTTCTAGACTGCTCATTCCTCTGCTATATTCTACAATGAGCAAAAAGATCAACCAGGCTGCTAAGTTCTGTTTCACTCATGCTCCAGCTAGTCCCAAGAGTCCCGAATCGGATTAAGACATTCAGACGACCGTGACAGTTTGTTCTGGCCCAATGGATCTGCTAGGGGAACATACCCCGAGGGAGGACTCTGTCCAAATATTAGCTGAACGCATTGAGAGACAAGAAACTAACCAGGGGCAAATTTTGAGATTGCTGCAGGATGTTTCTACACGTATGGATACCTTGCAGTTATTCCGCAGTCAACCATCCCATACTCCGCCTGAGCCAGTAATACCTGCTTCACTACTTACTTCATCCAGACTCCATCTTCCCACGCCAGCTAAATACAATGGCGATCCGAAGAATTGCCGCGGGTTTCTCAACCAGTGTAGTATACACTTTGAATTACAACCCGGAAATTTCCCCACTGCACGTACCAAAACTGCTTATATTGTTTTGCTACTATCAGGGCAAGCTCTGGCATGGGCATCACCGCTCTGGGAAAAATCTGACCCAATTTTATTTGATATTGATAGCTTCCTGTCTACCTTCCGCAGAATATTCGACGAGCCTGGAAGAACAACGTCAGCCGCTTTAAATATTCTGCGCCTTTGGCAAGGGCAGCAGTCTGTGGGCCAATATGCCATTCAATTTCAAACACTTTCCTCTGAACTATCTTGGAATAACGATGCTCTTGTTGCGGTTTTCTGGCAGGGCCTGTCTGACCACATTAAGGATGTATTAGCGTCTCGGGACTTACCTACAACGCTAGACCAATTGATTACCACCTGCAATCGGGTTGATCTTCGGTTCAGAGAAAGAGCTCTAGAAAAGAGGAAGCTGAAACACCCCAAGTTCCACCCTATTCAACGGGTCCGTGTACCGTCTCCTTTCCCTGAAGGACCCATGCAATTAGGCAAAGCACGTCTTTTACCCACCGAGCGAGAACAGCGAGTTAGAGAGAAACTTTGCTTATACTGTGCCAGTTCCGGACATCTGTTACATCATTGTCCTCGCAAGCCGGGTAAACACAACCTCCTAGCTGACGATGAGGAAGTGAGCCTAGGAGTGGCTCTTCGCTCCCCACAAGGCAAGGACTGTATTATCCCAGTCACTCTGAAACACGCTCAAGGCTCCCAATACATTTCAGCCCTGCTGGATTCTGGAGCAGCTGGGAATTTCATGTCTGCCAGATTAGCTGCTGAACTAGCCATTCCACTAGAGAAAATTCCAGTGACCATCTTTCTCTCTGCGGTTGACGGTAGCCGTATTCCAGGGGGTACCATTACGCATCAGACTTCTCCAGTGACGCTCCAAATAGGAGTTCTGCATTCCGAGTCTCTTACCTTTTTGGTCATCCCAGAAGCCACTAGCCCTGTGGTTCTCGGGTTTCCATGGCTTCAAACGCATAACCCCCATATTGACTGGTCGACTCCACAAATCCTGGCGTGGGCTCCAACTTGTTTCGGGTCCTGTTTACAACGTGTTCTTCCACATTGCTCCACCTCTGATAAGGAAGTTTTGCCAGTTCCTTCTGCCTACCAAAAGTTCACAGACGTTTTCAGTAAGCAGGCCGCTGAAACTCTACCACCTCATCGGGATTGGGACTGTCCCATTGATCTTGTTCCGGGTAAAACCCCACCACGTGGCAGAGTCTACCCTCTTTCTATCCCTGAGACAAAATCTATGTCTGAATATGTAAAAGAGAACTTGGAAAGGGGCTTTATTCGCCCATCCTCTTCACCGGCAGGAGCCGGGTTCTTTTTTGTAAAAAAAAAAGATGGTGGATTACGTCCCTGCATCGATTACCGAGGTCTCAACGACATTACCATCAAGAACCGGTATCCTCTGCCCCTCATCACAGAGTTATTTGACAGAGTCAAAGGTGCGCAAATATTTACGTAGTTGGATCTCCGCGGGGCCTACAATTTGATCCGTATCAGGCGTGGCGATGAATGGAAAACCGCCTTTAACACCACGGATGGGCACTACGAATATCTTGTCATGCCATTCGGTCTGAGCAATGCCCCAGCGGTTTTTCAGAATTTCATAAACGAAATCTTTCGGGACTTACTGTACCATACTATTGTGGTATATTTGGACGATATCCTCGTTTTCTCCTCTGATATCCAGTCCCATCGCAGACATGTTAAAGAGGTCCTCAGCCGTCTCAGAAGGAATAAACTGTATTGCAAGCTTGAAAAATGCACCTTCGAAGTTGAATCCATTCCATTCTTGGGGTATATCATCTCGGGCACCGGTCTCCGTATGGACCCAGAGAAGGTGCAAGCTATTCTTAACTGGCCTCAACCATCTACACTAAAGGCAGTACAGCGATTTCTGGGATTTGCTAACTACTATCGAAAATTTATTCGTGGCTACTCTACTGTAGTAGCACCACTCACCGCCCTCACCAAAAAAGGAGCTAATCCTGCCAAGTGGTCTGAAGAAGCCCAATCTGCTTTTCAACTTCTGAAACAAGCATTTATTTCTGCTCCCATACTGAGGCAACCAGATTTAACCTGTCCATTCTACTTGGAAGTTGATGCCTCATCTGTCGGAGTAGGGGCAGTTCTCTCCCAAAAACCAGCTGATGAGCAATGGCATCCCTGCGGGTTCTTCTCCCGAAAATTTTTACCAGCTGAACGAAATTATGCCATAGGGGACAAAGAGCTGCTTGCCATCAAATTGGCGCTTGAAGAGTGGAGACATTTACTTGAGGGAGCTCGTTATCCTGTCACAATATACACGGATCACAAGAATCTGCTCTACCTTAAAACTGCACAGTGCATGAATCCACGTCAGGCCCGATGGGCACTATTCTTTTCTCAATTTGATATCCATGTCACCTTCCGTCCCGGTTCCAAAAATCGCAAGGCCGATGCTCTGTCACGTTCTATGGTAAAAGATGAAGATTCCATCATTGTGGATCCACGGCCTATTATCAGCCCACTCAGCATCGCAGTCAGTAGACCCGACAATACACCTCCCCAGGGGAAAACTTTTGTTCCTGAGAATCTGCGTAAAAAATTGCTCCAATGGGCACATTGTTCCAGATTTGCCGGTCATGCTGGCATCCGCAAAACTCAATCTTTCATATTGAGAAGCTACTGGTGGCCTACGCTTCATCAGGATGTTCAGCAATTTGTTTCCGCATGTGGCAGCTGTGCCCAACATAAAAGTTCAAGACAATCTTCAGCTGGTCAACTTTTGCCTCTGCCTATTCCCACCAAACCCTGGACCCATATTTCTATGGACTTTGTTTCCGATTTGCCCAATTCTAATAATTTCAATACCATCTGGGTCATCGTTGACCGATTCTCTAAAATGGCGCATTTTGTTCCTCTCCGTGGACTCCCATCAGCACCTATCCTGGCTCAGCAATTTATAAAGGAGATCTTCCATTTGCATGGGTGTCCTGAAGAAATCGTCTCAGATAGAGGAGTTCAGTTTGTGGCGAAATTCTGGAGATCCTTGTGCCAAGCACTACAGATCAAACTAAACTTCTCTTCGGCCTATCATCCCCAATCCAACGGGCAAACGGAAAGAGTTAATCAAGACCTAGAAACATTTCTCCGTTTGTACATATCCTCTTCTCAAGACGACTGGGTAGATCTGCTTCCTTGGGCAGAATTTGCTCATAATAATCATTATCACGAATCCTCTGCTTCCACTCCATTTCATACGGTCTATGGCCTACACCCCAGGGTACCCTTGTTTACTCCACTTCCTACAGCCTCAGTACCTGCCTCTGAAGTTTTCCTAAAGAATTTTTCAGGCCACTGGCGCCAGGTACGGGAATTCTACTTAAAGCGTCCCAACGCTACAAAATTCAGGCCGACAAAAAGCGACGAGCCATTCCAAGCTTGAAACCCGGAGACAGAGTCTGGCTGTCTACTCGCAATCTACGCCTCAGAGTTCCATCTATGAAATTCGCTCCTCACTTTATTGGACCGTTTAACATCTCCCGAGTCATCAATCCAGTGTCCTACAAATTACATCTACCATCTTACCTCAGGGTACCCAACACCTTCCATATCTCTCTCTTGAAACCACTGGTGCTAAATCGGTTTTATACACCCAAACTGGTTTCTCCTGAAGTGCAGACTGAACATGGTGACGAATATGAAATTAAAGAGATCTTGGACTCTCGGTTTCGACATAAAACCTTACAATATCTAGTCGACTGGAAAGGCTATGGTCCAGAAGAGAGGGCCTGGATCAAAGCTTCTGATGTTCACGCTCCATCTCTCATCAAAAAATTTCACCGCAAGTTTCCAACTAAGCCCCAATCTAAGTGTCTAGTGGCCACTCGTAAGGGAGGGGTTAGCTGTCACAAATCGGGATCTTAGCCGCACTTACCTCATCCGCCGCTGTCATATCACGGCTACCTGGGTCCCTTCTGGTCATCTGCAGCATTCCCGTTCTCCACACCTTCATTTGTAAACAAACACATACTGTTTGTCCTGCTGCATGGGCGCGGCCATCTTAGATGCAGTCAGGTGATCATTCCAAACCAACCAGATTCAGAAGCTGTGATCACATGAACTGATCAGCCAATAGTTGTTTGGGACATCCTATTTAAATCTGCTGCTGTGATCTGTTCATTGCCAGAACAACACACTTCTCTCCAGAGGATAGTTCTTGGCTTCAGTGTTCCTGATTGCATTACAAGTGCAGTGTTCCTGACTGCATTACAAGTGCAGTGTTCCTGTCAGAATTTCAAAGTGCACTGTTCCTGTCTGCATTACTAGTGCACTGTTCCTGTCAACATTTCTAGACTGCTCATTCCTCTGCTATATTCTACAATGAGCAAAAAGATCAACCAGGCTGCTAAGTTCTGTTTCACTCATGCTCCAGCTAGTCCCAAGGGTCCCGAATCGGATCAAGACATTCAGACGACCGTGACATTAGCGCTCCTTAGATTATGCAAAAACGGACATTCGGTTTCACATCACAGAATGATAACCAGGTTTTGAACACATTGCGTTCTTACCCGTATATGACTCCACCCTTTGTTGAGGAACCGAAATCCGTAGGTCTTGCGTATCGACCGGTAGCGTAACTTCCGCCGCGAGATCCCAAATTGTTATGCACTTTTTGTCGTTATCCAATAACGATTGTCGAATCTCGATTTGTGTTTCCAAAGCACAAAGTAATTTAATATCCAAAAGTAGCAGAATAATAATGCGAAATAAAACAAGTACAGCCGTTACTTATCGCAGTCGCTCTGGATCCAGTGAACAGTCATTCAGGTCTGAAGGCTGTGGTCAAAGAAGACTGGTCACTAAGCCCAGAGCCCCTGCTTATATGCGGTCAGAAATACAGTAAAACAATGCAGATGATGTGGCTTGCTTCTATTGGTCCAGGCTTCAGGAAGGTCCAGTGTACTGCAGGTCATAAGCCAATTCAAACCAAAATATCCCAAGGTGGAGATCATCTCTCCAGGGGATGTGCTCTGATTTTCCTGCCAAGAATTCAGTTTCAACTAGTCTATTTGCATTTTACAGTCCGTATCAGTTTAAACATTTATTCCCTAACATCGCTAACTAGAGTATGCAATGTGCGATTCATTCGGCGAATGAACCGGAAAACTGCTGATGAAAAGGGGATTAAAATGATACTAAATGATACTAAACAAGACATAGTTCCTGCAACCTGAACCTTTGATTTCACTAATATGATTTCACTAATATGCATATAACTTATAATACTAAACATAAATGTTGCTATATTTCGACATAAATAACTATGTGTGGCAACTACAATTAATGTGTACTAATTACAAATGTGTGTGTTTGTGTGAAAGTGAGTAAAAGTGTAAAACCTGTTATTGCCATGTGTTGCGGCTGGATACACCCTTATACGCCGTAGCGTGCTCTATGCATAATTTCAGACAAAGACAACCAAATCTGCTCAATATTAATTGAAATGACTTTATCCAATTTGCTGACTTCGACAGATTGTTCCTGCTTCCAGTGATATTGACCCAGCTATCTGTCTGACTACTCTTTGGATTCTCCCTTGTAGCTTGCTGCCCGTTTGGTGTCCTGACTTTTGGCCTACCTCTGACTACTGTTTGGATTCTCTCTTGTACATTGCTGCCCGTTTGGTTCTGAACCGGATTGTCTGACTATGTTTCTGTCCACTAGTTACTACGCTGATGGCTGTCACCCTCTTGCAGCGAAGCCCAAAATCCCTTGCAGGGGTCCCTGGTGGGTGCATTGGACTCTGCGCCTCCTTGTTCAGCTGTGCCAATACCAGCTGGTAAGTCTTTTCTGAACGTGACAGAGTGCATTCATCACAGGGTAGGGAGGGGGTGTAAAGGCCCACCACATCTTCCTAGGGAATTTGTGAAAAGACCACCTCATAAGAAGGGGAGAATTAAAAGATTGGGTATACCTGCTACCGTCCTCACAAACTTCATTATTACTAAAAATATATGTGAGATAAGATTGGCATGTTATCTTAGTTGTTAGCCCTTTTGTCTCACAACACTGGCGTCATGAGTTTGAATACCAAATATGGCCTTAGCACCTGTGTGCAGCTTGTGGGCCTGAATCATTAAGGAAAGGAACACAAGGGGAACTGGCCAAACCAGCAGATGTTTTTAATTAGCAAGGGGTAGTATTAGGATAGTATTTAGCACATAAGGAAAGTAATGTGTTTTTTTTCACAAACACTTGATAGCTTGATTGTTACTTTGACTTTCAAAGTTGATCTATGACACAATCTACCTACATTATAAATCTGTTCTCATAATTTAAATGTACCTCCCCCTCAAATGCAACAAGGTGCCTTTTTTTTTATTACAATGTTTTTCATGCAAAAATTATTCTGGTCCACAGGACAAATTCATTCACATTATCTGCATGCTGCACGTCTATTACTATGAATGGCCACAGACTTTGGGGGGGTTGATTTGGAGGAGACATGGTCCTTTTCCTCATCTACCGCTTTTATGTTATGCATGTCATCTTCCCAAAAAATCAATGCAACCAACACTTGACACCGCGGTGGCTTAGTGGCTAGCACTTCTGCCTTACAGCACTGGGGTCATGAGTTTGATTCCCAACCATGGCCTTATATGTCTGGATTTTGTGTACCTGAATAAGGGAAATAAAGTTAACAAAAGAGGAACTCTGAACCTTGGCCAAACCATGTTGTGACCCATGTAAAATAAAGCATAATGTATGTGGTAAACGTGCTATCATTATTTGCAAACGTCACATGCAGACATATATTTTCTAATTACATTAAAAAAGACACACACACATTTTTTTTTTATATTCAAAATTTAAATACAATATTTTTAACAAGTACAAAAAAATATACATTGAAAAAAAAAAATTAAAACGAACCATACATTTTTGATATTTTTTTATTGTATTTATACAGTTTTTTCATTAGTGAACCCACCGATGGTGGGTTTTTCTCCTCATTTCTGGTGTTTTCTGGAGTTGTTAAAAACACAGAAAAAAACAACACAATTAGCATGGTCAGGTTATTTATCATACATAAATTTGTTCTTGAGGTACTGTTTGACGGAATCAGCAGAGGTGTGAAGTGTGACGTAACTTAAAACTGTCTGCAATGGTTTAATATATATATATATATATATATATATATATATATATATACACATATATATATACATATATATATATATATATATATATATATATATATATATATATATATATATATATACACCTATATCTCATTTTGGAAATTATTTACTTTTCAATAATCTGGTCTATGATTGGTTCTCAAAGCACGTGTGGGCAACGTCATGACACTCACAGATCTCTTTCATACTTGTGTGCAAAATGTCTGACTGTCATTCATTCATCATATCCTAGCAAAGGGGGGTGGATCGATGGAAAATGTACTCCACTAATCGCAATTACAGGCATCTGATAACAGGCACTAGATTTATAAGTGTGGTAGTTCTTGTTCTAGCTGAGTTCTAGATGTAAGTCTAGAAATAAAGTGTTAAATTTTGTTGTCACTACCAGAAAAAGCAGACAGTAGTTTACTTATGTCTTAAATTACAGACACATATTTCAAACCATTACTTTGTGATATGGTTCAAAGTGACAAATTTATTGGGCCATAATTTGCCTCAGGAATGTGGTCCTCCTATCCTCATCACAAACTTACTAAGGAATTAAATTTTATTCAACACAGATGGTATAGGGATGTTATTGACAGTGATGGAGATTGGAGGCCAGTTGGCGACTCTAGCATGAGGGACAAGAATGATCTCTGTATAGAACATGATTTTCTTTAGTTATCGTTGTAACATCCATGGGATGAATGCAGAAAGACAGTGCTTTACAACAGATAGTCCTTAAAGAAATAGGTCAGGGAAAGCAATGTACATTTGAGTGTCCTCATCGTAGAGGTGGTATTGGAGTCCAAATGAGCAAATTATTACCCTAAGACAAGAGATGTACAATATTAAAGTGCAACATTTTGAAAAAAAAGGAGCCTTGTAAGACCTCAATGGAGAGTGAGAGTGGAAGGGAGAATGTGCCAGGAGTGGATACACTACAGGAGCGGTTTGAGAGATAGGAAGTGAACCAGGAGAGAACTGTGTCACAATGAACAATGGAGTGAAAGGCGTGTAGCACAAGAGGGTGTCCAAAGCAGCAGAGAGTTATAGGAGAATGACTATTGCGAAATTAAAAATATTTATATTTATTCATCTTTCCATTAAACAAAAAAAAACACAAATTACAAACAAACTGTACATGAAAAATCCATTAACAAAAAACAAGAAACAAATACAAACACATGGATGTTGGTTTTATCCCATGGTTGGAGGTGTTGCAAGGCAGCTCATGCCGGAACCCATAATGGCTGTCTTCTTTTTCTGTTTAAAATATTGGAGAAAAAGAGATCAACTGTGACAGCCCCACCCAATCTTCCCTAACACCAGTTCATTTGCTCCAGATTATCTTCCCAAATCTTACTGAAAATGGAAATGTCTTCTAGGTAACCCTGAACTCTGTCCAACTCATCCTCAAAAGCGGTAATACAGGCCAAGGGGTAAGTATCAGACATGGGCACATTATTCAACTGGTGGTAGTATATGCAAAACCACATTGCCTTATCATTCGTGGAAACCAATACACCGGAGGAAGATGGACTGAGCAATGGCTGGATCACACCTAGATCAAGCAGCCCTCACATCTCCCTGTATAGACTCCTTGGCTGATGGTGAGACCCGATACGCGGGTTGCCTAACTGGCCTATGCACACCAGTGTCCATCTGGAAGTTCGACCGGGCTTTCTACTGACCTGAGTCCCAAAGGGCCACAGCACTGCCTCACGCTGCTCCTTCTTGCGGGCACTCAACTGCTCATCCCAGACCCCTTCCTCTACACCACTGTCCCCTCTGGCATCCGTGAGGAGGTTAGGTAGTGGGTCATTTCCTGCTTACTCAGTTGGTAAGCAGCAAAACGCTTCTGCCGACTCCACACGCTCGTGGTATGCCTTCAACATTTTTACATGGTAGGTCCTCTGCCGCCTACCTTTGCTATCAAATGATGCCATGTAAGTGATGTCACTCAGGTGTATTGAGACCGTGTACGGTCCAGCCCAGGCAGCCTGGAGCTTGTTCTGGCGCGTGGACATCAGAACAAAGACCTTCTGCCCTACCACAAACACTCTGGCATGCTCTCTGATCATTCCAAGTCTTCTGTTTCGCTTGCACTTCCGCTAGGTTAGCCTGCGCTATCCCCATGAGATTCCCTAATTAATCTCTGAGCTTCAACACATACTCCATCACACAGACATCCTGGGAGGGTAGCTCCCCTTCCAAGACTCCCGGAACAGGTCAAGAGGCCCACGGACTCTGCGGCCATATACTAGTTCAAAGGGGGAGAAACCAGTAGACTCCTGCGGTACCTTCCAGTAAGCAAACAGGAGTCAGGTAGCGTTCACAGTCCCCCCTCCAAAGTTACAAATGCCCGTAGCATGTGCTTCAGAGTGTCACTGAACCCCTCGCGCAGTCCGTTAGTCTGGGGATGGTAGGGGGCAGTACGGAGTTGCCGCACTTCACACTTTGCCCAGAGACACTGGACCAGTTCACTCATGAACTGTGTCCCTTGATCGGTGATGCTCTCACTAGGAAATTATAGTCTGCTAAATACTCTGCTACCTTTTCCGCAGTTATGGAGAACAGAGTTACAGCCTCTGGATACTGGGTAGTGTAGTCCACCACACTGAGGATCTATCTCTTCCCCAATCTACTGGGCACAGGCAGGGGACCTATTACGTCCACAGCCACTTGCTGAAAATGTTTCCTAATTATTGGCAAGGACCTGAGGGGAGCACAAGCACAGGGGCGCCCAAGATGCTGATACATATCACAGAACTTACAGTAGGCTCGGACGTCATCCGACAATCCAGGCCAGAAAAAGTTCTGGGCCAGGCGCTTCTGTGTTTGGCCTTTGCCCTGGTGTCCCGCCATAGGGATTTCATTGGCAACTGATATTAGTTGCGCGCAAAAGCCCCAAGGTACCACCAGTTGAACTTGTTCCCGGACTGGTCTATCCCCATCTACCTTCTTAGCTACACGGTACAACATCCCTTTACGCCAGGTCACACTCCCCACCTCCATCACTGGAAGGCTGCCGCCAGCCTGGTGCCTCATGCCTTCCAGTGAGGGATCAGAGAGCTGTGCTGCCCTAAACTCTTCCATGCGGCCCTCACTATCGTCTAAGTCAGGATACGCTGCAGGGGAGTCTATGTTGGGGTGACTAGGGTTAGTCAAAGTGGGGTCAGTCAATGGGAGTTCACTCTGGTCAGTGATACTCACCGGCACCCCCACAGTATCAGGTTGGCAAGAGATAACATCCTCTGTGTTGCTAGGGGACGTAGTCTTTCCAGAGGCAAAGTGCTGGCTGTTTCCTTAAGTAATAGAAGATATCGTCTTTTCCTCTGGGCTGACTGAAGCTGTGTTTGCTGGTGATGGCTGTTGTCTAGCACCTGTGGTCTTTTCCTCTGGGCTGGGTTGTGCAGGTGTAGATCCTGAAGACTGTAGTCTGGCAGCTTGGCTCCAGGTAATAGAGTTGAGAACTGCGGTCACAATTCCACCCCCAAAATCGTTGCCCAAAATCACATCAGTTGAGAGGCCATCCATAACAGCAACATCTCGCAACTCCTGGCCATCTCCCCAGTCCAGATACACTCTTGCTACAGGCACTTCTTTCTCTAGTCCATCTGCCATGGTAAATTTGGCAGTGCGATCCTGCAATATTGCAGTAGGACCAATAAGATGGGGACTCACAACAATAAATGAGGCCCCTGAGTCTCTGAGTCCTTCATCCTGCAGGTGTCCCACTTGGACCAGCTGCAGGTTCTTCCACATGTTTTTGGAGGGTATTTGGACACACAGATGACTCTCTAGGCTGAGTCACCTTTAGACATGCCACACTCCATTGGGCTGGCAGGGGTGGAAACAGTCTCTAATGGCTCACCTTCGCCAGTTAAGCAAGTCAGCCGGGCCCCAGGACTAGGACAGGATTAGGGCACGAGCCTGGGGTGCTCGGGCTGTGGGACAGTCCATTCTTAAATGACCGGTTTTCCCGCAGTTGTAGCACTTCTTCTCCAGCCTGGGCTCCGGTGGTCTCTGATAACTCCCAGGGACAGGACAGGGCGGTGGCTGGCGAATGGTACCCGAAGGGTTAGGTACTTGCTTTTCGGGGTGAGTAGAAGAGAGGTGTCCCCCTGATTGTACAGTCCTTTGGTGTTGGCTGTGAACCTGGCACTCCTGCCAGTGTGGCCCCACTGCCACATACTGATCCGCCTACTGGGCAGCGGATTCCAGGATGGCTGGTCTCCGGTCCAGCACCCATTCTTTCACCTCTCATGTGCACCGTCATTGAAACTGCTCTTCGCACATCAAGTCTATTACCTCCTCCACGGTCTGTGCACCTGCTCCACACACACACTTCCTGGCTGATTCCCACAGCAGGTTGGCAAACTCCTTTGTAAGGTCCCATAGATTGTGAGCAGGGTTCTCTTACCTCTCTGTCTGTCTGTATTACCCAGTATTGTTTTATTAATGTCTGTTCCCAATTGTAAAGTGCTAGGGAATTTGCTGGTGCTATATAAATAAATGTTGATGATGATGATGATAAAGGTCCCGGAACTTCAGACGATAGGTCTCTGTGGTAAGAGTGTACTGTTTAAGAAGTGCCCTATTCACTATATCATAGTCCACACAGTCCCCTGTGGGCACCCCATGGTAGGCCTCCACTGCACGTCCTTGCCGTGTGGGCACCAGATGCTTAACCCATTTCTTTCTGGGTACAGTGTGTAGCTTGCAGGTCATTTCAAATACCTGCAGGTGCTCATCAATATTCCCAACACAATCCTCAAATATAGGGCAAGGTAGAGATGACAGTCCTGATTCTCTAAGGGGCTCCTCCCTGGGCTGCATGGCTGGCGCACTTCTCTCTTGGCGCCATATCTCAATGACCTGTGCCCGCTCAACTGCAGTTGTTTTGTCTCCTAAGGCCACCAGCTGGATCTTTAGCCCGTCAGCCCTGCGCTCATCATAGGACAGAGGGCTGGATGTGCGGGTGCAATCTGCTGTGTAGAGGTCCCTGCAGGCTGTTGAGCAGGGATCTCAGATGTCTGGGCATCTGGGGTACCTAGCTCCCAGTCGTCAACTGGGCCGCTATCTTGGCCACTGCTGCCATCAGTTTTCTCCGCCTGGGTACCATGATGTAGGCACCACTCGTACAGCAACTCTCTCATCTCCGCCCTGCTTGGTGAATGGCTGAGGTCAATGTACTTGGCACTACACACAGACTCAAGGTCTGCCGTGGACACATTGGTGTAGTTAGACATCCTGTGCGTTCTGCTGGCTGCAGTTATTCGTCTCCTGAATAACTCTGCTCTCCTGGTTGGTTCACAAAAAGCCACCTGCGGTTATCCCACTGCTTGTCACCAGAAATGTGTGACAGGATGGACCGCCTATGCCACCCTGTCTGTTGTTGCTGGGAACCGGCTGGGCTTACTTTGCCACCGCCCCCTTTCATTATTCTGAATAAGCTACTCCTGCCGCAGTAGGAGGAGCCTGCTGCCACCACTAGACTCCTTTATGGCGTCTGTCACAAACAACACTCACCGGAGCCTGTGTGACGTGTCCGTAACACAGTGTTAACCAAAAAACAACCACCTGGTCTGTCTAAAATGAAAAAATCCTTCCCTATCTATCCCACAGACTAGCTTTGCCGTACCAACTATGCCACCACCAAATTTTTTTTATGAAGAGCTGACACTCTTATTTAGGAAGTCTTTGGTTCTCCCTAGAATTAATCTAGCACAATTTACTTCAATTAGAGTTTGCATAAACCCCAATATTCTCCTCTTTTCAATTATGTAGCGTCTTGACCAAACTGTTGCGTGAATTTGTTAGAACACAGAGACTTGAACTTATTAAGTGTAATTTAATATGGAAAATACTTCCACAATGCTTAAGATAAAACAGTTAATAAAAGGCATACGAATATATGCAATTGTTTCTTATAAAATAAAAAGGATAAAACACAGAATCAGGGCCGGATTAAGGGAATGGAGGCCCCTGGGCTAAGGGGGCCTCCATTCCCCCGTGAGGGCCCCACCCCCGTGATCCAAGCTGCCCCCAAGGCACTTACCTCCTTCTCCTGTCATTGTGGTCCTTCCCCGGCGCAGTGTACGCTCTTTACTGCAATGGTAGCCCCAGACCGATCAATAATGCTGTTGAGCACTTTCAAGGGCCCCCTGGATGCCCGAGGCCCCTGGGCTGTAGCCCAGTTAGCCTTATGGTTAATCCGGCCCTGCACAGAATTGATAACTCAAATATATCAAGTTTCTGGTGCTGGGAGAAGCAGGAAAATGGGCCACTCTTCAATATCAGATTGGCTCCCAAAAGTGAACATATTCTTACAGTCACAGTGCAGTTTTAAAAACAAGCTGCAGGGCCCACAGCCCCCCTTCCTTTGATGTCAGAACGAAAAGGTCTGTGAGAATGCAAATTAGGGTTTTATGACTCTGCTGAAAAAACACCTTTTAAGCCAGATTTTTGTTATTCTGTCCGAACTTTTCACCAGTATGACTTACAAACATGATTTTACCTCAACACAACAGGTCATAAGTTCCCCTTCATCTGCATATCACACATGCCTCTGGTAAGTATGATATTGGGGAAAATGATATGATATTTTCCTGTGACCCTATTCAGCTTGAATTTGTCATTAACATATAACCCCTTCTCTGTAGTCGGCATGTCTGAGGCCTTCCAGACATGTGTTAGATTTCATTGTCTTGAAACAGATATTTTCAAAGGCTTTCACGTTTGCGACCTGCCGAAAATGATACAAGGTGCTACAACGGATCCAGGCTCTTATCTACCAGCCCCTTCTGGGTAGCTTAACATAAACAAAACACATTGATTTAAACAGCTCCTCTGAGCCATGTCAAATATTTCTAGGAATTAATTCACAAACACATATTTGCAGATTTATATGCCTAAAAATTAGCTTGCACATGACAGCGTCCAGAACCACGTTCCTTCTGGGTAACTGTCACTGCAAGTGTACTCACGTGCTGGTACAATTGGGCTGGTAACCCTGATCGCTTACTATGGATCAGGGTGCTGTGGATGGATCCCCCCTATCACACTGGCCAGAGCTGCTGGATAGCGGCAGAGCAGTGGTACTGGAGAGCTGGGTCAAAACCTCAGAAACAGCCGGAGAACGGATTAGATTTAGGGTCTAATCTGTAAATCACAGGATTACAGCATTATTTAAGAAGTTGTCAAGCAGGGTCTTGAAGCAAAGAGTGATGTTTATTTTGCTCAAGTGTCCTGACAAGGACAGTTCCACTGATTAAAGGTATCAGTGGTCAAGTCAGATGGAACATCAGAATGATACATTTCAGTTTACAAGGGCTGTCTTTTTATACAGTTTTAGATACAGCCTCACAGGCTATTTTAAGAATCAGGGTGCAACCTGTATACCCAAACATGGATTTACATGCAATGCAAAGCTAACAATATTTACGCTTATCTGTAATATCCTAAAACCTTGCTGTGACTTCTTGCATCTTATCTTGGACACAGTGGACACCTGACAGCAAGTCTAATTACCCCTTCCTTTCCCTTAAGGGACATTGGACACTCACATCAAAAGGTCTAATTAACATGAGATTAGAATGGGTGCTTTCTTCCAACAGTTGCAGAATACACATTTCCTCCAAAGAAAAGAATTCCCCAAGAAAAGTTGCAAAACCTCAAACAAGGCATTTCCTTATACCAATATACACAAAATACTTCCTAAACAAAGACTTATTGTATCAGATATATACATCAGAAATAATGCAATTCCTCTAGCAAGGTTAAAACAGAAAATATGAATTTTCTCCCCTGGTCTCAAAAATAAAGATTTCCTATATCAAAATATACACAATATCAAAAATAAGTACATTGACAATTATATAAATAAGTGCCCTGCTCTATTTCCCTTAAATAAATGTATACCATAAGTTATTTATGTGATCCAGTCACAGTCATTATATACGAATCCATGTCCACTGATACACAGTGATTTCAGCGGCCAATAACTTATGAGAAAAAATGCAGTTCACAAAAAATATGCAGGAGAGGCATATTCGGAATAACGAAAGGGGGCAGTGGCAAAGTAAGCTCAGCCAATTCCCAGCAACAACAGACAGGGTAGCATAGGCGTTCCATCCTGTCACAATGACCCTTAGGTTAGGAGTTGTAATCTAGTAATTGACTCAATAATCTATAGAGACAGTAAAATAATTATAATTATATAGAGACAGTAAAATAATTTACAAAAATATGCAACTAATAGTGTTATACAATTAAGACACTATGAATGTTTAATGATATATGAAATTGAATACACCGTTCATTATAGGCAATTAAGACCTTTGAATTGCCTTAATATTAAGTGGAGGTGAATAGAGTTTGAACAATATATATTCTATATAGTAATCTATTGGCTATAAAACAGTAACCAAGCACACACACTTTATTTTAAAATATTCACAAATTTTATTGCATCATGATAACAATAATATTACAATTACCAAATATGCATGGGGTTGTAATTAGATCATTAAGACTTTATTTAAAAATGAAGTTTGAATAACATTTAATATTTACTTGTGTGGGTAGCGACATGGTTGGGTAGCGATATGCTGCCTTTTTAACAGTGGATATTTCAATAAAATGCAGTAACTTCTCAATTTCCTATTCTAATATTTCGCTAGTCCAGAGAATATCTGGGGATTAAATGGATGTTAATTCTTCATTTTTAATGTATATCAATTAAGCTATTATGCATTTTTTCTAATAATTGATTGAAATAATAAGCCATTGATTGCCCTGTATACACACACTTCTTTCCTTTTTCTTTCTTTATGGTAAATTTTACTGGCGTGTGATCATGTTCTTCTATATGAACTGTAAGTGTTTTCTATGGTAACAGTTTTATGTGTTGTTGAATGGTGCAGGGAAGGTGCTGGTGTAGGAGTTGACAGGTATATCTGGATTATAATTTATAATGCAGAAACTCCTACAACAGCTTTATAATAGACTGTTTCCTTTATAATTTATAAAGGGAACAGTACTTACTATTTGCAGCAATGCACTTAGATTTAGATCATGGTCATTGCTCTTTGTATAGTATATGTTTGTTTGACTAGGAAAGGATTACTTTTGGGGACCTGATCTGCCTAGAGAATCCAGCCACTTGCTGACTAGCCTATGGCTGGTTTGGCATTATGGCAGGAGGACCCCACACTGCTGGTTTCCCTGCTATAGGGCCACCAGCCCAGGCAGACAAAGCCTAGTGATGATAATAGTAAAATCAGAGGGACCCCATGCTTTTAGTCTCCCCGTCTTTGCTAGTACCAGCCTAGACTGGTAGCACTAAAGCTGGTTATACTGTTTTTTTTTGGGGGGGAAGACACTCCGTTTTTATTTCCTATTTTTCTTGTTGACATTTTAACTATGTAGACAATATGAACACGTAGACATTATGACTGTCGAAATTATTGTGTATTTTGAATGTCAACAATATTAATGTAGACATTTCATACCCAGCCACGCCTTTTTGCTTCATAGTTAAGACAGCTGCTTGTGCCTGTTGTGTATTAATTCTAACTGTCATTTTGTAGAATGTACTAAATAAATGATAACTAGGGACCTGATTCATTAAGGATCTTAAATGAAGAGGATTCTTATTTCAGTCTCCTGGACAAAACCATGCTACAATGCAAGGGTGCAAATTAGTATTCTGTTTTGCACATACGTTAAATACTGACTGTTTTTTCATGTAGCACACAAATATCAACTTTAAATTTCAGTGTACAAATAATCTATCAAGTATTTGTGTGCTACATGAAAAAACAGTCAGTATTTAACTTGTGTGCAAAACAGAATACTAATTTACACCCCTTGCATTGTAACATGGTTTTGTCCAGGAGACTTAAAGAAGTTTCTTAAGTTAAGATCCTTAATGAATCAGGCCCCAGAATCTGATTGGTTGCTATAGACAACATCTCCACTTTTTAAAAACCACAGTTTAGTAAATATACCCCCTGATGTTTTTGCCAGCAAAAGGGCTTGTTTTTTGATTCACACTATATACTAATAGGGTTATTATTTGTTTTAGGGTTAACCTAAAACAAATAATATGAGGGGTGCTACTGGGAGTAGAATAAGAGCACTAGGTATCAATCTGACAACCTGGCCGAGAGCTGGATGGCTCTGGGGGGCCTGGGGTACTATAGACATTGGGGTCCCTATGATGTAACATGGTTATCATTTTAGACAAATACATAGGCAATACTGTATGCACTACTGTTATGTGCACGCAACTCTGCCTTCACAAGTAGTACACTGTGGAGCTGGACATAGCTCCCAACTGTCCTTCCAATCAGACCAAATCCTGACTAAGAGAGACAGCCACCCAATTTCACGATTGCCCCACCAGAGCAGGACAGTTGGCAGACTGTCCTGCTCTCTCCTACCTGTTCTTGTCATTTTCACCACCTGTGGCCGCTAATGTCTTTAGATCAGTTGCTGCTTGTCTGGATCCTGGAATGTTGGGGGACCTATTTGGAAAAAAAATGAGTACATGAAATTCAGAAAACTCCAACCTGCCCCGGTGGTAAAACAAAATAGCACTCACGTTTTATAATTAGGCCTCCCTCCTGCCTCAACATTAATAGTATTCACATTTGATAAAGAGATTTATTTCCCTCCAACTTGCCTCGATATTAAATTAATAGCATACACATTTAATAAATAAACCTATTTTCCTCCCTCCAAACAGCCCTAGCAATAATTTGAATAGCATTTACATTTAATAAATATAACTATTTCCTACAACAATCCCAGGCATTAAATAATTTATAATCACATTTAATAAATATTTCCTCAAACAGCCCCACAATCAATTAATAACTCCCAAACCATTCCAGCATGAAAGGAAAGTTCCAATTACCCTATCTTAAGTTCATAGTCTCGGCTATTAAACTAAATTGTCCCACCATCACCCCACAAATAAAATAGCACCCAATTATTAGCCCCCACCTGCACTCCATGATTTAATTAAGACCATACTCCCTCACACACAGACACACTACTTTCATATACAGGCCCCCTCACATACACTACATTCATTTACTGGCCCCTCACACACAATACATTCATTTAATGGCATCCTCACACACAATACATTCATTTACTAGCCCCCTCACACACACAATACATTCATATACTGGCCCCCTCACAAATATTAATTTAGTATACTGACACACACTATATTAATATATACACACACTATTTAAATACTACCATTCCCACTCCCCCACTTACCTGGTTCCATCCGCGCATGATGTGCAGTTTCTTCACCTCTTCGCACATGGAATGGCACCTGCCACATGGTGCACGTCCCATGTGACACCAATAGAGGTGCAGTGCATGGGAGGGATGGATTATAAGGATCCGTGGCAAGTGAGAGAAGGTGGTTGGTCCCAGGGGAGTGGCCATTCACCAAGTAGAGACTATAGGGACAGGCCCAAAATAATCTTTTTTTGTCCAGCCCAGCCCACCCCTGCTTAAAACCTTTAGAGGATGCTTCAATAGGCCCTACTAGGTTCAATCCTATTTTTTCAAAAGGAACACCAACAGTGGGGAGAGGAACAAAACAAGTGGTGCAGGGGCTGGATGTTTCATAACTGGTCTTTGAAAATCAGAACAGGCAGCACAAAATTTAGCTACCTCTGCATACATAAAAAAAGCTTGCCATGATCCTATTCATAGTTTTATCCCATCCCAGGTGTTCTCCCTAAGGAACTGAGTGGGCCAAAATCAACACCTGCTTTCTAAAAGGGTTGAAAACACCCAATTGTCCTATAACCTCACCTGCTTGTTTAAGCGTGTCCTTTACAGTATAATATATAATTTTGCAAAATGAAACAAGGGTAATTAAGCTCTTTTACACTGTGCAACATTTTCTCATCAGCAGCCACAACATTTTCAAATGCCCTTTTAAGAGCTGGGTCATTTCCTTGAGCTGTCGTGAGGTTAGAGAGGGGCGCAAGAGAAAGAGTTAATATCGTATTAATATAATGCAAACCAAAGTCATCATTGCTATTAGTATAAACAGTAGATGTTACAACGCTCTCTCCCACCAGAGTTTTTCCGAGACCCAGTGCTTGTGGTCTTATCTTTTCTGTCACTGGGTTTTAGGTTTATTTACTCAGCTTAGAAATAAATCAGGGACCCAGTGGCTGAATAAATAACATTTTTCCTCATAGGCAAGAAAGTATGCCCAACTCTGGCCTAGCAGAACAGGAGCTGGTAAACAAGGACAACCCCCCACCCTCAACTTATCAGTCTCATTTTAATAGTTAAAAAGAGACCAAAGTGGTAGGATAAGTCTGAATGTCCCCATGGATACAACCAATACTTATAGGGTTATGTTCTGAAATTCTCTCTGGCAGTTCAAAGCCCTGTATTAAGGTGTTACCAGAACCAAAAGTCCACTATGCTGTTAACCACCTTTCTTTCACCTTGCACCAGTTTCTGTGTTACTGGTAAACCTGGACTAGTGGAAGCAGTGGTGAGCACCTTTGAAAAGGAACAGTCCAACTGCAGCCAAAAATTGTCTTGCTATGTAATTGACCTCCATACGATGAACAAACTGGCACCAGAAGCTTTGGATTATACAATGGAAAAGAAGTGCTGGGTTCCGGAAAATGTACAGAAAGACTTTTTCCTGCTGATCCGTTACCTTGGCCAAAAGAAACACTGACATGCAGATGCAGATAAACAGGTAGTGACTAGATGGGTTTTACCCAGGGCTAATTTCTGTAGAGCGTATGGAACTCTGACACCTTCTGCCCCCTTTGCTGACTTCCCCAGGTAGGGTAGGTAAGGACTGTCTGAGTCGGTCAGCGATTGCAAGGGTTCCACACATGCATCCACCACCAAGGCATTTTCAGCTAACTGAAAAGCCAATGCCAATTTCTTTGTCCTATGAAGGCTTTAAGGAAGAAACCTGATGAACTGCTACAAGACCAAGGTCTCCACCAGTTGGCTGGCTGTATGAACTTTCGGGATAAGTCACTTGACTGCAAATACAGCCAAAATCTGCGGCAATGCCCTTGGTCAACTGTCTGTATGAGAGCGCTCTGTCTGGAACCGCATCACCAGTGAAGAGTGCCACATTGGCTGTTTCACTCTCCCCTGTTAGCAGAGGGGCAGGTCAAATAATCCAACAGTCTCTGGGTCAAGTCTGAGTGGTGGCCACTTGCTCAAAGGTGGTCAGGAAAACATCATCACCAGACCTCATTTTAGGAATTACAAAAGCCATTGAAAGGTGAGCAGAATCAGCTTCTACTCCTTATCTCAGCATTCTGACCTCCTCCTGGTGACCAATCCTCTTCTCCCGGAAGAGCATATAGAGTAGATTTATCTGTTAATTTTGCCATCTACTCCATTTGGGACTGTTGGAGGTGCTTCTGCACTCCTTGTTCTTGCAGTTCTTTAAAATGTATCAAAAACTGCTGCATCACTGACTCCATTCTTGCTCCAAATCTTCAAGGCAGGATTCAACTTGATCCCATTCTGACACCAACTTGTCATGGGTTATAACATCAAGTCACTAGACAATATCTTTAGTCGAGGTCATACAGGAGCTTTATTTTGAGGATCCATAGCACAACATAGCAACACACACGAACAGCAAACCAGAGCTATGCACAAAGTTTAGGGTATATTGGCTCCTTCATTGGAGAGGTATAAGACTTCCATTCTTCCCAGTCACCAGCCAAGACTAGATTCAATTTGAGCCTAAAATATGCCCAAACTCCTTCCCTATGAATAATGAGTGGAACTTCCACCTTCCTTTTCTCAGATGTGGTATTATCTCACCCTGCCACCATCTCCAATGATATTCTTTAAGGAATATGCATTCTTATTTTAAAATGCCTAACTGAAACAAATAAAATAATTAGAGATAGTTTTAAGATACTCCTCTGATTAGATCCATCTTCCCCCACACTAAAATGGGAGAAAATGTATTTATACCTGACTCTAGCGGGGTGGGGCTTAATAACACGATTAAGCCCCACCCTCTATATTCAATGCCGTGAATTTCGGCAATTTTTTTTTGATCCGGGAGGATTGCTTACTCTTCTGGGAGCCCGAGAGGACTCCCCGAATTTCAGGAGCCTCCCGGAAATTCCGGGAGAGTAGGCATGTATATGTAATATTTCAATGTATTTATTTTATTGACACAGTGTGTATATTTTTGTGAATGCAAAAGGTGCATTTATTTCTAAGTTAGTACTGTATGCTTACACCAAAACAGGAAATTACATTTAAATTAGCATCTAGCCTCAGCCAGGTAGGGAGATAGGAGGATGGTGGCACATTGGCCACCCCATTCCTTTGCTAGCAGGTGATCCCTCTGTGTCTTTGTGTGTGTTAGAGTTCATAGGAACACTGCCCTAATAATTATGTGAACAGTCATGGCCAAAAGTTTTGAGAATGACACAAGTATTGTTTTTCACAAAGTTTGCTGCTTCCAACGCTTTAATCTCAAGTGACATATACCCGAATCAAGAATCACATCTGAAATACACACTTTAACACACACTGAATTTTTTGCTGATTCAGTGTGTGAACCTTATATGGAACTTATACCATATTATTCTCATGTACATTTAAAATCCATACCTGACTGAATAAGAAATTATCTCTAACCAGTGAAATTAAAGACCTCTGCCTGGACTGCCCACAGAGCTAATCATCCAATTAACCACAGAGGAAACGGGAGAACATATGTAGTCATGGCCAAAAGTTTTGACAATGACACAAGTATTGTTTTTCACAAAGTTTGCTGCTTCTGTGTTTTTAGACCTTTTTGTCAGATGTTGCTATGGTATACTGAAATAAAATTACAAACATTTCATAAGTGTCAAAGGCTTTTATTGACAATTACATTAAGTTTATGCAAAGAGTCAATATTTGCAGTCTTGACCCTTCTTTTTGAAGACCTTTGCCATTCGCCCTGGCATGCTGTCAATCAACTTCTGCTGCTGAACACCTCTGGAGGAAATCTTGCTCTCTGGTCGATTTCCCTCACTTCAAATTTATCCTCTCTTCCTATAGTTCTGCCCTCTTCCTTGCTAAACAATACTTCTTTAAGTCCATAATTTATTCTCAATCCTCCAATCTCCGCCGCTTCTTTGCCACATTCGACTCTTTTCCTCCCAATCCCACCCTCCTTTTTCTCTTCCAAAATTGAGGCCATCAGATTCGATATTTCCCTCTCGCATCACTCTCCTGCCACCATCATCTCTCCACCATCCTTTGCCTCCAGCAACCAACTCTGGTGCTTCTTCCGCCCTGCTTCAGGTGAAGAAGTCCACTCCCTCATACTATCCTCTCCCCTATGTATCTGTCACCTGGATCCCATCCCCTCTCACCTCCTTTGCTCCCTCTCACCCACTGCCTGCTTCTAACTCCCACACCTCTTAAACCTGTCACTCTCCACTGGCACCCACTCCTCATCCTTGCCCTTATCTCTCCCATTCACAAAAAAAACAATTTTGACCCCTTTCTAACTACCACACCATTTTGCTTCTCCCCTTTACCCCTTTACCATAAATTACTTGAGCGGATTGTCTGCAACCACATCACCAGGTACCTCTTAGACTACTCCCTCCTTGATCCTCTCCAAAATTGCTTCCGCCCCCTCTCCACTCCACTGAAACTGCCCTGGTCAATGTTAATATCAATGTTCTCTCGGCAAATCCAGGAGTCATTTCTCCTTTCTCATCCTCCTGGACCTCTCTGCAGTCTCCAACACCGTGGACCACTCTCTCCTGCTGCCGACCCTTCTTTCTTTTGGACTTTCTGGTTCCGTCCTTGCATGGTTCATCTTATACCTCACCAACAGCTCTTTCTTCGTATCCACTTTTGGTTCACCCCCCACCCCCCTTCTCCCTCCCTGTAGAAGTCCCACAGGGCTCTGTTCTCTGCCCCCTGCTCTTCTATCTGTACACCACCTTCCTGGGTGAATTCATCACATCCTTCGCTCTCTAGTATCAGCTATACACCAATGACAGTCAACTCTACCTCTCTTCTCCTGATCATTCCCATCCCCTCCTCTCTCATGTATCTGATTGTCTCTCAGCCATCTATTCCTGGATGTTTCTCAAAATTAATATAGCCAAAACCGACCTCACTGTCTTCCCTCCCTCTAGATCTACATCTCATCTTGACCTCTCTATCAACGCTAACAATACCACCATCTCATCTGTTCCCCAAATTCGCTGCCTGGTCATCAACCTCGACTCCTCCTTCTCCTTTGCCACCCACCTTCAATCTCTTACCCAATCCTGTCGCTTCCAACTACACAGCATCGACCATATCTGGCCCTTTCTATCCCACAATGCCACCAAAACTATTATCCATGTACTTATCATTTCCCTTCTTGACTACCATAACCTTCACCTCACTGGCCTTCCCCGCTCCCACATTGCCTGTCTTCATACTATACTTGATGCGGCTGCTAAACGTATCTTCCTTTTGCTCTTCTTCTGCCTCCTCTCTCTGCCTTGCCTTACACTGGCTCACCTTCCCTTACAGAATCCTGTTTAAATTCCTTATCCATACTTACTTACAAGGCCCTCTCTCTCTTCACCACCCCGTACATCCCCAACCTCCTCTCCATACACACTCCCTCCCATCCCTAGCAATCTGCAAATGACTATCACCTCTCGTCCTCTCTTTTCTCATTTATCCCATCCCACTTCTGAATCCAAGATTTCTCCTGAGATGCCAACCTACAATGAAACGAGCTCGCTCATTCTATCTGACTCTCCCCTAATCTGTGCATCTTCAGACGGGCTATGAAAATTCACCTGTTTTTAAAAGCCTACCAACCATCCGCTTGATTACCTCACCCTCTCTCTTCCCCCGTCCCTCATTTGTGGTCTACTTGTCCTAGATCTTCTCCACTGACTACCCCTTGTGTCTGCTGTCTGTTTGCCCTCCCTTTAGGATGTTAGCTATTACGAGCAGGGCCCTCTTCCCTCCTGTCTCTATACCTAATACTTCTGCTCCCGCTACAAAGATACTAGCTATGCTTGGAGCTTTTGGAATTTTGGTATTACTCATTTATAGTTCTGTGCTTTTATACCCTGTATGGTCTACTGTTTGTAATATGTATGGTGCTGTAGAAACTATAAAGAAACTATAAAGGATATTAATAATAATAATAATAATAATAATAATAATAATAATAATTTTGTGTGAGTGTACATTCAGCTTTGTAATCTTAAAAGGACAACAATTACCCTTAATCTCAGTAATAAGTTAAAACGATACATTTAATTAAAGAAAGAGACACATATCTGTAATGGCTTAGTGGTTAGCACTTCTGCCTCACAGCACTGGGGTCATGAGTTCAATTCCTGACCATGGTCTTATCTGTGTGGAGTTTGTATGTTCTCCCCGTGTTTGCGTGGACTTCCTCCGGGTGCTCCGGTTTCCTCCTACACTCCAAAAACATACTGGTAGGCTAATTGGCTGCTATCAAAATTGACCCTACTGTCTCTCTCTCTTTCTCTGTCTGTCTGTGTGTGTATGTTAGGGAATTTAGACTGTAAGCTCCAATGGGGCAGGGACTGATGTGAGTGAGTACAGCGCCGCGGAATCAGTGGCGCTATATAAATAAATGGTGATGATGATGATGATGATGATGAAGCGTGGAGGCCCCATCACTGGCATAGATGTTCTCATTTTCAATACTGACACTTTATTTCAATTACTGTGTGTTGGAGCCACAAATGGTATGGTAAAGTTAAAGACAAAGAAATAACAATCAGAAAACACAATATTTTTACAACTGTAAAAATATTCCAAAACAATAGTAGTAAAAAATAATGTGTTATGCATTTGATAGGATTCTGTTTAGCACTGCATTCTACAATTTTATGCGCAGGATAATTTCCAGCTTAGCTTGTTTATAGCAGAAAGAGCAATGTGCTGAGTGGATGAATATTTAACAGTTCCACACAAGTTAAAGTAAGGTGAACGTGTAGCAATGCTCCTTGCTCCCTTGTTTATCAAGCATGCAAAGTTCATTTCTGTCCTGTTGCCTGTAAGGAAATCTGCTGCTGCTCCAGTTATAGTTTTACTGGCCAAGAACTCTTTTTTTGTGATTGGAAGCAAGCCTCCCACATTGTCACATAATTCTTAACAGCAGATCTCTGTGTTTTTCTGAGTGTTTTCTTTACAATCATCTCAAAAACATTTTAAACGGGAATATATGCTCTTGTGAATGATTGACAAAAAGAACTGTTTGCTGAAACCACTGGGAATTTAAGGTATGATTTTAATGCTTATGTTAAATGATTGGCATGAAATATATTTTTAACTGTGTCGTTATTCACTTTAATGTACTGACTCTTATAGGAAATAAATGAAAAGATTGTTTTAACTTTTGTTATGCTTATTTAATCTACTGTATAGAATGTATACTATGGAATAAATGGTAAACTTAAGTCAGTTTATGGTTCTCCAGCGACTGTTAAAGTTTAATTCCTGGGATGGTGAACGAAACTTGAAGCAAGAAAATATAAGTATAATGTTAATTTAATTAATTTAAAGACATTTATCTCCTGCTGGGAAAACCGGAGAGCCACATGTTGCTTTGTGCTCTTGGACTCTGATTACCGTTACATGCTTAGAATAACAATTCAGGCAGTTTCCCACTTAAAGGGGAATGTCAGTCATAATAGTTAATGAAATACCTGAACTTCAAACTAATACATTCAGCTTCCAGGACACACTATCTGCAGCAACACAAAAGAAAACAAACAGATTCCCTGATTTGTTGAATAAAGTGAATGAGCTGCCAGAAAGAGTGAGTACCCACTAAACTGTAGGTTTCTGGAGAGCTGGATTCATGGATTATTTTCTAGTTGGGGAGAGTTTAACTTTCTGGTAATATTATATGAATAAATATTTTCAGATCATGTAACCTTTAAATAAGCTGTAACTATTGTGAGAGTCATTTAGTGGAACTGAGCCTTAAGTACAAATGTATCACATCCATGAATTGCTAGCCAAACTCTTTCTGCAATCAAGAGTCTTTGGAGAACAGAAATTTATGTACAGTATTGTGAACAAAAAAACTATACTGTACATCTATGGTAAAATGTGTTGAACAATTTTAGGAAAGCGACTTGTGTGAAGCAATGAGCACAGCTGCTATACATGTGCTATATTTTCAGGCGTATCTTAAAATAGAGTGTGCCAAAGAATGCACTGCTTAATCAAAGCACAAGTAACATTAGCCTTGTTGAATGTATCTATTGGATAGCTGTTGAACAATAATATTGTAACTCTGAAAAATACTTCAAATTTGAAGACTTATGTGAGTGACGTTGGCAACATTGTTGTTACGAAATGAAAAAGAAAAAACACTGCACCAGGGATACTAATCTGTGTTGCTCAAATCCCTAGATAAATCTAAATATATAATTAGCACAACAAATAGATATTACAATGCGTAACTCTGGATAGATGAAAATGTCCCAATATAGTCTCTATACAAAACGTTCTGCCTTTGTACAGGCGGCTGCCAATTCCCAAGATCCAGATGGTGAGCTGGAAAAATCTAAAGCAAAACAGAAGGGATGGGGCGCCACATAGTATAATACTGTATTTCTAGAGGCACAAATACAGTGACTGTTCCACAAGCCCAGAAATGACAATCTCCACATGAATATACTGGAGTATCAGTGTAAGATAACAGAGTTTTCCCGAAGATCAGTGAGATACATGGAAATACATAGAGTGATCACCACTTTAGAGCACCAACACCTTATATGTGCAATATGCGTACCAGATATGGAAGCTTTATTGCTTATCTGTACAGTGCTGTATATAGTCATACAAACTTTCAAGCGCCAACATCTTATGCATATAATATATGCGTACTAGAAGTAAAATCTTTAAGGCTTATCTGTAACATTTGCAGCAGGCAGCTTCCATCAAACAGGATCTGTGTTGATCTCAATATTAGAGAAAAAGAGTCATCATGGTGTAGTATAAAAAATTACACATTTAATATAATAAGAACCTTAAGGTATCAAACTCGCATGGTAAAAAATATATAAAATCACAGTGCACAAGAAGAGTCTGTCCACGATTCAAATCAAAAGCCAGCAGGAGTATATCGCAATTTGAAAGTTCTATATCCAAATATACTTGCAGTCTTATGCTGTAACTCCGCTGGTACAGTAAGTCCAAAGTGCCTCAACGCGTTTCGTCTTGTCAATATAAGACTTCATCAGGAGCGGTTAGAATAATGTGACTCTCCTAGTCACAATCTTAAATAGTGTGGGCCGCGCCATCTTGCGCATGTGCCTAATGAACGTTCTCCGATGTTCAGCATGGGGGCGGCACACAAACGTGCCCTGCGTGGTCACATGACCACACTTTCAATAAACTTTATGTCTCATACAATAGAAGAACATCAGAGTTCTATAAATCTGCCCTGGATGTCCCAAACTGTAAACAATACAGCGGTATAGCAGAATAATACATTGCAGATATTACAATTACACAGGGCAACCTACTTTATACAATAATTCTGAGAATAAAAAACAAAACCAATACAATAAATGTATAAAATAAAACAGGCTGATAATTAAAACAACTAGCAGATATTATAAAAAAAGGGGCTATTTCGTAATTATCATTAAACCCTTGGGGTGACATAGTACCCAATGTATAAATCCAATACATCTCTCTTTGTGAGAGGCGTTTGTCCAAATCACCACCTCTCACACCTAGTTCTACGTGTTCCAGAGCCATAAACTTCAGAAACTGAGGATCTGATTGATGTACTTCCTTAAAATGTTGCGGTACCAAATGGCTAGTTACTTTGTTTTTAATATTTCTCACATGTTCTTAAATGCGAAATTTCAACTGTCTCTTAGTTTTTCCTACATATTTACGACCACAACTGCATTCTAGAAGATATATAACAGACGTGGACATGCAGTTCATCAAATGTTTAACTTTGAAGCTTTTACTATTATTGTGATTGTAGAATACCTTATTGATGGGAGCTGTATATTGACAGATATTGCACCGATTGCATCTAATGCTACCTTTTATGTCTAAAAACGAGGAAATTTTCGTGGTAGCTGTGCATTTCAGTAAGCTAGGGGCTAATATGTCTTTAAGATTTCGATTTTTCTTAAAGATAATCTTCGGGTGTTCAGGAAGAACTTCATGAAGAACAGGATCTTTTTTAAGCACATTCCAATGTTTGGAAAAGACTGATCTAATTTTTCTCTCACCACCACAATAGGTTGTAATAAACAAAATATCACCATTACTCTCAGTAGTTTTTTTAGAATAAGATAAAAGCTCTTGTCTATTCAGTTGTTTCGTTTTCACAATAGCATTCTCTAGTAATTCCTGAGGGTAACCTCTTTTTCGAAATCTCTCAGAGTATACATTTAGTAGTTCCTTACAATGATTATCATTGCTACAGTTACGTTTAATGCGATAAAATTGAGAGTATGGAATATTTATCTTCCATTTTTTGGCGTGTGAGCTTTTAAAATGTAAATAACTATTAGTATCCACGGGTTTAATATAATTCTTCGTAATTACTTCCTCTTCTTGTGCTATAAGAATAAGGTCTAAAAACTCTATTTGTGTGGAATCACACTTCATTGTAAATCTAAGATTAAAATCATTCTCCCCGATATACAGCATAAAGTTATTGAGAGATTGAACATCTCCTTTCCATACAATTATAATATCGTCAATGTATCTTTTATAAAGAATGATATTATCAGAAAAAGTAGTAGAATCATACACATATTGTTTCTCCCAGTCACCCATTAACAAATTTGTGTAATTGGGCGTAAAAACTGTGCCCATCGCCATCCCACAAAGCTGTAGGTAAAATTTATCAAGAAATTTAAAATAATTATGGGTTAATATAAATTTGATCAACTTACATATAAAAGTCTTGTGCACCTCTGAAATTGCATCATCCAATTCAAGGAATTTTTTGACTGCCTCAATACCTTTGTTATGTTCAATGGATGTATACAACGATTGGGCGTCAATTGTTACCCACAAATATTCACTATTCCATTTGAAATTGTCAAAAAATTTTAGTACATATGTAGTATCTTTTATATATGACTCTAGTTTACTAACATATTTACTTAAAAATATGTCAACATATTTGGATATATGTGAAGTCAAAGAAGTCTATCCCCGCAATTATAGGTCTACCTGGCGGATTATCTAGGATCCTATGAATTTTTGGCAAATGGTAAAATATTGGTATAACTGGATTACTTGTCATTAAGAATTGGAATTCGTCTTCGATAATGATTTCATCATGTAGAGCTCTAGATAATATAATTCTAAGATGATCCACAAAGTCATTGGTAGGATCTGAAGCTAGCGGAATATAGGATACAGAATCATTCAACAATCTAAGTGCTTCTTTTACATAGTCTATATGTTCTTGTATGACTATACCCCCTCCCTTATCAGTTTGCTTGATGACTATGTCAGAGTTATTTTGAAGATTTTCTAATGCCTTCACATCATTGGCATTAAGATTGCAAGCAATATGTGATTTACCATTCGTCTCGCATAAATCTGTAGTAACCAATTCTTGAAATAACTCAATTTGTTTACTTTTCGATTCCAATGGGAAGTACTTGGAAGTGGGTTTTAAACCTGATTTTGAATGAATATTAAAATTATTTAAAACAGCCTGATCTTTTTTAAGAAAGTGTCTCTTCAAAGTTAATTTTCTGATAAATTTGTTGATGTCTGAATACATTTCAAATTTGTTGGCTTTTTTTTATTGGAGCAAAGAATAGTCCTTTACTCAAAACTGATATTTCTGATTTACTCAATACATGTTTAGACAAATTAAAGATGCCTTCTTGTTTTAATTTTTCAGTATTCATTACATGTATCTCCTCTTTTGAGGTCTTAAGGCCTCCCCGTTTTCCTCTCCTTTTGTGTGTCTGCGTTTTAAGGGAGATGCTAGTTTTATATTCTCTCTGAGTGGTCGCTTCCACCTCTCTTTGGGAGTCAGACCTGGAGATAAAAAACCTTCAGTATCACTGTCAACACTTTCTAAAATAGAGAATCTATTTCTATTATTAAAATTTTCTCTGTATTTGGAATGTTGTTTCACCTCATGTCTCGAACTTTGAAATAAATTGGGTCTTTTATAGGGAACAGTGTTCCATTTATATCTATCTGTAATTGGATGTTGTTTAACATCAGTGTGAACTGGATTCCAATTTTTTACCTGATTTTTTTCATAATCAGTCTTATCTCGGATGAATTTTCTTTGTTTGATTTTAATCACATCTGTCTCTACTCTTTCCAATTTCTTATTTTATACTACTTCATATTCTGAGAATATCTGCGTGTCTTTATGAGACTCTAAAGCCTTTTCCTTTTCAGCAATTTCAGTTTCTAAATTGTGAAATATTTTCTTTTTTTCACAAATGATAAGTTTTAGAAGATTTTTAGAACACTCATGTAAGATTTGGTCCCATTCTTTAGTAGAATTTATATCATTAGTGCCAACTGTGGGAGATTTATTAATCCTCAGGCCTTTAGGTATACGATCTACTTTTACATAGTTTTCAAGGCTTTTGATGTCCCACCACACTTTAGTTTGTTTAATGAGGACTTTTTCTAGATCCCAGAAAAGATTATCCACATTATTATGTGGTTCAAAGGGAATGTTTTCATCCTCAAAAATGTTATGACAGAATTCTGATCTTTGACTCACTCTGTTACCTGTTCTCCACATATTAGATAATTATCTGGTAAATCTACCAAAGTATGCAGCTAATATCTATATCACCAAACAGAATGTAAAAATAGCCCAACAAATAGATATTACAGCGCGTAACTCTGGATAGATGAAAATGTCCCAATATAGTCTCTCTACAAAACGTTCTGCCTTTGTACAGGCGGCTGCCAATTCCCAAGATCCAGATGGTGAGCTGGAAAAATCTAAAGCAAAACAGAAGGGATGGGGTGCCACATAGCCCCATACTGTATTTCTAGAGGCACAAATACAGTGACTGTTCCACAAGCCCAGAAATGACAATCTCCACGTGAATATACTGGAGTATCAGTGTAAGATAACAGAGTTTTCCCGAAGATCAGTGAGATACATAAAAAAACAGAGTGATCACCACTCTAGATACATAATTATTCAGGATATAAAATTGATATAGTCCTGAAGGGTGCACCCTAAACACAAAAATACATTAAGTGGCAAAACAGAAATAATGTTACTGTGGGGGACTCAGGGATAGCAGTTTGTAATAGGAGCTTTCTAAAAAATCTCCAATTAGTTGACCCAACATATATATATATATATATATATATATATATATATATATATATATATAGAATACTGGACATGGATTCATTGTGTGAGTACACACTGATAACTTAATGGTTTGAGCTTTTCTGCATTTATCAGGGAGGAAAATTAAAATACTCCCTAGTGACAGATTTATAATATTGCCACTAACAGTGGGTTATATATTCACCTTATTATAGGAATTTATTTTCTTGATTTAAAATAAGGTAGCAAAGCCTATGCAAATTCTGTTCACGTTATTAATTCACTACACACTGTTTTTTATGTTTTTAATTATTTCGCTCCTGAAATCCAATTTTTTTCTACTTTTAATGTATACCTAATAAAATATTGAAATTTTATGAACTGTTATCCTGGAGTGCCCCCCAGTAACATTCTTTCTGATTTGTCACTTAATTTTTTTGTTACATAAGCAATTAATTAGGACACACTGCACATGAAAGTTTCAAGTTTATTTATTTAGTTATTTACCCCTAGGGACCTTCAGAAATGTAACATAGGGTATGCTGTTGCTACACCTGCATGTTCTAGACAGTGTTTTACAAGTAATATAAAGCAGTTGATAATTCCTGTTAATTTATGTATTTCAGTACAGTCTATCTCAACGTATACAACTTATAGCTACGTTATTCCACCCATTTCCTCCCTTGCTCTCAAGTTGTAGTTATAGTTCTTTGTGCCGCCTAACAGCTAACACCATCTACCTTGAATCTTCCTCGCCTAACACTCTGTGGAAGATGCATTGGTGTCTCACCATTCCAGACCTCCATATACAGTACATCACAGTGCTCCATGACAACAAATGGCTTAAAAGTATAAAAACAATATGCACACTCACAAAAAGGCTTTAAACAAAGGATGGATGATTTGTTACTATTTGTCCTGATTCATCATTGCAGATAAGTCTCTTTGCGGGCTATATCTTGCGTGATAAAGTTCTGCGCATACTCAGCAATGAACCTTACGTTAATGAACGCAAATGCATGCAATTTATGTCTGCATGCAAATTACATTTATGGCTGCCTATGACTGAGAGGGCGGAATGGGGTAAGGGAAGGAAGGGATGAACATAGGTAATGTACAGCAAGGGTGTGCCGAGACCGTGTTAATGCAGATGCGGCCGATTGAAGTCCTGGGTTTCTCTAAAATACATGATTTTTAGCCGAATCATTTACACCAACTCCAGTGCTGAAGAAATGTATTATTTATTTATTTTTACAAATATTTTATTAATGATTACAGTATTAAGAGTTGTCTATTTGTAAGCTTTCGAGCAGGGTTCTCTTACCTCTCTGTCTGTATGTATTACCCAGTATTGTCTTATTAATGTTTGTTCCCAATTGTAAAGCGCTACGGAATTTGCTGGCGCTATATAAATAAAGGTTGATGATGATGATGATGATGATGATTATAACAGGTTTTTGTTTTTTGTGCATGTGTTCTGATGTGCCTTTATATTGCACATATGCTTGTACGTATCCTACATTCTGTTCTGTCTGTCTACATGTGGCAAGTGACGTTTAGCCAGATTCAAATGGAAATGTATACTGAGATCTACAAGTTGCGTGCTGGTTGCATCCGAAGATGAATCAGGCCCATTATGTGTACAAACCAGTCCTCTTGAATATATTCAGTGCTCAATGCTGAGAAAGGGCGGGGGTATCATGTGATGCGGCCGCCTGTGCGCCCCCCGGGCTGAAATTTGCCAGCCCACGCCTGATGCTGAGCATATAGTACTTCAAATGCATCACATTAGTAAATGGCAAATTAAGCAGAGGACCTATCATGTTGTAGGTAATACTTGTTTTACAAAGCACCTAATGCAATATGTAAATGTAGAAAAACTGTCACAGCTTGCACAGCTTTTCTATGCTCTCTCTGCTAGGGCAATAGCAGAGAAAATAAGCATGCCCTGTTTGCAAATATGAGAAATCAGAGTAAGAAATATACTATATTTATAATATACTGACAATAGATAATTCATAAAAATAAGCTAATAGGTACTGTCATTAGTAAAACCCGGAGGACCAATAAGGGGCTAACCATCCTTGTTTTCCCCAAATTTTAATCTAAATCTTTCTCTTCTAATTCACTATTTTTATCCTATATTTTGCAACACCATTAAAAGCTTACCATATTTAATGAAAACAAAATTTTTAATTTATGAAATAAAAATTATTGTTTTAATTATATCAATAATTCAATACAAGATAGAGACTACATTCTTGTATATAGCCGAGTGCCTCCAATATTGGAACTTTCTTTTCTTCCTTTTTTGTCTAAAAACATGTGGATACTGGCCAGGTTAACAGCCAACACCAAAGGACTGTACAAACAGGGGGATACCCCTCTACTACTCACCCCCAAAAGCAAGTATCTAACCCTTTGGGTACCATTTGCCAGCCACCACCCAGTCCTGTCCCTGGGAGTTATCAGAGGTCACCGGAGCCCAAGCTTGAGAAAAAGTGCTACAGCTGCGGGAAAATCGGTCATTTAAGGATGGACTGTCCCATAGCCCCAGCACCCCAGACTCGTGCCCCTAATCCGAGTCCTGGGGCCCGGCTGACTTGCTTATCTGGCAAAGGTGAGCCTGTAGAGACTGTTTCCACCCCTGCCAGCCCAGTGGAGTGTGGCGTGTCTGAAGGTGACACAGCGGAGAGAGTCACCTGTGTGTTTAAAAGACCCCCTAAAAACATGTGGAGAAACCTGCAGCCAGTACAAGTGGGACCCCTGCAGGGTAAAGGACTGAGAGACTCAGGGGCCTCAATTACTGTTGTGAGTCCCCATCATATTGATCCTGCTGCAGTATTGCAGAATCGCACTACCAAAGTTACTGTGGCAGATGGACTTGAAAAAGAAGTGCCTGTAGCAAGAGTGTTTCTGGACTGGGGAGATGTCCAGGGGTTGCAAGATGTTGCTGTTATGGATGGCCTCCCAACTGATGTGATTCTGGGCAACGATGTTGGGGGTGGAATTGTGACCGCATTTCTCAACACTATCACCCGGAGCCAAGCTGCTAAGCTACAGTCTTCAGGATCTACACCTGCACAGCCCAGTCCAGAGGAAAAGACCACAGCTGCTAGACAACAGTCATCACCTGCAACCACAGCTTCAGCCAGCCCAGAGGAAAAGACCACATATGCTATTTCTTTAGGAAACAGCCAGCCCTTTGCCTCTAGAAAGACTACGTCCCCTAGCAGCGCAGAGGATGTTGTCTCTTGCCAACCTGATCTTGTGGGGGTGCCCGGTGATGCTCCTGTCCAGTGTCGGACTGGGGCATGAAGGGCCCACCGGGGAATGCAACACTATGGGCCCACCAAAGGGGGTGTGGTCCGCCATCATAGAGGCGGAACCAGACACTAGAGGGGGAGTGGTCAGTCCACGAAAGACAGCTAGCACCTTAGTGTAGTGAAACTACAAGCCCCAGCATGCTTTGCCAATATATAGCAGCTTATTGCTGTGAGGATATGCTGGGACTTGTAGTTTCACAACACCTGGAGTACCACAAGTTAGCCAAGCCTGCACTAGACTCAGATCATTTGACAGACTGTCCTACCTGTTGTTGTCACTTTTACCACCTGTGGCTGCTGGTTTCTTTAGTTGCGGCTTGTCTGGATACAGGAATGTTGAGGGACCTATTTGGAAAAAATAATGGGTACATTTAGAAATGCCAACCATCCCTGCCATTAAATCAGCAGCACCCACATTCAATTATAGACCCAAACCACCTCAGCATTAAAGGTCCCATCACCCCCTCCCTATAGTGTTCTCTGTGCAGCCCCCCCTCACTAGAGTTTAGTATATTCATGCCCCCCTATAGTTTAGTATAGACAGGCAGCCCCCCTATGCCACATAGTAGTGCCCCCAAAACAATGCTATGCCACACGGTAGTGCCCACAATGTTACGCCACGCAAGTGTCCCCGATTCATATTATGCCTGCAATAGTCCTCTCAATTCACACACATTATATATATATATATATATATATATATATATATATATATATATATATATAGTATATATATATATATATATATATATATTGAGAACAGATGTAATGGGAGACCCCATTTACTTTTTACGATGAGCGCTACCTTAGTACTTTCTGGTAAAAATAAAAAGAAGGTGAAGAGGGTGATGCTGCCACTATTCCCAGGGGGTAGAGTATCCTGACAGTACTCAAAAAAATTAAAATTTACAGGGTTTTATGTAGGGATGAGCGGGCTCGGATATCTGAAATCCGAGCCCACCCGAACCTTGCCGATCCGAGCCGGATCCGAGACAGATCCGGGTATTCCCGCCAATTGCAAAACTGAAAGCGAGGCTCCGAGTCATAATCCCGTTGTCGGATCTCGCGATACTCGGATTCTATAAATTCCCCGCTGGCCGCCGCCATCTTCACTCAGGCATTGATCAGGGTAGAGGGAGGTTGTGTTAGGTGGTCCTCTGCCCTGCTATATCCTGTGCTGTGCTGTGCTGTGCTGTGCTCAGTCCAGTGGTGCTGTGTCCTGTGCTCTGTCCTTCTGAGTTCAGTGGTGCTGCTGGGTCCTGTGCTGTGTCCTGTTCAGTCCAGTGGTGCTGTGTCCTGTGCTCTGTCCTTCTAAGGGCATTGTCATTTCCCCATTATTCCCAAGTTACAAAAAAATTTAAAAAAAGTTATAAAAAAATAAAAAAGAAATAATTATAAAAAAAAGAAATTAAAAAAAATATCCAAAAACAATCCTGCAGTATAAGTCCATTGGTACTGCAATATTACAAAGTTCACTGATTCTGCAGTATAAGTCCACCAGTGGTACTGCAATATTACAAAGTTCACTGATTCTGCAGTATAAGTCCAGTGGTACTCTCCTGTGCCGCATATAATTTTTAAAGGCTTTGCCGAGTGTGTGTGGCTTAGGGATACGCTCTCTTGTGCTACATATAATGGAAAACAAAATTTGGAGGATAAAGCTGCGAGGAAAAAGCTCAGTTTTCCTAAAAGACCCGCTGGCGGGGATGCTGATCACATCTGGTCCGGACTGAAGGACCTGCCAATCATTGCAGGCATGTCTACTGTTGCTGCATTGGATGCTGTCACAATAGAAAAAATGGTGGAGGATTATTTTGCTGACACCATCCAAATAGACATGTCAGACAGTCCATATTGTTACTGGCAGGAAAAAAAGGCAGTTTGGAAGCCCCTGTACAAACTGGCTCTATTTTACCTGAGTTGTCCCCCCTCCAGTGTGTACTCGGAAAGAGTTTTTAGTGCAGCGGGGAACCTGGTCAGTGAGCGTCGAAGGAGGTTGCTTCCTCAGAACGTTGAAAAAATTATGTTCATAAAAATGAATAATCAATTCCTCAATCAAGTACAGCACTGCCCTCCAGATAGTACAGAGGGACCTGTGGTTGTGGAGTCCAGCGGGGACGAATTGATAATGTGTGAGGATAAGGAAGTACACACTGTAGGGGGAGAGGAATCAGAGGTTGAGGATGAGGACGACATCTTGCCTCAGTAGAGCCTGTTTTGGACTAAAAACAATATTGTGAGGTGTGAGGTGTTCAGAATAGACTGGGAATTAGTGGAAATGATTGTTATTGAATGTTATTGAGGTTAATAATAGCGTAGGAGTGAAAATAAACCCAAAAACTTGATTTTAACACTTTTTATGTTTTTTTCAAAATAAATCCGAATCCAAAACCTTTAAATCCGAACCAAAACCTTTCGTCAGGTGTTTTGCGAAACAAATCCAAACCCAAAACCTCAAGGAAATCCGAATCCAAAACACAAAAAACGAGACACCAAAAGTGGCCGGTGCACATCCCTAGTTTTATGGGATGGGCGCAAATCAGGGGGGAAGTGGGACACACAAGGATACAAACATACGCACCTATTTGGACTGTAATGTGTATCTAATACTGGGTGTGTGTAATGATCAACAAAGCTAAATTAATATCAAAACCAATATTAATAACATTATAATCCAGTGTTATCAAGATAAAAAAACTGTAATACATAAATGATTTTTTAGCACAAACAATATAAACAACTGGTTAAAGTATACTTACCCAAAAGTTGATTGATGCAGCCTCTCTGAAATTCTCCCTTCAGCGGCGCGGGAACATCAGCTAACAGGGTGAGTGGGCGGTCACATGATCGCAGCTGCGATCGCATGTGAAAGGTGAAAGATGACTGACTGTCAGTGACAGCCAGTCATCCGCAGCAGCGGGGACGCCGGAGAGGAATGCGAGCACCCTGGTGTGAACAACGGGCCTCCAGGTAAGCTCCGCCCACATCTAAAAGGGGGTGTGGCCGTAAGGTAGCCGGGCCTACCGGTAATTTTACCGGTAGTCCTGTGAGCCAGTCCGACGCTGCTCCTGTCCCTAGCAGTATGCCAGCTCCAGCGGTGAGTACAGCTGACAACAGTGACCCCCCTTTGACTAATCCCACTTTGACTGACCATAGTCACCCAAACATACACCCCCCTGAAACATATCCTGACTTAGATGATAGTGAGGGCCACAGGGAAGAGTTCAGGGAAGCGCAATGGCTGTGGACATAGTAGGTCCCCTGCCAGTTCCCATGTCTGACCTGTATTAACGCTTCTGTAGATGAGTTAGGCAGAGTTCAGGGTTACCTTGAGGACATTTCCAATTTCAGTAAAATTTGGGAAGATAATCTAGAGCAAATAGGGCTGGTGTTGGGAAAGATTGGACATGTTTGACTGTTAAGGCAGAGAAGTGTCAGATGGGGATGTCAGAGGTACAGTACCTGGTACAGTACCTGGGTGATCGTGTGGGGGGAGTAAGGGTTAGGTCAGTACCAGCTAAGGTAGAAACAATCCCAGACTGGCCCCAGCCCACGACCCAGTTACATGTACTGACATTCTTAACGACTACAGGGGACTACAGACGCTCTGTCCCAGACTTTAACACTGTAGCGAAGCCCCTGACAGATCTCACTAAGAATAAACTCCCCAAAGTAGTTGACTGGACACCCGCTTGTGAGCTGGCATTTCAGTCATTAAAGGAAGTTCGTGCTCCAGTACTGTTGGCGCCTAATTATGACAAGGACTTTATTGACGCATCACAGTATGGACTGGGAGCAGTACTTAGCCTGGTGGGGCCTGATGGGCAAGAGCACCCTGTGGCCTATATGAGCAGAGAACTGCTAAACTGGGAGGTGGGGTATGCCACATTTGAGATGGAACTTTTGGCCATTGTGAGGGCAGTGAAAAAACTACAACCTTTATTGTATGGACAACATTTTACTGATCATAATCCTTTAAAGTGGCTACAACACACCTCAGGGGAAAATGGCCGGTTGTTGCGCTGGAGCCTTGCACTTCAAATATATGACTTTGACATAATTCACAAGCAAGGAAAGGCTCGCAGCAATGCGGATGGACTGTCTCGGCAGGAAGATCCAGATGCGCCGGATCACTTCCGGTAACCCTAGTATACTGCGGACTGGAAGACAAATCGTTGGACATGGCACCCTGGTTGCCGCATGGACAAGGAGGGGGAGGGGTATGACTGGATTCCTATTAAATAACTTTTGGTATAAATTTATTTAAAGCAAATAGCGCAGGCTGCTTATTTATATAAATTGCCAATGCACTTATTTTTTAAATTGTGTATGTTTTAATATAGGGAAATCATTATTTCTGTGACCAGGGGAAGAAATTTGTCTCTTGTTTAACCTTGCTATAGGATATGCCTATTTCTGATGTATATATCTGATACAATGAGCTTTTGTTTACAAAGCCTCTTGTGTATTGTGATGTGGGAAACTAGTTTGTTTTTGTTTTTTGTTGTTATGTGTGAATATGTATTCCGAATGGTCTGATGAAAGGCCCCATGTCAATTAGATCTTTTGATGTGTGAAGATCCTGTTAGACAGACAGGAACTCTAAACAATGGAGACAGAACATCTGAAGGGGGTATGTGGAAGTCAAATTGTGTTAGATGCAAAACTAGATTACATTCTGAGATCTGATGGAAATCAAGTTGAAATGGAAGTTCAATTATTAGATGCAAAATTAGATTACATCCTGAGATCTGAGGGAATATTCTAGACAGGTTGGAATCAGCTAGGTTAAATGTATTCTTCTGATTTTTCATCTGACCTGATCACACTGGTATCTTCCACCAGTGTGTGAGAGCAAATAAACATCTTGCGTCAAAGACCTGCTTGGAAACATCTTCAATATTGCTGTATTCCTGTGATCTACAGATTAGACCCTAAATCTAATCCGTTATCTGGCTGTCTCTGAGGTTTGGACCCAAGTGTTTCCAGTACCACCGCTCTGCCTGCTACCCAGCAGCCCTGGTTAATGTGATAGGCCAGTGGGGATACATTCACAGCAACCCGGATCCATAGTAAGAGGTCCGGAGTTACCAGCCCAGGTACAACAGCAACGAGACACGCTAGCAGCATCATTTACCCAGAAGAACCCGGTACTGGATGCTGGTAAGGAGTCCAGTGGTGGCAGCTCGTGTAAGCACCTCCTACTATGGCAAGAGGGCACATTTGGGATAACGAAAGGGAACGGTGGCAAAGTATGCCCAGCCGGTTCCCAGCAATAACAGACAGGGTGGCATAGGCGGTCCATCCTATCACAGGGGCCCATGAAGTTGTTGTACCGGGGCCCTGAATTCCTCTTGGCAGCCCTGCATATATCAGTAATGAATGTATAAATAATAGACTGGTGCAGATATCTTTTGTCTAGTGTATAAATCAGAATAAGAGCCAGTCTGCATTCTGCCCTCTACTCACTTTGCTCTTTACTTAAATCACATATTGCAAGGCAAGGAAGCTGAATGAAAGATGACTGGGAATGAGTAAAAAAATGAATGCAAATGGACCCTCGTTCTCATCTTGCATACAAGGCACTATTTTTGTAAACCTACATAGGGTACAAATCACAATGTAAAACAAGTATAGCCCTAACTGTGACCAAATCTTTTAAAGATTTTCTACTTTACAAAATCTAAATATTTGACCTTGTTACAAAGGTCATTTGGCATTATAATCAATTCACAATGTATTAGCTTTCTTTTAATTTGAAAATACATAGACAATGAAACAAAACCAACTGAAAGCATTAATTAAATTTTACAATAATACATGATTTTTAAGGCTCATTTACAAACAACAAATAAATGAGCACCAGCTCTGCTTGCTGATTTGTTCCTACTTATCTGCCTAACACATTTCCTGGTCTTTGGAAACACCCTCTGTAAAATCAATCTATACATTTGTTAGTAGATCCTCAGGTGTGTGCATGGTGGAAGGAAAAAAAATATCACATCACAGTTCTATTTCCACTTAGTAGCAACTCCATCATTAATTTCATCTTTCCAGTTCTTCTCCTAAAATACTGCTAGGTTTTGAATTCGTGTCTTAAATCAAACATGAGATTGAGTGGAGGACAGCAGGGCTGTCTTTATGCACATTACACTTATGTGTGCTTAAATGATAAAAGTATTGTATGTTAGAAGTGGAAAAGACTAATGGTCTGAAACTATCTGTCCGGCAAAATTAATCTAATTTTGTCACATTCAGTGAAAATCTAGGCCCCCATATCCATGCCCATAAAAATGGCTGATATTGCAGAAAACTATGCAAATTGCAGTATTGTACATTGAAAAATAATTACACTTTATATATTCTAATGCAGCTATGGGCAACAGGTGGCCCTAGGGCCACATCCAGCCTTCTGAGCCTTCACCTGCGGCCCCTAGCTCCATCCTACCTTATTGTTTTACAAATAATGTTCCCCGGTGCTATAGGGTAAGTGTTGATGCAAATGTAAACGTCAATCGTAATTATACAACTTTGATTATTTCACTGTTTTGTGCATACCTAATTTATAGGGGTTGTATAGACATTCAGTAAATGAAAAATGTGAAAATTTATTTTTTCAGAAACAGCATTAATACATTTACACCAAATAAATGTAACAAGTAGAGTCTCAGTAACTGTATCCAGTAACTTAAAAAGTTCCTTTATAGATTCTGTCAAGTTTTTTTCTTGGTGTGGAGTTTAACGTTTCCAAAAGGAAATGTGTCTTGTAGTATAACCTTCAGAAAAGTGTGTAAAAGTTTCAAATTTCCTTGATGGTTGCATTTGATTTTTCTGTTAGATGATTTCTGTTGTTAGTTCTTTCATAATGACCAATATCATAATGACAGTAATAGTAACTTGAAATAAGAGGTAATTACCGTCTTCAGCCGTCTATGCCTGATTCATCCGTTCCCCTTCTCTTTGTCTCTTCTTGTCTTCCAAGTTCACAAAGGATTCTTGTTTTCCAGTGTCCTGGATGGTGACTCACTTCACCTCCTATGAGGCGCTTTACTGCAAAGTGCTGGCTGTTTTACCACACTGATAGCGGCTTTGCTTGTTGCAGGGCCTGATGAAGGGATCAGGCCGCCCTAGGCTAATAAGCTTGTAGCACCCCTCGCTTTCCACGTCAGACTTTCAATGCACAGTAGACAAAACCATACTTGTCCTTAATTTAAAATCCGGCTTCTTTCACCCCTCCCCGCCACGTCATGATTAAAACCATATCACATTTTTTTTTCATGTTTTCTTTTTACTTTGGAGAACAACTATTCTAATATTTTACAATTAATTTTCGTTTATACCTCTACCTGTCACAAAATTTTTGCCCCCCCAAAAGTCTTGTGCCCTAGGCTGCAGCCTAGTCAACCTATTGGATAATCAGGCCTTGGCTTGTTGTATGCTTTACTTAGCTGTGGCTCTAGGTTTGAAATCTGAAGATGAGTAATGAATGAATAAAATCCATTTTACTTCATCTTAGTCTTCTTCAGGGATGAGTATGGGTTTCTGTGTAAAATCTGTCTGTGAATATATATGTTCTCCCGTTTCCTGTGTGTTTAATTGGATGATTAGGTCTGTGGGCGGTCCAAGCAGAGGGCTTTAATTTCTCTGGTTAGAGATAATTTATTTTTCAGTCAGGTACCTGAGTATAGTACGGCATAAGTCTGTGGTACATAATCAGCAAAAAACTGTGTTAAAGTGTGTACCTCAGGTGTGATTCTTGGCAAATAGTACAGGTATATATCTCTTGAGAAAACAGCATTGGATAGAAACCACTTGCTGTTTCCTATCAAACGTAAAATGTCAGATACATGTGGAAGCATGTATTAAAGGGAATAATGTTTGCTACTTAATCTATGCTTTACCCAGACGCATATATGCTGGTACAGCGATATGGACTCCAAATACAACAAGAAAGAATAGGAGATAATATTATCCAAGGGCACATTGAACCTCTAAATATGGTAAAGAAAAATATATTTATATTAATTAATAATTGAAAAATTAAACTGGTGAAGGTAGGTTGGTGCAGTACTTAAAGCTCAACATTAGGAGTTATGTTTCACAGGTGTTAATTAATTCTCTAAGAAGCTGCCTAGATCAAAGTCTACATTGAGGCTGTTTGGTGCCAAGTCCCTACATCAAAGATCAATTTTGCCTCTTGCAGGAAGATCCTACATTCTGTAGGAAGGAGCACAACCAAACCAATTACTGAAATAATATCCAACCACAGTGGAAGGAAATTTCCCATTAAGGAAAACATTATCCGTGAGACTGTTGGAGCAATATATCTTCACAAATGCCCCTTCAATAAATAATATGGGGACAGGACAAAAAGAAGTTTAAAAGTCAAGCTTGAAAAACACTGTAGGAACATAAAAAACCCACAGTGTATCTGATCACTATGCCAAATACCACAATGGTGACCCATCCTCCCTTAGATTCCTTTGAATCCTAGGGATCAAAGGAGCTAAAACATCTTGGAGAGTGGGCTATTTCAAGGCAAACGTATCCAAAGAAGAGGCAAAGTGATCTAGAGACTTTTGTACAAAACGGCCTCAACCTAGACTTTGATCTAGGCAACTTGTTAGAAAATTAATTAATACCTGAAAAACATAAGACCTAATGTCAAGATTTAAGTAGAGATGCTTTTGGAAAACTGAGCCCCCCCCTCCCCCCGAACATAGCCGATCCGAGTACAGAGCCAAGTCGACTCGGTGCTTTCGCGCACCCTTGGAACTGAAAACATGGCAAAATATCATTGTCGCTTCGTCGGATCTCATGAGTTTTGGATTCTATAAATACTGTCCTCCACGGAGATCCGGCGCCATCTGGTGCCACAGAAAGGGTAGCAGGGTTGTTGGCAGTCTCCAGTGCAGTTGGGCAGCGTCATAGCTAAAATAGAAAAAAGAGAGGTGACAGTGTTCTTCAAAGTCTCCAGTGACATTGTAAAAACTTATAGCTCACACAGAAACAGAAGAGGTGGCAGTTTTCAGTACTGAAAGACAAATTATAGGGCTGGCAGTGTTCTTAAAAGTCTCCAGTGACATTTTACTGTGCCATAGCTCACCCACAAACAGGAGGGATGGCAGTGCTCTTGTCACTCTCAAGTGTCCAGTCACATTGTTCTGTCACTCTCCAGTCTCAGTGCAGTTGATCACACAGAAACAGCGGTAGCAGTGTTCTTGTCACTCTCCAGCCTTCAGTCACATTTTTATTGTCACATTTAAGTCTCAGTCATGATGATACTAATCCCTCTATGTCATGTGCTAAATCCTATGTTAATGTGCATAGTGGTTTTAAGGCAGGGAAATAAAAATATAAAAAAAAAAGCTTTTACCTTTTTAAAGAATAAAACACCTCTCTAATAAAGGTGAAAGTTTACTGTAGAAAAACATAAAAATGCCAAGATGCCATTTTACCCAAAATATTAGCAAACATACCAGCATCAGCTAGCTCCCAACATCTGCAATCTACACTGTCATCATCCTCACTCTCATCAGTGTGTACATCATCCTCACACAATACTAATTCATTCCCGCAGTAATCCACCATTACAGAAGTTTCTGTATTTTTATGTAATTGCCGGTAATGGGCTTCCTCGTGGAATTTGTAGTTAATGTATGGACAAACCTGTCACGATTTTTGGCCAATTCTTTTAGACCACACCAAATGTCAAAATGTTGTGCTGACTTATCTGCAACACCACTGGGTGTCTTGAGAAAGCTAAGTTTTTCCTAGCAGCAATTTTCAGACAGACTGAAGGAGGAGATATCGTTGTGTCATGTACCACTTGAGTTTTCAGCTTGCTGACCAGGAGCTCATTGCATCTCTTGAGATCTGGGTCAGTTGGATAGATAGAGAAAACATAGCTCTTAAACGTAGGATCAAGCACAGTTGCCAAAATGTAGTGATCTGATTTCAAGATGTTGATAACTCTTGGATCCTGGCAAAGTGAATAAAGTACTTGTCTTACAGGTCCAACATAGTTAGTGGAATTGCTTTGCTTCATTAACTCCTTCAATTTCTCTAGCTGCTTTTCCAAAAGTCTAGTTAGGGGAATCACTTGACTCAATCTAACAGTGTCTGCACTCTATTCACAGTTGACTAATTCAAGTTGTTTCAGCACCTTGAACAACACGGAACGTATTCTCCACTGCGCTGGACTAACGAACATTCCCCGCTCAAATTTTATTCTTCTTGTAGCTGCTGCATTCTCCTACATGCTGTTGCAGAGTGCCGAAAATGACCAGACATATTTTGGGACAGCATCTCCTGCATGTCACTGTCATTTTTTAAAAAGCTCTGTACCACCAATTTGATTGTGTGAGCAAAACAGGGAATGTGATAGAATTTCCCCCGCTGTAATACTCTAACAATATTGGTGGCGTTATCAGAAATCACATATCCTCAGGAGAGTTCAAGCAGGATAAGCCATGTTGCAATGACATCCCTTCATTTTTTAAACAGGTTGTCTGTGGTATGCCTCTTAGTGAAGCAGATGATACACAGAGTAGTCTGCCTCTGAAAGAATTACCAACCCAGTGGGCTGTCACAGTCATATAATTTCCGCTTGTCCACAAATCTGTGATTAAGTGTACAGTGGGTAGAATGGCATTTTGTAGCCCAATAATTTTCTTTTTTGAAACCTCCTAGTACAGGCTAGGAATTGTTTGTCTAGTAAAATGGTGTTGAGATGGAATCTGGTAACAGGAACACAGGACCTCAATTAACTGTCTAAAACCTGCTGCATTAATGGTGGATATTGGACACAGATCTAATACTAGCATAGTTGCAATGGCACCTGTGATCCGCTGTGCGACTGGGTGACAGCTGCCATAATTGCTTCCTCTTGCAAAGGATTATTTAACAGTCAGTTATTGTAAACTATAGTAGTCTTCTTCTTGGTCTGCTTCTGGGCTAAAGATCCACCCTAATGCTCAAGGATTCTTCTGAGGAATCCTGGAAAGAGGAGGAGTCATCTAGCCTTAGCAACTTGGATGCAGAACTAGCTCCGATCACTAGTGAGAATATTGATGATGAAGGTGTTGGGGTGTAAATTTTAGGTGCTGTGATCTAACTGAGCGAAGAGAGGTAGCTGATGCTGGACTGCTTGTTGTTATTTTTTTTAGCACGAGTTTCTGATTTTCCTAAGAGCTTTCCATGAACTCGCTTCAAAAGGCGTAACATGGATGAGGTTCCTAGATGGTTAAGGTCCCTACCTCTATGACTGTGACTTTGCAATGCTACAAATGGCTAGACAACTGTGGTCAGAATTTGGGCAAAAATAATTCCACACATAAGAGGAGGATTTTTTGGTCTTATGCCCAGGCATGACAATGGCCTTCTTCTTATGATTGGCAAGAACTGCTTCCACTGGTGCATGACTTGCAACTGTAGAGTTCATTAACAGCACTGATAGCTTAGGTGCCTTAAGCCCATTGTTAGTTTGTTTTGTGGGGGCCCAAACAAACCAAGCACTTCAGCCACAAAAGTGATAATCCTTGTCACTGAAGTGCTTAGTTTGCTAAAGTGTGCATGTCCTTTTTAAGATCCAACATAAGGATGGATGGGAGGGCCCAGGGACAATTCCATCTTGCACCACTTTTCCTTTCAGCTACCGGCGTGTGCCAATGTTACCTACATGTGCTATATAGTGTTGTGTGCTTTGCAAAACTTAGCTTTCACCAAAACACCCATTGATGATGCAAATGACTCGGCACAACATTTCGACATCTAGTCTGGTCCACTGTAAAATAATTGACCAAAATTAGTGACACCTCCACCGTAACTCCTGATCCTACTATCAACATACAAAGAATTGTGGAGCATTATTATTATTATTTTTAACGGTATAAAGACAAGTTTTATTAACAGAGAACAACATTGCTGGCAGAAGTAATGTAAGAATGGATGTCTGAATAGACGTGTATATGTATTACTCAAACCTTACACTTTGCTGCTGTTTCATCAGTATTGCACAAAGTGTTTGTAATCTGCATTTTGCGTCAAAGGTACCTAGCTGTATTTAATTTTTTTGGGGAAATGGGGTCGATTCGAAGCTCAGTTTTGACCTTGCTTTTTGCTGTGAATATTAATGTTTCTTTTTAGTGCATTGTCTGGAACAAGATCCGATATACTCAGAGTGATCACAGCCAATTTTTGGACGCCTAGCGGATTTACACTTCTGAAGTTCGTTTTTATTTGCCCTTTGAATTGCTTCTCTCTCGTACGTGTGACCACATACTTTGTTTTTTACTGGTTTCACCATCTCCAACTGTGTTATCGGAGTGATCTGGGTGACGGCGATCTCCTCGTCTTCATATTCTAAAGCTTCGTCTGCAGGGTCCAGTGAAACACCCATTTGTTTTCTCAGGTCTCTTAGCTGTTCCTTAAACTGGACATATTTATCGTCCTGCCTCAGGGCCTCCTCTATATTATTCCTCTGAAGCGCAGTGTATTTCTTGTATACAAGCTCTCATAAATCCGAGATCTCATCCAGTGGGTCACGTTTAACTTAAGTACGGTCCCCTCAACTGCATCTATATATTGGTTTAAATCTATGTTCAATGCAGAGTATTCCAACATGACGGATTCCATGCTGCCCACATGTTCTGTGTCACATTCTGTCTGAAGCAGATGTAATGCCACTCCAGTTGTAATATCCATTCCTGTGTCTTCATAAGTTTGGCAGTTCTTCAGGGATGAGAGAGAGGTATCCAAAGAGGAGAAGCAGATTCAATATGCAGCACGAGCAGACATGGTTTAATAATGTTGAGTTAATTGACAGCACTGTTGGGCTTAAGGCAGCTAAGCTATTGGTAGCTTGTTTTGTGGGGGCCCAAACAAACCAAGCACTTCAGCCACAAAAGTGGCACTCCTAGTCACTGGAGCGCTTTGTTTGTTAAACTGTACATGTCCTTTTCAAAATCTTACATAAGGGTGGGTGGGAGGATCCAAGGACAATTCCATCTTGCACTTTTCTTTTTCTTTGGCCACTGCTGTGTACAATGTTTCCTAGATGTGCTATGATCTGGCCGTGTGTCTGTGTCGTTGGTCTGTCGCTTATCATCCAGCCAGTTCACTGCAGTCTTTGTCCGAAAGTATATGAAAATAATGTTGTGACCTATTAGATAATTTGACTGGAAATGACTGGAAATTAGTGTTATTGAGGTTAATAATAATGTAAGAACAAAAAACGAGCAACATTATGTGATTTTAGCATATTTTAGCAATTTGTCTAAAAAATGCAGATCCGAAAACAAATTAAAACCAAAACACGCAAGGGCGGTTTTACCAAAACCAAAACATGAGCTTAATCCAGATCCAAAAGCAAAACCAGAACCAAAACACAGGGGGTTAGTGAACATTTGTAGATTTAAGAAATGAACCCACCTACCTCTTAACTTGTATAGATCTCAAAGAGAGAACATATCCACATATACCTACCCACCCTCCCCCCAAAACATCTAGGGACTACTAGATTGCAAATCTATTTAAACCAATCACATTATTTTATAAGTAATTTAAATATTTCACATGTTCTCAGACAAACCCTTTGATTTGAAGGACCGTTCTCCACTTTTGACATTTATGACAGAATGCTTAATCAAGTTTGACATACTCATATCCATATTTGTATAGGTCCACATACTTTGTACACTTCTCAGGATACGCTATCCATGTCAGACAGTAATACATTAAGCACCACGTGGGCTTAACCACAGTAGATGTAAAGTAACAATCTGCACCAGATTTAATTTTCAGTTTGTTTTTTTTATTTACCATATCCGGAGATTCAATGTGCCCTTGGATAATATTATCCCCTATTCTTTCTTGTTGTATTTGGAGGACATATTGCTGTACCAGCATGCATGCATCTGGATAAGGCATATATTTCATAGTGAACATTATTCATGTATCTGATATTTCACTTCTAGTAAGATTGAGGAAGTGGGTTTGATCCACATTTGTTATCTCAAGTGACATATACCCGAACTGTTTGCCAAGAAACACATCTGAGATGCACACTTTAACACACACCGAATTTTTTCCTGATTCAGTGTGTGAACCTTATATGGAACTTATACCGTATAATTCTCATGTACGTTTAAACTCCATAACTGACTGAATAAGAAATTATCTCTAACCAGCGAAATTAAAGCCCTCTGCCTGGACTGCCCACAGACCTAATCATCCAATTAACCACAGAGGAAACAGGAGAACATGTTCAATGCTTATTTATGCACACACATCTAAACTTAGATAGTTTTATTTGGGTTATAGTATATACCACTATTAAGAGAAATTATTGCTGAATTGCTTTCTCTGTTTCTGTTTTTTTCCTCTTCGTACATACGAGAAAATATCGGAGGGATCAGATAAAGTCTTTGCTTTTTTATATAAAAAAAAATAAATGTCCAAGACATTGATCAACGATCCCAGAATTATCTATCTCGGAGGGATTACATATACAGGAACATGGTGAACTAAGACAATTTGCTGTTTAATTGAGAAATTTATTGTGTGAACTCATAACCGCCTGATATATATACATCGTTATTTTATTCAATACTTTTGAGAATGACACAAGTATTGGTTTTCACAAAGTTTGCTGCTTCAGTGTTTTTAGACCTTATTGTCAGATGTTGCTATGGTATACTGAAGTAAAATTACAAGCATTTCATAAGTGTCAAAGACTTTTATTGACAATTACATTACGTTTATGCAAATAGTCAATATTTGCAGTGTTGACCCTTCTTTTTGAAGACCTCTGCAATTCGCCCTGGCATGCTGTTAATCAACTTCTGGGCCACATACTGACTGATGACTGCCCATTCTTGCCTAATCAATGCTTGTAATTTATCAGAATTTGTGGGGTTTTATTTGTTCACCTGCCTCTTGAGGATTGACCAAGTTCTCAATGGGATTAAGGCCTGGAGAGTTTCCTGGCCATGGACCTAAAATTTTGATGTTTTGATCCCCGAGCCACTTAGTTATCATTACTACCTTATGGCAAGGTGCTCCATCATGCTGGAAAAGGCATTGTTCATCACCAAACTGTTCTTGGAAGGTTGGGAGAAGTTGCTCTTGGAGGATGTTTGGTACCATTCTTTATTTATGGCTGTGTTCTTAGGCAAAATTGTGAATGAGCCCACTCCCTTAGCTGAGAACCAACCCCACACATGAATGGTCTCAGGATGCATTACTGTTGGCATGACACAGGACTGATTGTAGCGCTCAGCTTTCCTTCTCTGGACAAGCGCATTTTCCAGATGCCCCAAACAATCTGAAAGGGAATTCATCAGAGAAAATGACTTTATTCCCAACAGTCCAATCCCTGTGCCTTTTACAGAATATAAGTCTGTCCCTGATGTTTTTCCTGGGGAGAAGTGACTTCTTTGCTAGCCTTCTTGACACCTAGCCATCCTCCAAAAGTCTTCGCCTCACTGTGTATGCAGATGCACTCACATCTGCTGGCTGTCATTCATGAGCAAGCTCTGCACTAGTGGTGCCCGATCCCGCATCTGATTCAACTTTAGGAGTCCTGGCGCTTACTGGACGTTCTTGGGAGCCCTGAAGTCTTCTTCACAACTATTGAACCTCTCTCCTTGAAATTCTTGATGATCCAATAAATGGTTGATTTAGGTGCAATCTTACTAGCAGCAATATCCTTGCCTGTGAAGCCCTTTTTGTGCAAAGCAATGATGACTACATGTGTTTCCTTGCAGGGAACCATATTTAACAGAGGAAGAACAATGATTTCAAGCACCACCCTCCTTTTAAAGCTTCCAGTTTGTTATTCTAACTCAATCAGCATGACAGAGTGATCTCCAGCCTTGTCCTCGTCAACACTCTCACCTGTGTTAACAAGAGAATCACTGACCTGTTGTCAGCTGGTCCTTTTGTGGCAGGGCTGAAATGCAGTGCAAATGTTGTTTTTGGTATAATGGTCATTGTCATGGCAAAGAGGGACTTTGAAATTAATTGCAATTCATCTGATCACTCTTCATGACGTTCTGGAGTATATGCAAATTGTCATCATAAAAACTGAGGCAGCAGACTTTGTGAAAAACAATATTTGTGTCATTCGCAAAACTTTTGCCCATGACCGTATTTTCACAGACAGATGCTACACAGACACTCATACTCATCCCACACCACATAGATAATTCATTTATTACTCATTTTACAGATAAGTCAAACGCAACCATCAAGCAAAACTGAAACTTTTACACACTTTTCTGAATGTTATACTACAAGAGACATTTCCTTTTGGAACTGTTAATATTCACACCAAGAAAAAACACTTGACGGAATCTATAAAGTAACTTTTTATGTTCCTGGATACAGTTACAGTTATTACTAGTTATATTTATTTAGTGCAAATGTATAAATGTTGTTTCTGAAAAAAATCTCTGTCTTTGATTAAATGTATCGTTTTAACTTATTACTGAGATTAAGGGTTATGTTCAATACTTTTGAATGTTGGAGGGCTGCATTAGGCGGCCCCTGAAGTGTATCAGGTTGCTTGTCACTGTTCTAATGTATAACCAAACATATTCATTTTTCTTTACTGGACTATTAGAGAATGACTTCTGAAAATGATTCTGGAAAACCATGCATTGCCAGTAAGCCAGCACTTAGTGAAGCACAGGCCATTAAGCTTGTGAAGACGTTGTTTGGCTTACAAGTAACTGCTGTGAAGTCTCTGCCGAGTTATGATGATCAGAATTTTTATATCCAGGCTTGGAATGAAGGGACCACTGAACAAATGGAGTATGTTCTGAAGATCATGAATGGTGAAGACAGTAAGAATATGGAGCTAATTGAAGTGCAGACATATGTCATGAAGTTCTTGTACGATGAAGGACTTCCTATACCTAATCCAGTATTCATAAAATCTGGAAAAATCATGTCTATAGAGGCTATAGGTAAGATTTCATATAAACATCATTCATCGGTCAATAGTGAGTGTTTATATAAAATAATATTTTGTTTTATATAGTATTATAGTGCTGTTTAACTTCTTGGGTGTGGAGAGCCATACTTTTACATATCCACTAGAAAGAAATAAAACAAAAAATGGAAATATTGACTAATACTTGTGTTCAGATCTTCATATCCATACATACCTTAATCAAGCAAGAATCACACACAAGACACAGAAACATACAATTTTTCACATCAAGTATTGCCTTACACCAGTATGGCCATCCAATCTGCATACAACCATCCACTTGGTACACCTAATATTTAAGAGCACAAATAGCTGAGACAAATGATTAGATCCAGTGCCTTCCAAGCTTGCAGGATAAACCAGATACTAAATTGCTCTGCTGAACCAAAAAAAAAGGTCCATAAAATTTGCTTGTTATAACTATTCCTCCATATCTGTTCAACCAACCTGCAAATCTTTCTGACCCTATCACTTTACTACTGCCAAATTGTCAGGGCCATTTCCAATGCTCTCTAATGGCAAAGACTAAACATATGTAGCCCTGAGTCTATCAGATGAACCATTTTCTCTAAGAGATCAGAATCACTGGACTTTCTGAACTATCCACGGACCCACCTCCAACCAGTGCTGTTCACTGAGCTTGCACAACTAGTTCACCAGATAGTGTTTATGTATGTGTGACAATCCCGCTGGTGCTTCACGAATACTTACTTGGGGTGCCATGATGCAGTGTGTTATCCCACACGCTGTTGCTCTCTTCTTCTCCAGCTGTGACGTGGGTGTGACATCCGTGACCAGAGGGTCCCTGGTTCGCTCAGAGCTTTAACACAAATAGAATGGAGTGGAGACTAGTTATGGTGCCTTCTCATAAAGCACATAAGCATAACTTTGCAATGAAACATGGTTTTTTAATGCCAACTCCTCCAGCACACACTTAAGCAGATGTAAAGCTTATGATTGACTACATAGTCTCCTCACTGATTATTGTCATCTATTAACCCACCTGAAGAGTCCTTGGATATTGTGGATGGTTTATGTTGGAGACATGTGAGAAACCTGTTTGCCTGGAAACATAGTAAGCAGAGAGAAGTTGTGGTAAGTGATTATGCCACTACTGTTCCAAACAGCTTGTATGTAACCTGTTGGTGATTAATAACATCTTATATTATTATTATTATTATTATTATTATTATTATTATTATTATTATTATCCTTTATTTATTAGGCGCCACAAGAGTTCCGCAGCGCCGTACACGGCACAAACAGTCGACTAAACAAGGTGACACATTACAAACGGTTAACAAAAAATACCAAAACTTCAGAGACTCCAGGCAGGCTAATGCAGTAAAGACGAAGCAGAAGAGCAGGTATGGAGAACAGAGGGAAGAGGGCCCTGCTCAAATGAGCTTACATCCTAAGGGAGGGTAGACAGATCTCAGGCACACAGGGAGCAAGTTGAAGTAAGTGGTGAGAGAACAGGGGGGCGGGAGGAGAGAGGGGAAGAACAGGTGGAGGAGAGGTTAGGTGGAAGGTTGGTAAGCCTTTAGGAACAGGTAAGTTTTGAGTGCCCTCTTGAAGGAGGACAGATTGGGAGAAAGACGGATGGAGCGAGGGAGGTCGTTCCAGTGAAGGGGGGCAGCACGGGAGAAGTCTTGGATTCTGGAGTGGGAAGAGGTGATCAGAGTGGAGGAGAGGCGACGGTCATTGGCCGAGCGCAGGGAGCGGGCAGGGGTGTGAATGGAGAGAAGGTTAGAGATATAGGGAGCAGTAGACTGGGAGAGAGCCTTGTAAGTGACGGTCAGGAGTTTGAAAAGGATTCTGTAAGGAATGGGGAGCCAGTGTAGGGCAAGGCAGAGAGGGGAGGCAGACGAGGAGCGGCGAGAAAGGAAGATGAGTCTTGCAGCCGCATTGAGTATAGAGCGGAGGGGGGTGAGATGGGAATGGGGGAGGCCGGTAAGAAGGAGGTTGCAATAATCAAGGCGGGAGATGATGAGTGGGTGGATGATAGTTTTGGTGGCATCCTGGGAGAGGAAGGGCCGGATGCGGGCAATGCTGCGTAGCTGGTAGCGACAGGCGTGGGCGAGGGATTGGATGTGGGGGGCGAAGGAGAGAGAGGAGTCGAGGGTAACGCCCAGGCAGCGGAGTTGGGTGACAGAGGAGAGGGTGGTATTGTTAACAGTGATAGAGAGTATGTGGTGGGCGAGGAGTCTATGGGGAGGAAAGACAATCAGTTTAGTTTTGGAGATGTTAATTTTGAGAAAGCGCGATGACATCCAGGAGGAAATGGCAGAGAGGCAGTCAGATACACGAGAGAGGAGGGAGGAGGAGAGATCAGGTGAGGAGTTGTAGAGTTGGATGTTGTCAGCGTAAAGGTGATACTGAAGACCGAATGAGGAGATGAGAGACCCCAGGGAGGAGGTGTAGAGCAAAAAGAGTAGAGGGCCAAGAACAGAGCCCTGAGGGACACCAACAGGGAGAGGGAAGGGGGTATATCTACTAAGAGACTGTCCAGTGCTATCCCTCAGTGGAGTTATTTAACGTTGCTTTCAACACCATCCTAGTATCCAGGAACCTTATTTTAGTAATTGTACTTCCTTAATGCTGCAGCCCACCTCCTGCTAGAGCCACCCCTAGAGAGGTTGTATTAAAATGCTGTATCACTGCATCTGCCGCGCATCCCCCATCCATGCCACGTTGGAGCAGCATGTGACTCAACCACCTCATCCACCACCGGAGTGTTATCCGGTATGACCCCTGACGCTGCCTTATCGATACATTTCATCGCCCCTGCTGCTGTAGATTGGCCCTCACTAAATTTCCAGAATGTTGTCACATCCTGTCCCTCCAGGCACCCAACTAGTCTTTTCCGCCACCACCTCTGCACTAATTGCTCCCACCACTAAATAGGCAGAGGGGCTATAGCTTTAAAATGTTGCCCTTTCAGTTTGTTCAAGCTTAAATGGCTACATTTAATACCATTTTCAAGTTTATTTTAATTTAAACAGCGAGCATTATATTAAATATGAAGATGCAAAAATATAGAAGGAAATGTAACGTGCACAATGACATTCATAGGCACCGCAGTAATATGGATATATTATGATGGTCATAACTGTTTATTGAGTAAAAAAATTACTATACTAGCGCAAAATATATTGCTAAATAGTGAGCACAACCAATTTAACATTTGAACATTTCTATATCTGAGTATCTTCTGTTACTCTGTAGTATATAGTCTGGATACAAGTAAAAGTTTGCTGCTGCTAGACCGCTTCTATTTCGCAGGTAGCTGCTGAAAGAATGTGTCTAATACCCCATTCATACTGCACCAAAATCCCGGTTTTTTGCCGGGGCGAGCTCAAACCGGGGCGAGCTCAAACTCGGGTCTTCAACCCGGGATTTAACGAGGGGTAATTCCCGGGTCGGACCCGGGTTGCCCTTACTATGAATGGTGCAACCCGGGTTTTTCAACCCGGGTTGCACAGAAAACAAGCTGATTGGCTGTCTGCCAATTCTATTGTCTATTCTATTAATCCAATTGTCTACCTTTCAATGACATCACCATTTTTCAGCCAATGAAAACTGCTCTGGTGATGACTCCCACAAATTGCCAGGGCACAGACTTGTGCAGTATGAATGGGGTCAACCCGAGAAATTCCCGGGTCCGAGGTGCAGTATGAATGGTGTTTCTGAGCTGGGACGCTCCGAGCCCCGGCAAAAACCCGGCTTGAAAAACCCGGGATATTGCCGGGGCGGCAGTATGAAAGCGGTATAACTAACTTGCTTTGATATTGGGATGCCGAGGGCGCTTAAGAAAAGATTTTGGCTCCAGGGGCACATCCACCTGAAGAATTGCACTGTTTGGTATCTTTTCCTGGCAGAATAATCTTTTTCTCATGTAGGTGTCATGGGCACTAGGAGTCTTTACCCAGGGATCACCAGGTGATAAGCTTACCAGAGCAGTATAGGTGGTAATATGGTACTCTGGTAGCAGGGTGATCATGGAACAGGAGACAGCAGATGATAGAGATGCTCAGGAAAGTCTATGACTAGCAGCACTGGTGATATATATGTAGTAATACACGAGGAACTGTATGGACAAAGGACACGTGAGGGTAGTCAGTGGTCTGCGATAGCAAGTTGTACCACTGCTATAGTGAGGAGGAATGTCCAACAGAAACGAGGAGGTGATGAGAATCAGCGGTCTGCGGATAGCAAGTTGTACCGCTGTCTGGGTGAAGGAATGGAATCCAAGTGGAGGTATCCGGGGAGTCAGTGGTCTGCGTTAGCAAGTTGTACCACTGCTATGTGAGAGGATACTGGAACAGGTGACACGGGAAACAGGGATCAGTGGTCTGCCTCTAGCAAGTTGTACCACTGAATATATATGTGAAGAGGAGCACGGGGAGAGACTGCAATACAGAGGATAAACGGGCACCTTGAACTTGATCCACAATGACATGCACAATATAGTAATGACTGAACAGCACTGCAATAATATAAAGTCACATGAACTATCCGGGCAACAGATAACACAGTCAATGATGGTAATAGTCTCAGCGGATAGTAAACTCCAGAGGAGAGCAACTCAGTCCAGCGAGATATGCAATACACCAGCACAGTCAATGAGAAGTATGCATACCGTGGTTCAGGAGCAGGCTGTCAGACAGGAGTGCAGAGATACCTGAACGGCTGGAGGCCGGCAGGATGCGAAGTCCCAGGAGGATGAAGCGGTAATCAAGTAGGTGCAGCGCACAGGTAGGTAGACCAGCAGGGGAACAAATACTCAGGAAGCAGTAGTATGTAGAACTGGACTCCTGGAGGACCCTGAAGAGTAGCGATGGTCTAGATGAGAAGAAAGCAGTGAGGCGCAGATCCGATGCAGACTGGCGAGTAGTGACCAGCGGGAACACGGAGAAGCACGGAGAGCGGATCAGCTGTTGTAGGACGAGTAGAACTGAGGAGTAGCAGCCAGCAGGACTCTGCAGGTACACGGAGGTAGCGGATAGCAACCAGCAGGTGCAGTAACGATGAAACACGGGAGAGCAGAGCTGAGCTGGAACTGTTGAGCACGGAGAGCAGCGGAAAGGAATCAGATGTAGCAGTCTCGAGGAAACACGGGAGAGATGAGATGAGCTGAAGACTGAAGTGCACGGAGGCAGCAGATAGGAATCAGCCAAACAGTCACGATGAAACACGGCAGAGTTGAAGTGGTCTGAAGACTGTAGTGCACAGAGGCAGCGGATAGGAATCAGCTAACAGTCACGATGAAACACAGCAGAGTTGAAGTGGTCTGAAGACTGTAGTGCACGGAGGCAGCGGATAGGAATCAGCTAACAGTCACGATGAAACACAGCAGAGTTGAAGTGGTCTGAAGACTGTAGTGCACGGAGGCAGCGGATAGGAATCAGCTAACAGTCACGATAAAACACAGGTGAGTTGAAGTGGTCTGGAAACCACAGGAGTAGAAGTGGTCTGGAAACCACAGGAGTAGAAGTGGTATGGAAACCACAGGAGTAGAAGTGGTATGGAAACCACAGGAATCAGCAGCGCTGAATACACGAGGAAACACAGGAACACCTTCAGAGGCTCATGGGGAATGAGACTCCAAGATCAGGCCCCGTGGTATTGACCACAGGTGCTTAATATAGGGAGTGTTGCCTGATCTGCCAATTAAGTTAAAGGAACAGGTACTGAAGGGTTTGAAGGGGCTGCGCATGCGCAGACCCTCAGGATGGTGGACGGCCACGGTTCCTAAACATACGGGAAGAAGCACTCACAGTCCGGTGAGTGAGAGTAGGTCTATTAAACTACACTTCTTCTCTTTCCAAAATGGATGCAGAAACACATTCCCTCCTTTTTCGTATGATAACGCAGCTCACTGTTTCTCTTTCTGTAAACTTCATCACAAAGCACACCACTAATGCTTTCCACTGAAAAGGCTTTGTTTTCATGGTTTTACACACTCTTTCTCCCTAATATCTTAGTTAAAAAAATTACTATCTCTCCCTGCATTATCATCATCGTAGAACGTACTCACATCAGTCCCTGCCCCAATAAAGCTTACAGTTTCAATTCCCTATCTCACACGCACACACAGACTAGGGTCAATTTGATAGCAGCCAATTAACCTACTAGTATATTTTTGAATTATGGGAGGAATCCGGAGCACCTAGAGGAAACCCACGGAAACACTGGGAGAACATACAAACTCTACACAGATAAGACCAGGAATTGAACTCATGGCCCCCTTGCTGTGAGGTAGAAGTGCTATCCACTTAGCCACCATGGTTATACCTTCTGATGTTACTAAAGGTGTTCAGCTGTGCTAATGTGGATGTTAAGCCACAACGCTTTTGTAACTTAAAGAGGTTGCTGTTGTAGCAATCAGGCAATACAGATTATATGCAGTACTTGAATGTATGCTGGTATGCAGATGGAGGCTATACCACCATGCTATGCCACGGATAATAAAGTGTAGTCCTGCAACAGGGTCTTTACAAATAAATATTCAGGTCTCTCCACCAGTCAGTCCCCTGTCTCACTAACAATACTCAGTCAATGTAAATAAGTAATATAACAATTGATTTCTACTTCTACCATGTCCACCTTCCCACTCTGCACCTCCTCTGTGTGACTCTGAATGTCAGATCTCATCCCCAGGCAAGCTTGGTGATGTAGTTCTGTGACAGCCAGGACCTGGTCAGTTGCATATGCATGGCCCATCTCACACTCCAAAGCTAATGGAGAATAAAGGAGGGCTAATGATGGAAGATAGGGGATTAATGATAGGATCAATGTTTGCCTTAAAAAAATATATATATATATATATTTGGGCACACCTTAATGAACTGTGCTGTTTATTGATTTCAATGAAACACTGTAAGCTCTCACACGCAGGGCCCTCTTTCCTTGTTTTCTCCTTCGATCATCGCACCTTTTGCCCAGATCTCTGAACCTCTAGGCCAGTTTCTGAAGCCCATGCTCCTAGGCACAGGCCTACATCATGCGTGCATTACTTATCACTTCTACTCACTGTCTAACCAATAATGTGACCTGCAACACTATGCTTTCTCTCTCTGTACTTTGCTATTTCATTATTGACTGATTCTAATATAATTATGTATAACATAATTATTTATTTTTCATTGCTGTCTGTATAATCTATTCTGTTCACCACCTATTTATAGGCCAGACCATTTGTGCTGTTTATAAATAAAAGATAATTATAATAAAAGTATAGTATTTAAACCAGAAGCAGATGTAGCCTTTTGGTGTAAAAATGTTGCAATGTTTTGAGGTAGAAGAAATTTGTGTAGGGGACACTTAAATCATAAAGAGATCACTTGATTTTATTTTCTTAACAGACTCAAAATCTTGTTCAATGAAGGAACATTATCATTCTAATTCTGCAGTGTGTATGCACTCAAGACAACATCTCCATAGAGTTTACAGAGTAAAGATCTTTTCAGCTGATGGTTATGACAGATAAAGAGAACAGGTATGAAGGTGGCTTAGTGGGTAGCACTTCTGCTGCACAGCACTTAAGTCATGAGTTCAATTCCCAACCATGGCCTTGTCTGTATGGTGTTTGTATGTTCTCCCTGTGTTTGAATGAGATTCCTCCGGGTGCTCCGGTTTCCATCTAAAAACATACTAGTAGGTTAATTAGCTGCTAACAAATTGACCTTTATGTGTGTGTGTGTGTGTAAGGGAATTTAGACTGTAAGCTCCAATGGGGCAGGGACTGATGTTAGTGAGTTATCTGTACAGTGCTGCAGAATTAGTGGCGCTATTTAAATAAATTATGTTGGTACACATGAATCAGCATGCTGATTGTGACTTTCAGTTGTTAATAAAATCATTAATGATATTGCATAGGGAGAAATTTTCTGTAGTGTGTACCCAACCTTATTGTACCACACTATAGATTTGAGGTTGACCAAAAAAGCTTAAGGGTACTTCTCAACTGTATTCCACACAGCTGACTCTGGGTAGTAGTGGACTCACAATCTGGTGCGTACAAGTACCCTTGTTGATAGAGGAGGTGTTCACTGATCATTCAGCATTTTATCTGCATTTTGGTACCTAAAGAGAGGCAGCTAGTTGACATAGGTAGGTAGTCCCTTTAGAGCACAGTATCACAATATAAAAAACAGCAAACCATAATTGTTTTTTTAGATAGTCTATAAGTCCCAAAATGTTAATATAATTTTTTTTTTTTTTGTAGACTATGGAGCTGTTGTACAATATCACGTGGTGAGACTTCTGACCTACCTTCCCGGTACACCCGCAGCTGAAATTGTACCAACTTCTGAAACTTTATTTGACATTGGTAAAACGGCAGCAATTCTTGATGAAAAATTAACTAAGGTATATTGAACCTTTATAAAAACTAACTCTATGTGGCTATTCTCAGTATCTCAGTAGTTACTCACTTTTTAATCTCCTGGCAAACAATATTTGCCTGTAGAATCTGTTGACTGTGTGGAGATTGTGTGCTGAAGTTTTTCTTAAAATACTTTAGTATTACCTCCTTATTTAATTTAAACTTACATTTTCTTCTAAAATAGTGGTTGATCGAGCAATAATAATAGTTTTGATAACTCATGAGGGCAAGGGGACATTAAGACTTTGTTTATTTAATATGTCACATTTGTACATTTTAATGGTTCATTACATTGGGATTTGTGCATATAAAAATGCTCAAATGCATATTAAATACCTGTAAAGTGCATATGACATATCATTGAAAGAACACACAAATGCCTGATATCAACCACCTCTGAGGAAATTTAAAATCATGTCTTTTGTGAACAGGAGAGAAGTTCTTGGCTCTCTGCTAACCAGGGAATGCCCTGAAAAAAAGCCCACTTAAGCATGTGGTCATAGTTGGATTTAAATCTTTTTGTCCTGATTTCTGATATATTTTATTTTAATTCACTTAATTTGCCATCAAGGCATGTGATTTGGATTATGCAGGGTAAAATTGTGTAAAGTATGGGTGTAACATGGCAAAATAATCAAGCTGTAAAGTTCCTAAAGATCAAAGAGAGGGGGTATGATCATGAGTGAGCAAAAGTTCTAGAACACAACTGGGGCTCAAATTCAAGAATTCAGCTACAGAGATAAACACAAATGAATGTTGGTATATCTTTACATGGAATAAGATTTATGATTTTACAATTATACTTAAGATAGAACAAATAGAATTTGATGAAATTAGCTGTTTTCGCAGTATTTTTATAGATTTTAAGTTTAATGATAATCATAATTAATTTACTGTGTACAATCTTGAAATCATTGTTTTAGCGAAGAGTTTGGAAAATTTGATTTCATTTTAACATTTACTTATGTATTTACTATAATATTTTTAAGTGATAAAGGTTGGGTAATGCCTACTGGTTAAGAATAGCAATATTAGTGCGCAGTGTGAGTGAAAGTCTAATGTGTAGGGTTTAGTGGTATGTAAAGAGGTTTTAGATTAGGTGGTGGAGGACTGTGTAAAATGTGGGCTTTAGTATTATTTCTAAAGCTGGTGAAATAAAGTATGTTCAAGATTATATTTTAAAATATCGTTTTAACCGAATTTATCAATTTTTAAACGCATTGGGTCTGATTCATTAAGGAAATTAAAGCAAAAAAATAGTAACTTAGAACTTTGGCAAAACCATGTTGCAATGCAAAGGGTGCAAATGAGTTCATTATTTTGCACATAAGGAAAATACTGGCTGTTTTGTCATGTAGGACGCAAATACTTGATAGCTTTATTTTTACACTGACAATAAAAGTTGATCTAGGATATGCTCTACCCCAATTATAAATCTGTCTGCACATTTTAAATTTACCTCCCCCTCCAGTGCAACATGGTTTTACCAAGGTTCAAAGTTACTCATTTTTTTTGTTTTACTTTCCTTAATGAATCAGGCTCATTGTGACCTATTTGAAACACTATAACTGATACTATCATTCAAAGGGACAGGCCTCAAATAACCTGGAAACAAACAACATCTATTTTTATAACTTATTTGCTAAATTTTTACTCTATTGTTGCTCAATGTGTTGCTTATGTTTTAAATAAACACAGTTTCTACTTTCAGCTTTGTGCCAAACTCATAGTGCCTACTCTCCTGGAATGTCCGGGAGACTCCGGAATTTTTGGGAGTTCTCCCGGACTCCTGGGAGAGCAGGGAAACCTACTGGGTCCAGCTCATCTCGTTTGTGAAGTGGGTGGGGCGTGGCTAAAAGCTTCATCATGGCCCGCCTCCACCCACTGATAGACTGAAATGGGTAAATATTGACAGGGGGCGTGGCCTAATGGTGTGATTCGTGTGACCACGCCCCCATAATGGAGCCCCCTCCCGGACAGCAGTCTCCAAAAGTTGGTAAGTATGGTCAAATTCTGTTGATTGGTGAATATTTTCAAAATCACACCTCAATGGATGTTTAATCATCCTATCCAGTGCTCTTGATGTAGGGCTCATGGAAGGTCACACAGAAGTATTAATTAGAGATGGGTGGGTCCGGTTCTCCGAGAACCAAACCCACCCGAACTTTGGGTATCCGAGTACCGAGCTGAGCAGCTCGGTACTCTCCCGCCCGTTCCGAATCCAAATCGAGGCCGAACGTCACTGTGACGTCGTCTGATCTCTGGGCTCGGTTCTCGCGATACTTCAACTTTATAAATACACGCCTCCACAGCAATCCATCGCCATTTGACAGAGGGAGAGAGCAGGGTGTAGTCATAGGCTAATTAGAGCAGGGACAGAGAATACAATATTGTTCTTGCAATTGCTCTAACCAAAATCGCTAGTGCAGAGAGGAGGATAGAGGTTTATTATTTTTTCTTCATATTTGGCACTCCCCAGCGCTTTTGGGGTGTCCCCCATAATTGTGCATAAATATTTCTGGCTGTCAAAAGTCATATCTGTCAGCAGTATCTACTAAATAATTTTTAGCACTCCTCAGTGCTTTTGGGGTGTCCTCCCTAATTGTGCATTAATATTTCTGGCTGTCAAAAGTCATATCTGTCAGCAGTATCTACTAAATAATTTTTAGCACTCCTCAGTGCTTTTGGGGTGTCCTCCCTAATTGTGCATTAATATTTCTGGCTGTCAAAAGTCATATCTGTCAGCAGTATCTACTAAATAATTTTTAGCACTCCTCAGTGCTTTTGGGGTGTCCTCCCTAATTGTGCATTAATATTTCTGGCTGTCAAAAGTCATATCTGTCAGCAGTATCTACTAAATAATTTTTAGCACTCCTCAGTGCTTTTGGGGTGTCCTCCCTAATTGTGCATTAATATTTCTGGCTGTCAAAAGTCATATCTGTCAGCAGTATCTACTAAATAATTTTTAGCACTCCTCAGTGCTTTTGGGGTGTCCCCCATAATTGTGCATAAATATTTCTGGCTGTCAAAAGTCATATCTGTCAGCAGTATCTACTAAATAATTTTTAGCACTCCTCAGTGCTTTTGGGGTGTCCTCCCTAATTGTGCATTAATATTTCTGGCTGTCAAAAGTCATATCTGTCAGCAGTATCTACTAAATAATTTTTAGCACTCCTCAGTGCTTTTGGGGTGTCCTCCCTAATTGTGCATTAATATTTCTGGCTGTCAAAAGTCATATCTGTCAGCAGTATCTACTAAATAATTTTAGCACTCCTCAGTGCTTTTGGGGTGTCCTCCCTAATTGTGCATTAATATTTCTGGCTGTCAAAAGTCATATCTGTCAGCAGTATCTACTAAATAATTTTTAGCACTCCTCGGTGCTTTTGGGGTGTCCTCCCTAATTGTGCATTAATATTTCTGGCTGTCAAAAGTCATATCTGTCAGCAGTATCTACTAAATAATTTTTAGCCCTCCTCAGTGCTTTTGGGGTGTCCTCCCTAATTGTGCATTAATATTTCTGGCTGTCAAAAGTCATAACTGTCAGCAGTATCTACTAAATAATTTTTAGCACTCCTCAGTGCTTTTGGGGTGTCCTCCCTAATTGTGCATTAATATTTCTGGCTGTCAAAAGTCATATCTGTCAGCAGTATCTACTAAATAATTTTTAGCACTCCTCAGTGCTTTTGGGGTGTCCTCCCTAATTGTGCATTAATATTTCTGGCTGTCAAAAGTCATGTCTGTCAGCAGTATCTACTAAATAATTTTTAGCACTCCTCAGTGCTTTTGGGGTGTCCTCCCTAATTGTGCATTAATATTTCTGGCTGTCAAAAGTCATATCTGTCAGCAGTATCTACTAAATAATTTTTAGCACTCCTCAGTGCTTTTGGGGTGTCCTCCCTAATTGTGCATTAATATTTCTGGCTGTCAAAAGTCATATCTGTCAGCAGTATCTACTAAATAATTTTAGCACTCCTCAGTGCTTTTGGGGTGTCCTCCCTAATTGTGCATTAATATTTCTGGCTGTCAAAAGTCATATCTGTCAGCAGTATCTACTAAATAATTTTTAGCACTCCTCGGTGCTTTTGGGGTGTCCTCCCTAATTGTGCATTAATATTTCTGGCTGTCAAAAGTCATATCTGTCAGCAGTATCTACTAAATAATTTTTAGCACTCCTCAGTGCTTTTGGGGTGTCCTCCCTAATTGTGCATTAATATTTCTGGCTGTCAAAAGTCATAACTGTCAGCAGTATCTACTAAATAATTTTTAGCACTCCTCAGTGCTTTTGGGGTGTCCTCCCTAATTGTGCGTTAATATTTCTGGCTGTCAAAAGTCATATCTGTCAGCAGTATCTACTAAATAATTTTTAGCACTCCTCAGTGCTTTTGGGGTGTCCTCCCTAATTGTGCATTAATATTTCTGGCTGTCAAAAGTCATGTCTGTCAGCAGTATCTACTAAATAATTTTTAGCACTCCTCAGTGCTTTTGGGGTGTCCTCCCTAATTGTGCATTAATATTTCTGGCTGTCAAAAGTCATATCTGTCAGCAGTATCTACTAAATAATTTTTAGCACTCCTCAGTGCTTTTGGGGTGTCCTCCCTAATTGTGCATTAATATTTCTGGCTGTCAAAAGTCATATCTGTCAGCAGTATCTACTAAATAATTTTTAGCACTCCTCAGTGCTTTTGGGGTGTCCTCCCTAATTGTGCATTAATATTTCTGGCTGTCAAAAGTCATATCTGTCAGCAGTATCTACTAAATAATTTTTAGCACTCCTCAGTGCTTTTGGGGTGTCCTCCCTAATTGTGCATTAATATTTCTGGCTGTCAAAAGTCATATCTGTCAGCAGTATCTACTAAATAATTTTTAGCACTCCTCAGTGCTTTTGGGGTGTCCTCCCTAATTGTGCATTAATATTTCTGGCTGTCAAAAGTCATATCTGTCAGCAGTATCTACTAAATAATTTTTAGCACTCCTCAGTGCTTTTGGGGTGTCCTCCCTAATTGTGCATTAATATTTCTGGCTGTCAAAAGTCATATCTGTCAGCAGTATCTACTAAATAATTTTTAGCACTCCTCAGTGCTTTTGGGGTGTCCTCCCTAATTGTGCATTAATATTTCTGGCTGTCAAAAGTCATATCTGTCAGCAGTATCTACTAAATAATTTTTAGCACTCCTCAGTGCTTTTGGGGTGTCCTCCCTAATTGTGCATTAATATTTCTGGCTGTCAAAAGTCATAACTGTCAGCAGTATCTACTAAATATTTTTTAGCACTCCTCAGTGCTTTTGGGGTGTCCTCCCTAATTGTGCATTAATATTTCTGGCTGTCAAAAGTCATATCTGTCAGCAGTATCTACTAAATAATCTTTAGCACTCCTCAGTGGTTTGCGCTCAGAATGGATTCAAAGCAGTCCACATATGATCTGAATGAGCAACCAGGTTCTGTCACCAGTCCTGATGTTAGTGTTCCCAGTACGTCATCTGGCCAAGGCGATGTCAAACAACAGAGTGTTTTCAAATTAGTGCAAAAAACAAAAACCAAAAAAAAATTTACTGTATTGAAGCGAAAAAGAAGTGTAACTGAGCAAAAGTTAAGTGACGATAAAAAAAAAATTGCAAGCATGCCATTCTACACACGCAGTGGCAAAGAGAGAATGAGGCCTTCACCTTTGGCTATTAGTGGCAGATCCCAAAAAGTTAGCTAGCCTACAATTGTTGCACAACTACTGTTACGCGTCAAAGCCGAGCTGCAAGATAACAGTGAGGCATTACAGGAGAATATTTGCTCTGATTCACAAATGACAACAATCCCTGTGGAGAGTCCATCCAACAGTGGGATGTCTAATCGTGAGCATTCTGCTGATGTGTGCCTTAATAGCCCAAGTGTAGCCGGTGATCAGGGCCGGTGCAAGGTTGCCCGGCGCCCTAGGCAAAGTTTAAGCTCGTCGCCCCCCCCCCCAAATAAAAAAATATTTTTTTATTTCATAGCCCCTAACACACTTAGAATTTTTAAAATAAAAATAACTCTTACCTCCTCTTGGCTGGCTAGGATGCAGTTCAGATGTCTGACGCAGCACTGATGTCTGGCGCAGAATGCTGTCCAGGCTTCACTGCTGCCCAGGAGCAAACACAGGATATCTAGAGTGGAGGCTCTAAATGTTAGATTTCAGAACCAAACAAACAAAAAAAAGAAAACATGACATCACTCACCTGTTACAGACTGACATGTACCCGCTGTCCACCAACTTCACTTACACATGCCCATCTGCCCACTAGCTATTCTCACATATGTCACCTATGCCCTTGCATAGCTGCAATTTGTCACGGCACTATTTTAGTACATAGACTCCATAGTCTCTAACTTAAGGACATTTATAAGTGTAATCCCACACTTTCTGTAGCATCCATTCTCCCCCCACACACACATTTACTGTAGCATCCATTCTCCCCCCACACACACATTTACTGTAGCTTCCATTCTCCCCCCCCCCACACTTTCTGTAGCATCCATTCTCTCCCCCACACACACATTTACTGTAGCATCCATTCTCCCCCCCCCCACATATTCTGTAGCATCCATTCTCTCCCCCACACACACATTTACTGTAGCATCCATTCTCCCCCCCCCACATATTCTGTAGCATCCATTCTCCCCCCACACACACATTTACTGTAGCTTCCATTCTCCCCCCCGCACTTTCTGTAGCATCCATTCTCCCCCACACACACATTTACTGTAGCATCCATTCTCCCCCCCCCACATATTCTGTAGCATCCATTCTCCCCCCACACACACATTTACTGTAGCTTCCATTCTCCCCCCCCCCACACTTTCTGTAGCATCCATTCTCCCCCCACACACACATTTACTGTAGCTTCCATTCTCCCCCCCCCACACTTTCTGTAGCATCCATTCTCTCCCCCACACACACATTTACTGTAGCTTCCATTCCCCCCCCCCACATATTCTGTAGCTTCCATTCTCCCCTCCACATATTCTGTAGCATCCATTCTCCCACACACACACACATTTTCTGTACCATCCATTCTCCCCCCCCCACATATTCTGTAGCATCCATTCTCCCCCCCCCCCCACACACACATTTTCTGTAGCATCCATTCTCCCCCCATTTTCTGTAGCATCCATTTTCCCCCCACACACACATTTACTGTAGCATCCATTCTCCCCCCATTTACTGTAGCATCCATTCTCCCCCCACACACACATTTACTGTAGCATCCATTCTCCCCCCATTTTCTGTAGCATCCATTCTCCCCCCACACACACATTTACTGTAGCATCCATTCTCCCCCCCCCCACATATTCTGTAGCTTCCATTATCCCCCCACACACACATTTTATGTAGCATGCATTCTCCACCACACACATTTTATGTAGTATCCATTCTCCCCCCACCACACACATTTTATGTAGCATTCATTCTCCCTCTTCCCCTTTTTACTGTAGCATCCACTCCTCCTCCCCCCTCGGTTCTCTGTAGCATACTTCTGTCACCCTCCCCTCCGTTTCTCTGCAGCATACTTCTGTCACCCTCCCCTTCGTTTCTCTGTTCCATACTTTCACTACCTCTCCCCCTTTTCTGTACTCACCTTCACTTTTCTTCCATTCTCTTCTCCGCCTCTTGTTTCTTGCTTCTTTCCTCTCTCTTTACTTCTGTCAGACTCCTATCGGCTCTCTACACTGGCAGCGTCGTGACGTCACGACGCTGCCAGGCGCCGGGCACATTTGAAAATGCGGTGCTGCTTACAGTGCAGCACCGCTTAGGTCTACAGGACTACTATATTGCGGGCGGACGATACGCCCGGTGGCGATCGCGCCGCCCGCTTAAAATGAACTTATTAATAATTGTTTTTTTAATAATCAGTCTCCTCGGCCACAGTGCCGCCCCCCCCAGAGGCCGGCGCCCTAGGCAGCTGCCTAATGGTAGCGCCGGCCCTGCCGGTGATACCCAAATTGAGGATGCCACTTTGGAATTAGAAGAGGATGAGGGGGAGATTTGTGTAGGCGACGAGGGCGCTAATGAGGATGTTGATGAGGATGAGGTTGTTTGTGTAAGTCCTGCACCAGTGGCAGCAGTTCTGGCACGTGACAAGAAAAAGGCCATTGTCATGCCTGGGCATAAAACAAAAAAATCCACTTCTTATGTGTGGAATTATTTCTACCCAAATCCAGACAACAATTGTATAGCCATTTGTAGTGTATTTCAAGCCACAGTCAGTCGAGGGAGGGACCTTAACCATCTTGGAACCTCGTCTATGTTACGCCATTTAACGAGAGTTCATGGCAAAGTGTTGGGAAAAGCTGAAAGTTCTTCCCAAAAGAATACAAGCACTCCCTCATCAGCTAAGACCCTCCGCTCACCGACATACCGACGGCTACAAAATACACCCACCACACCATCCTCATCAATATCCTCAGTAGCGCTCGGAGTTAGCCCGGCATCCCACTTAAGGCTGGATGACTCCGGCACTATTATTGATTCCTCTGAAGAAAGTGTTAGTCCTGCTGCTGCTGTTGCTGCTGCTGGGGGTGAATCGTCATCCCAGAGGCAGGTTAATAAAATGAGCAGTCCTACATTTCAGCAATTAACTGTGAAACAATCATTTGCGAGGGGAAGCAAATATGACAGCAGTCACCCAGTCGCCAAGCGAATCACAGACGCCATGGCTGCAATGTTAGTGTTAGATCTGCGTCCAATCTCCACAATAAACGCAGCTGGTTTTTCACAGTTAATTGAGGTTTTGTGTCCGCGTTACAGAATTCCATCGAGACACCATTTCTCCCGTAAAGCTATTCCACAACTATACCAAAAAGTGTGTAAAAATGTAGAGATTGCGCTGAAAAATGCCATTCTGCCCACTGTTCACTTAACCACAGATATGTGGACAAGTGGAAGTGGCCAAACCAAAGACTATATGACTGTGACAGCCCACTGGGTTGGTCATTCACCTTCACCAGCAGGAACAGCAGCAGCATGTACACCACTACGTAACATTTGTCACAGGCAGGCCACTCTTTGTATCACCGGCTTCACTAACAGGCATACGGCTGACAATTTGTTACGCAAACTGAAAGATGTGATTGATGCATGGCTTATACCACGCGGACTCTCCACAGTGTATGTCATTTCAGATAACGCCAACAATATAGTGCGAGCATTACAGCTGGGTGATTTCCAACATATTCCCTGTTTTGCTCACACCATCAACTTGGTGGTGCAGAGCTTCCTACGAAATAACCGTGAGGTGCAGGAGATGCTTTCGGTGGCCCGTAAAATTTCAGGCCATTTCAGGCATTCAGCCACAGCATGTAGGAGATTACAGCAGCTCCAAGAGCAGTTTAACTTGCCCTGCCACCAACTTAAGCAAGAGGTGGTAACTCGGTGGAATTCCACCCTGTACATGCTTCAGAGGATGGAGGAACAGCGCAAAGCCATCCAAGCATATTGCACAAGTCATGACATTGGGAAAGGAGGGGGGATGTATTTCACTCTTGCACAGTGGGGAATCCTTTCAGTGCTGTGCAAGGTGCTGAAACCATTTGAAGTTGTGACATGTGAGGTCAGTGCAGACTCTGCTAGTTTGAGCCAAGTCATTCCTTTAATTAGACTATTGGAAAAGCAGCTTGAGAAAATGAAGGAGGAGATGAAAGCAAGCAATTCAGCAAAGTATGTTGGCCTTGTCGATCAAGTACTTAATTCGCTTCACAATGATCCTCGAGTTATTAAGATCTTGAATTCGGATCAGTACGTTTTGGCCACTGTGCTTGATCCAAGGTTTAAAACCTACATTGAGTCTTTACTTGTAAATGAGCGAGATGTGAACTTTTGCAAGGAGCTATTGCTCAGCAAGTTGGCCGCTGAACTGGGCCTCGGCTTGACGACGTGTCCTCCTTCACTTTCTCAAGCTGTAGCTTGTAAAAAATTAAATTTCCAAAAAAGAAGCAGGGAAGACACAGGGGGCAGACCAGAACAATTTAACATCTGGGCTGGTTTGAAGGATTTTTCAAAAAAATGTGTCACTTTGCCCATAACTCCCTCCAATATGAGTATAAACATGCAAAGGATGGTGGAGGATTACTTTCAAGAGGTAGTTGATATGGAAATGTCAGACAGTCCCTTTCCTTACTGGGAAGAAAAGCAGGCCATTTGGAAACCCATGTACAAACTTGCTTTGCAATACCTAAGCTGCCCACCCTCCAGTGTGTACTCTGAACGAGTGTTCAGCACAGCAGGGAACTTAGTCAGTGATCGCCGTAGAAGGTTACTTCCCAAAAATGTGGAGAAAATGATGTTTATAAAAATGAACTACATCTTCCACGAGGAAGGCCTTCACCATCCAAGACATCCAAGCACTGACTGTTCTCTAATGGCGGATTCACGCGGCGATGAATTGATAGTCTGTGATGATGACATACACACTGATGAGGGTGAGGATTAAGCTGAAGATGATGCCGATAACATCTTTTTAAAACTTTCTATGTAAGTGTAGGGTGCAATCTACCCCCAAAGAGGAAAGGGACTTGTGGCATTTCCATATCACATACCATCTTGAAAGGCTGCTGTTAGGGCAATTTATCCTTAAGGGTAGGGTGTCATAGACAGAGTGACCCTAAACTGGCTTTGTCCATTTTTCATAATATTGTACAGTCTATAATGGCTGAATTTTTGGGTATTTTATACAAGTGGAGGGGGGCCTAGAGAGACAGAAACCAAACTGGCTTTTTCCATGTCAATTAATATTGTACAGTCTATAATGGCTGAATTTTTTGGTATTTTATACAAGTGGAGGGGGGCCTAGAGAGACAGAAACCAAACTGGCTTTCTCCATGTCAATTAATATTGTACAGTCTATAATGGCTGAATTTTTTGGTATTTTATACAAGTGGAGGGGGGCCTAGAGAGACAGAAACCAAACTGTCTTTCTCCATGTCAATTAATATTGTACAGTCTATAATGGCTGAATTTTTTAGTATTTTATACAAGTGGAGGGGGGCCTAGAGAGACAGAAACCAAACTGGCTTTCTCCATGTCAATTAATATTGTACAGTCTATAATGGCTGAATTTATTGGTATTTTATACAAGTGGAGGGGGGGCCTTGAGAGACAGAAACCAAACTGGCTTTTTCCATTTCTTTACATATTTAACTATAAGTGTAGGGTGTAATATACATTCAAAGACGATGGCTGCATTGCCAATATGCATAGATGGAGAGGAAGACAATCTGTTTTGTGTGTAAAATAGGCCTACCAACGAAGAATTAAACTGTTTTTTTGGATGATTTATTACCTCAACAATTAGATTACTTGTCTCTAAAACAGTTGGAGCACTAAATTGGGTTAATTAAGGCCCAAAAACATTGATTTTCCCAAAAAAATAGCAAAACAAAACCAAACAAAACCAAACCAAAACCAAAACACGCAATGGCGGTTTTGCAAAACCAAAACCAAAACCAAAACACGACGGTAATCCAGATCCAAAACCGAATCCAAAACCAAAACACGGGGGTCAGTGACCATCTCTAGTATTAATAGATCTGAAAACGGGATTTATACTTACGATAAATCTTTTTCTCTGAGTCCATCTGGGGGACACTCCTTAACCATGGGGTTGAGTCGGGGGGAGGAGTCTGGCACCCAAAGAGTTAACTTTTTTCAGCTGACAGCATATCACCCCCGCCAATTCCCCACATATCTCAGTTTGATTACCAAAGCCCTTAGGATGGTAGGCCAATCAACCAAGACACACCACTCAACAGAGGGGGGAGTGGAGATAAAAGAAAACAACGAAAAAGACGGGGGGTGGGGGATCGCAGTGTTCCCCAGATGGACTCAGAGAAAAAGATTTATCGTAAGTATAAATCCCGTTTTCTCTTTCATCCATCTGGGGGACACTCCTTAACCATGGGGACTTATAAAAGCAATCCCTCTGAAGGGTGGGACCGCTCTGATCTCCTTGCACGTAGAACACTACGGCCAAAGGAGGCGTCCCCAGACGCAAATATATTAAATTGGTAAAATTTTGTAAAGGTATGGACCGAGGACCAGGTGGCTGCCCTGCACAGCTGGTCCGCCGTGGCTCCATTACGAGCCGCCCAAGATGCCCCAACCGACCGGGTAGAATGGGCAACAATACGCTTCAGCACAGGGAGATTAATACGGACATAAGCCTCCCTGATAGTCAGGGTAAGCCATCTGGCAATAGTTTGCTTAGATGCTGGCCATCCCCGTTTGGAAAAGTCAAACAATACAAATAGAGAATCTGTCTTACGTATCTTTTGCAGATCTCTTAACATATATACGTAATGCCCTCACTACGTCCAAATATTTATTTGTCTTTGTTACAGGAGTCTGAGGCTCCTCTCTGAATACTGGAACAACTATATCCTGATTAATATGAAAACCTGAGACCACCTTAGGGAGAAAGGACGGAACAGTCCTTAAAACTGCTCTATCCTCATGAAAAACCAGATAAGGTTCCCTGCAGGATAAAGCTCCCAGCTCCGAGACCCTTCTGGCCGAGGCAATAGCAAGCAGGAAGACTGTCTTCCATGTCAAGAACCGCCACTCTGCTGAGAGTAGAGGTTCAAAGGGACGCTCCTGCAACATGCTAAGGACCAGATTAAGATCCCAAGGCTCCGCAGGATGCACGTAGGGCGGCTGGATGTGAAGCACTCCCTGTAAAAAGGTCTTAACATCCGGAAACTCCGCCAGCCGCCTGTGGAAATGCACTGAAAAAAGCAGATACCTGAACCTTTAAGGTTCCAAGTTTAAGCCCCGCCTCTAAACCACACTGTAAGAAGGCGAGAAATCTAGCCAGACTAAAGGTTTTAGAATTGTAAGACTTCTTCTTACACCACTTTATATATATATGCCAAATACGGTGGTAAATTCTGGCTGAAACTGGCTTCCTGACATTCAGGAGAGTGCCTTCCTTTTTTTTTTCTTTTTTATTACACCCCCCGAGAAACCTCTCGCTCTCCACAGACTGGATTATTTTTTTTATTTTTTTCTTCTAACTGCCCTGCCCAGACTTCCATGGCCCTAGCTACCCGGGTAGAGGACAATGCTGCCTGAGGCTAGTACCGGCGGCCGAGAAGATCGACTTCAGCAGGGACTCTAGTTTCTTGTCAGTCGCGTCCTGTAAGGTCTCTGACCCGGGTACAGGTAGTGTAGTCTGACGAACCAATCTCGCCACAGGTGCATCCACCTTTGCCACCTGTTCCCAACGGATCATATCCTCCTCCTAAAGGGGATACAGTACGCCAAACTTCCTTGGCATAGAGAACCTCTTATCTGGATATTTCCAAGAGGCCTCTACAATATCCCTCAACTCAGCTGAGGGAGGGAACCTGACCACCTGCTTAGAAGCCTTCTTAAAGAAGGAGCGGTCCAAAGACTTTGTCTCCTCTACTTCAGCAACCCCAGGGTCTGACGAACTGCTCTTACCAGATCGTCCATACCCTGGTGCCTAGAGTTTCCTTTGACTCTATAATGGACACATCTGAATCGTCCAACAATTCCCCCTCCTCCTCTGAGAAACTCTCAGAGTCTGACACTGACCACAGAGCTTTAGCTGTTTGTCTACGTCTTTTAACACTACGCTTGTGTCTGAGGTTCTCCAGTAGATGGGTAAGCCGGTCCAGGCCTTTAGCCACCGCTGACCAACCCACCTCTCCTATCTGGGAAACCCCCGGGAGGGTTGGGGAGGGAAATAAACTGACCCCTGGGAAAATGACTCATCTGTCATTCCTGCTGTTATACCCTGAGAAGCCACCGATGTAGATGGGATCTCAACTGGTTAGATAACAGACCTACAAGGGTATTAACTCCCTGTGTTAAGGCAGCCGCCCACTCAGGAGGATCTACTGTTATGGTGGAGGTGTCTATAGGCTGTTTCACAGGAGCCACAGTGCAGGCCCCCCTGATCCAGCCGTTCACTTGTTAATTTAACATTACATTTTGAACAGACATTATGTTTGGTACGTGTTGTTTTGCTTTTATCTGCCATCACAAGATAAGAAAAACTGAATCACGTTTCAAAATTCACAAACACTTCTTCAAATTATCAGAAAATACAGATTAGGTTATTTAACATATCATAGTATTTCTGATTTAAATAAGACAGGCTTGGAGAACTCTATAGTTTTCTCATAAACAACAGTTCTCTCAACACATCATTGTCTTATAATATACATGTCTACACATGCACACAGAAAAGATAAAAGTGATACTCAGCGGGGACAGATATGCGTCAACAGTGCACTTCTCTTCAAATGACTGCTGCAACTGTCCTCCTTTTGAAGCTTGGCGCCAAAAGGGATCTTCCACACGCTCACTCAGGGGGGGGGGAAGCGGTGTCCCTCAAACACATTCCCCTTTCACTGGCTCTCCTTCTGTTTTATTTACTTTAACAGCGTTTTGCCCTTTCTGTTATATTAGGGTAAAAACTGTTAGAATGTGTTCCCCGCTAGCGCTATCAATAGCGCGCCATCCTCAAGAATTCACTGCCATCCCATGGGAGGAGGAACTTGGTATACTCCAGCAGGCTTCCGGGGAACCTCAGCAGTAAAGGCGCTTCCTGCCTAATGGCAGCGCCCGTCCTGCATCAGCGGGGAGAGTCTCTTGCCGACTGCTTCCCGCTGTGAGAAGCGTTTCACCCTCTCTGTCAGCGGGGCCTCCCCCCCCCCCCCCCCGACAGGCGCTTCTTCGTTGTGCACGGAGCCTCTCGCCGCTATCAAAAGAAAAAAACTGCAAAAGAAAAGAAAAAACCTACTACCAGTGAACCCTGTTCACTGTCTCTCTTGGAGCTCTTCAGGTGCGACCTTCTTCCAAGGGCACCCAATTCAAACTGAGGTATGTGGGGAATTGGCGGGGGTAATATGCTGTCAGCTGAAAAAGTTAACTCTTTGGGTGCCAGACTCCTCCCCCGACTCAACCCCATGGTTAAGGAGTGTCCCCCAGATGGATGAAAGAGAAATTCTCATTTCTCCAGTGCATGAGGTATGTTGCTGAAGCACCAGAGTACCAAACAAACGGTGGGTGTCCCGGACATCGGACCCTGCCTTTGTGCTAGCTGGCGGACATGGAGCCTTACTGCTTAATATTACAGATAGTTGAAGACTTTCCTAAAGGGCATGGCCACATTGACTCACTCCCATATCTAGCAAGTTGGTTATGGTCCTTCTTCCTTATATTGGTGAAGCCCTCATTTGTCAGGGAATGCTTTACAGACAACTCTTTAAGGAAAGATCCGGCACTGAGCTACTAATAAGTAGTAGGTTCATAAGTGTGATTGCAGCTGTAAAAAAGACAGTGTCAAGTCCCACTTGAATTTTTTTTAACAAACAAGGAAACCACACTAAACACTACAATATACAGTACCTTCTAAAAGAAAACAATAGATCTTATTATGACAGAGATATCACAAGAACTGGCTCATTAATATAAATGCATTTATTATTAAAAAAAAACAAACCATACAAATTGTATTTATACAAAAAAAAACATACAAAAATAGCTTTTAGACTTAAAAAATTGCCTTCAGTGGCTAAAGGTTCTGTAATTATCCAAACTGAAAAGAACAACTGTTCAGTTACTTAACAAGAGTAATATATGAGAAAGAGTTTTGTATGATATTGTGTATGAATTCCTCTGTATGTAACGGCAAATTCAAATAAATCTACTTTGTCTGGAGAGTTAACCAGTTAACAATGGTTGCAGGTTCTGATATAAGCACATTAGACACTTGTGTCACAAGATGATATAGGCTTGATTCGCTTCCACAATCATCACTTAAGCAGGTTGCTTAAGTTTAGATGTGATCACACATAACATAGAGGACACCGTGTATTATTCAGCTCTGTTTCCTTTCTTGACAAAAATTATGCAGCCTACTCCGCCAAATGTTATTATTTCCATGTTTTTAGTGTTGTAGTGAATGGAGTTCCAACATTACCTACAGGAGAGTTTATTGTCTAACATGTACTGAATACCCATCCATCCTAATGTCTTCACTACTAATAGATAATAAACTATGTTTTATTGGCGCTCTGAAAAATAATTTAAACAACAAGATTGATGATGACTATTTTTTTTTTACTGAAAACAATATATTGCCCATTTCAGAAATTCCAGCATCCATTTAAGGAACATTTTCATCGTGGTGATTTTATTTGGAACTTGTCAAACACCCCATTGCTGAGAAAGTACATTTATGCTGTTAAGGAAGAGAGTTTGCGTGAAAAAATTGAAGTAGTCATCAATCAATATGAAGCTTCTGTGCAGCAAAATTTGAAAACCTTTCGCAGATGTAAGTATTATGTTCTTGACCTTTACATATTTTGAAATCAAAGAGTTACACAGTGTACTATATCTATCTGTTTCCTACCCCAGTCCTGGGTTGGCTGCACCGATTGCGTAAGAGGTATGGGTCCCTGACACAATGGCTCAGATTCACTGATTAAATAGTGCTATAATTATCTGTTCTGCAACTCTAGGCCAAATTCTGCTGCAATTAATGTGTGACAATGCACAATGTCAGAAATGTGGAAAGATAACTTTGTAACTGCAAATATACCTGGGCGCACAACATCAGACTGACTCTCTGGACTGCATATATTTATACGTTTAAATGATAGAAAAATTTCAGGAAGACACAAATGTCATCCTACACATCGTAGTTCCCCAAACTGCTACCTTTATGGCCTTTAAATCCAACATTAATTTAGTTTAACTAGCGTCTCACTAACACACTGTACATTACAAAATACAAAGCAAGCTCACTATATGCCAGTGACTCTTTATTTGTTGGTGAAAATAACAGCCATGTAAAAGTGATTCTAAATATTTAAAAATAAATATAGATGTCTAAGGAATGACATTGCCTACATATGGTATCAGATGAATGTGGATGAGATAGCTAGGAAAGAAATTAGAGCAGTAGTCTCACCTAGGGGTTTCCTATAGAAAATCAAATTGTCCTAAACACCATATTTATATTTATATTATTATTTGTTAAATATATCAAGTAAAAATGCAAATATCTTGTCAAGGAGACTGTTTAGAGCTTGTAAAGAACATTGTATAACATGCAGCTCAGGGGAAAAGAAATTCATTCACAATACTCATGAGCTTCTTTATCAAATATTATTTTGCCAAATTAAGGCACATGTTAGTATTGGGGTTATTCAACAACAGTGTAATGCCAGATATATCACAGATATCTTTGGTGTTCAGTATAGTATCACTCTTTATGCTGTTCCTTTAGTCCAGGGGTCAGGGAACTTTTTTACCTTTTACCCCAAAATATATTTAGATACGCTGACGTTACCAGTTTGATTTGAAATTAAGGAAATCATATATTATTAATAGGGATGTGCACCGGCGACTTTTGAGGTCTCGTGTTTTGTGTTTTGGATCTGGATTTTCTCGATGTTTTGGGTTCGGATTTGTTTCGCAAAACACCTGCCGAAAGGTTTTGGTTCGGATTTAAGGTTTTGGATTCGGATTTTTTTTGAAAAAAGCATAAAAAGTTAAAAAATCAAGTTTTTGGGCTTATTTTCACTCCTACGCTATTATTAACCTCAATAACATTAAATAACAATAATTTCCACTAATTTAAAGGCTATTCTGAACACCTAACACCTCACAATAATTTTTTTTTTTAGTATAAAACCTTGCAACGAGGTATCTTTCTGGACTGCGTAGAGGAGTGTTCCCCACAATACAATTAAAAACCCATCAACTGGTCTGAATTACACCCAAAAATAGTATCTGGACTGCGTAGAGGACTGGCCACTGGCCACCACAATATAATATATAGAAAACCTTCAACAGGTCAGAATTACACCCAAAAATAGTATCTGGACTGCGTAGAGTAGTGGGCACTGGGCACCACAATAAAATATATAGAAAACCTTCAACAGGTCTGAATTACACCCAAAAATAGTATCTGGACTGCGTAGAGGACTGGCCACTGGCCACCACAATTGTCACGGGCACTAGGAGTCTTTACCCAGGGATCACCAGGTGGTAGGCTTACCAGAGCAATGTAGGTGGTAATAGGGTACTCTGGTAGCAGGGTGATCACGGAACAGTAAATAGCAGATGATGAGATGCTCAGGAAAGTCTATGACTAGCAACACTGGTAATATGGAGGTAGTAGTACACGAGGAACTGTATGGACAAGGACACGTGAAGGTAGTCAGTGGTCTGCGATAGCAAGTTGTACCACTGCTATAGTGAGGAGGAATGTCCAACAGAAACGAGGAGGTGATGAGAGTCAGCGGTCTGCGGATAGCAAGTTGTACCGCTGTCTGAGTGAAGGAATGGAATCCAAGTGGAGGTATCCGGGGAGTCAGTGGTCTGCGATAGCAAGTTGTACCACTGCTGTGTGAGAGGATACTGGAACAGGTGATACTGGAAACAGGGATCAGTGGTCTGCTACTAGCAAGTTGTACCACTGAATATATATGTGAGGAGGTGCACGGGGAGAGACTGCAACACAGGGTAAACACGGCACCTTAACACGATCCACAGTAATATGCACAATATAGATATATATATGAATGACTGAACAGCACTGCAAATATGGAAAGTCTCTTGAAGTAATCCGGAACAAGATAGTATAGTCAATGATGGCAACAGACTCAGCGGATAGCAGACTCCAGAGGAGAACCAACACAGTCCAGCAAGATATGCAATACACCAGCACAGTCAATGAGAAGTATGCATACCGTGGTTCAGAAGCAGGCAGTCAGACAGGAGTGCAGCGATACCTGAGCGGCAGGAAGCCGGCAGGATGAGAAGTCCCTGGATGGATGAAGCAGAGGTCTAGTAGGTGCAGCGCACAGGTAAGTAAACCAACAGGGACACGAATCCACAGGAATCGGTAGAACGCGGAACTGGACTCTTGGAGGACCCAGGAGAATGGTGATGATCTAGCAGCAGAATAGCGGATGAGACACGAATCCAATGCTGACAGGTGGGTAGAGACCAGCGGAACACAGGGAAGGCGTGGAGAGCGGATCAGCAGTAGATGGACGATCAGCGCTGGCAGCAGCAGCAGGACTCTGCGGACACACGGAGGTAACCAGTAGCAACCAGCAGGTGCAGATAGCGATGGAACACGGGTGAGCAGAGTAGACCAGGAGCTGTTGATCACGGAGAGTAGCGGATGGCAATAATAGCAGCAGTCTCGAGGAAACACGGGAGAGATGAGATGAAGACTGTAGTGCACAGAGGCAGCGGATAGGAATCAGCTAACAGTCACGATGTTGAAACACAGACGAGTTGCAAGCTGGAGTCTGTAGTGCACGGAGGCAGCGGATAGAAATCAGCTAACAGTCACGATGTTGAAACACAGACGAGTTGAACGCTGGAGACTGTAGTGCCCAGAGGCAGCGGATAGGAATCAGCTAACAGTCACGATGAGGAGACACAGACGAGTTGCAAGCTGGAGACTGTAGTGCACGGAGGCAGCGGATAGGAATCAGCTGACAGTCTTGATGATGAACAGGTGAGTAGATGTGGAGAGTGGCTGAAGTGCACGGAGGCAGCGGATAGGAATCAGCAAACAGTCACAATGATATGAGATAGAGTTGAAGTGGATTAGAAGACTGTAGTGCACGGAGGCAGCGGATAGGAATCAGCTAACAGTCACGATGATACACTTGATGGTAGAAGTGGTATGGGAACCACAGGAGTAGAAGTGGTTTGGAAACCACAGAGGTAGAAGTGGTTTGGAAACCACAGGAATCAGCAGCGCTGAATACACGAGGAAACACAGGAACACCTTCAGAGACTCATGGGGAATGAGACTCCAAGATCAGGCAACGTGGTGTTGACCACAGGTGCTTAATATAGGGAGTGTTGCCTGATCTGCCAATTAATTTAAAGGGACATACACTGAAGGATTGGAAAGGGCTGCGCATGCGCAGACCCTCAGGATGGAGGACGGCCACGGTTCCTAAATGTCCGGGAAGAGGCACTCACGGTCCGGTGAGTGACAGTACCCCCCCTTTTAAAGGTGGTCACAGAACGCCTGGAACCAGGCTTGTCCGGATTTTTGGAATAAAACTTCTTCAAAAGGGCAGGAGCATTAAGATCTTCAGCTTTGATCCAAGAGCGCTCCTCAGGACCAAAGCCCTTCCAATGAACGAGGAAACGGAGGACTCCTCGCGAAATTTTTGCATCCAATACCTCAGTAATCTCGAAATCCTCCTCCTGATGAACTTGAACTGGCTGCGGAGCTGAGGGAGGAGTTGAGAAACGGTTGATGATAAGAGGTTTGAGTAAGGACACATGGAAGGCATTGGAAATCCGAAGATTCTTAGGAAGAAGAAGTTTAACACATACTGGATTGATTACTTGAATGATCCTATATGGACCAATAAAACGAGGGGCGAATTTCATAGAAGGAACCTTCAAACGAATATTTTTGGTAGATAACCAGACACGATCTCCAATTTTTAGTGGTGGAATAGCCCGCCTCTTCTTATCTGCGAAAGACTTATATTTGTTAGATGTCTTCTTTAAACAGGTTTTGACCTGAGACCAGATATTTTTGAAGGTCTGACAAGCAGTCTCCACAGCAGGAACTTGGGTGGGCGGGAGGGCAGGAAATTCCGGAAAAGACGGATGGTGACCGTAGACCACAAAAAATGGAGTTTTGCATGATGACTCATGGTACATGTTGTTATGGGCGAATTCAGCCCAGGGAAGCAATTCTACCCAGTTGTCTTGATTGGCTGAAGAGAACATCCTTATAAAAGTCTCAAGATCTTGATTGACTCGTTCAGTTTGTCCGTTAGATTGCGGATGGTAAGAAGATGAGAGTGCTAATCGTATGCCCAAGGTTTTACAAAGGGCTCGCCAGAATCTGGAAACGAATTGTACTCCTCTATCAGACACAATTTCCGACGGACATCCATGGATACGGAAGATCTCTTTAATGAAATGTTCAGCCAGAATAGACGAGGAAGGCAAACCAGACAGAGGGACGAAATGAGCCATCTTCGAAAATCTGTCCACCACCACCCAAATAGTATTATGATTCTTACTAGGTGGTAAGTCAGTAACGAAATCCATACTGATATGGGTCCATGGTTTGGACGGAATGGGTAGTGGTCGCAGCAACCCTGCTGGAGTTCTGCGGGAGGATTTGAACTGGGAACATAACTCACAGGAAGCAATGAACTCTTTGACGTCTCTCCTCATTCAAGGCCACCAGTAATTTCGAGAGAGAATCTCAAAGGTCTTGTGTTCACCGGCGTGTCCAGAAAAACGAGAGGCATGGAACCACGAAAGGATTTTTCTCCTCAGAGTAGGAGGCACGAGGGTCTTCCCAAATGGTAGCATTTTGGTGGATGAAGCAGCCAGTGAGATACATTTGGGGTCTAGAATAGTATGGTTGGAAACCTCTTCTACATCAGAGGACGTCACAAAAGCTCTAGATAAAGCGTCAGCTTTTTTGTTCTTGGCAGCTGGTTTGAAGGTTATAATTAATTCAAAACGGGAAAAGAAAAGAGACCATCTTGCTTGACGAGGGTTCAAGCATTGGGCAGACTGGAGATATGACAAGTTCTTATGATCCGTGAAGATCGTCACCGGATGGCGAGCTCCTTCCAATAAGTATCTCCATTCTTCTAATGCAGCTTTGATAGCCAGTAACTCCTTGTCCCCGATAGTATAATTCTTCTCTGCGGGCAGAAGACCCCGAGAATAGAAGGCACAAGGATGGAATTTTTGCTGTTCCGAGCGTTGGGAGAGAATGGCTCCCAAGCCCACATTAGAGGCATCTACTTCTAGGAAGAAGGGAAGTGTCACATCAGGCTGTCGAAGAATTGGAGCCGAAGAGAAGGACTCTTTGAGAATTTGAAAGGCTTGGAGAGCCTCAGATGACCATTGCTTAGGATTAGCCCCTTTCCGAGTCAGGGCCACAATAGGAGATGCAATGGACGAGAAGTCTTGAATGAAGCGTCTATAGTAATTGGCAAAACCTAAAAAACGCTGGATAGCACGAAGAGTAGTTGGCTGGGGCCAATGTAGTACAGCATTCACCTTGTCTGGATCCATCTTCAGGCCAACTCCGGAAACTATATACCCCAAGAATGGAATCTGGGGCAATTCGAATGAACATTTTTCTAATTTACAGAACAATGAATTTTTCCGTAGCCTAGAGAGGACTTCTGCCACATGTTGGTGATGAGAAGGCAGGTCCTGTGAAAAGATCAATATGTCGTCCAGGTAGACGACGACACATACATATAATAAGTCCCGAAAGATCTCATTGATGAAGCCTTGGAAAACAGCGGGGGCATTACACAGCCCGAAAGGCATTACCAGATATTCGTAATGCCCGTCTCTGGTGTTGAACGCTGTCTTCCATTCGTCACCGGAACGGATTCTAATTAAATTGTAGGCACCACGAAGATCCAACTTAGTAAAGATACGGGCTCCCTTGATGCGATCGAATAGCTTAGTGATCAGCGGAATGGGATACCGATTCTTGATAGTAATGGCATTGAGTCCACGAAAATCTATGCAGGGGCGTAATGATCCATCCTTCTTTTTGACGAAGAAGAACCCAGCTCCAGCGGGAGAGGTGGAAGGTCGAATAAACCCACGCTGGAGGTTCTCCTGTATGTACTCAGATGTGGCTTGAGTTTCAGGTAACGAGAGTGGATAGACCCGGCCCCTGGGAGGAGTCTTGCCAGGTAGAAGGTCGATCGGACAATCCCAAGAACGATGAGGAGGAAGACGTTCAGACTGAGCTTTATCAAACACATCAGTAAATGAAGCATACTGAGGAGGGAGTCCCGGTGAGGAAGATGAGATGGAAGATTGCTGTACTTTGAGAGGAATAACTTGGGAAAGGCAACGATGGTAACATTCAGACCCCCAAGACGTAACTTGAGGAGTGCGCCAGTCAATCTGGGGAGAGTGACACTGAAGCCATGGAAGGCCTAAGACAATCGGACTTGTCGTAACTGGAAGGATTAAAAACGATATCTCTTCATGGTGCAGGGCACCAATTTGAAGTGTTACTGGAGACGTACTCTGGGTGATGAGACCGTTGATGAGACGTGATCCATCTATAGCCGTCACAGTAATGGGTGTTCTTAACGTAATTACTGGTAGAGACCATTGATGCACTAATGATTTGGAAATAAAATTTCCTGCTGCTCCGGAATCAATCAATGCCTGTGACTCAAAGGTTTTGGTAGCAAAGGAAATCGTAACATCAAAAGCGCAGACTTTAGATTTCATAGAAGATGGAGAGGACTCCAGGGACCCTAACTTCACCTCTCCAGAACTAGTTAGGGCCTGGCATTTCCCGATCTCTTAGGGCAAGAGCTGAGCATATGAGTGGAATCAGCACAATAGATACAGAGTCTATTCTTTACTCTTCGTTTCCTCTCCTCTGAAGATAATTTGGAACGTCCTATCTCCATGGGAATCACAGAGGGTGAAACTGGACGAAATTGAGGGTTAGAACGAAGAGGTGCTTTAGCCGAAGTTGTTTTCTCAGCCTCTCTTTCACGAAATCTCATATCAACACGATGGCAAAGCGAGATCAGATCTTCAAGTGACGAAGGAAGCTCCTGGGTAGTCAGTGCATCTTTAATTTTATCGGAGAGCCCCTGCCAGAAGGCGGCAACTAGGGCTTCAGTGTTCCACTGAAGTTCAGAGGCTAAGATCCTATATTGAATGACGTACTGGCCTACTGTATGAGATCCTTGTCGCAGACGGAGGATGCTGGAAGCAGCGGAGGTCACACGACCTGGTTCATCGAACACACTTCGGAATGTAGAAATGAATTTGGCACTATCTTGCAATATTGGGTCGTTTCTTTCCCACAGAGGGGAGGCCCAAGCCAGGGCTTGTCCAGAAAACAAAGAGATAAGATAGGCCACTCTGGAACGATGGGTAGAAAAATTTTGAGGTTGGAGCTCAAAATGGACTGAACATTGGTTAAGGAAACCCCTACAAGTTTTGGGGTCCCCATCGTACTTTGACGGAGTAGGCAGGTGAAGCGTAGAAGCTGTAGACACCTGGGATGGCACTGGGGAAACGGAGGAAAGCACAGGAGCCTCAGTAGTAGCTGTCACAGTCTGTCCAGATGTTCCTTGGGAGGTTAACGATTGATAACACTGAAGTAACAGCTGTTGGCGGGCATCCTGTTGCTCCACACGGCTGACCAGATGCTGCAGCATCTCTCTGGCGGTAGGTTCCGTATCTGGGTCTGTCATGGCCTGATCTTACTGTCACGGGCACTAGGAGTCTTTACCCAGGGATCACCAGGTGGTAGGCCTACCAGAGCAATGTAGGTGGTAATAGGGTACTCTGGTAGCAGGGTGATCACGGAACAGTAAATAGCAGATGATGAGATGCTCAGGAAAGTCTATGACTAGCAACACTGGTAATATGGAGGTAGTAGTACACGAGGAACTGTATGGACAAGGACACGTGAAGGTAGTCAGTGGTCTGCGATAGCAAGTTGTACCACTGCTATAGTGAGGAGGAATGTCCAACAGAAACGAGGAGGTGATGAGAGTCAGCGGTCTGCGGATAGCAAGTTGTACCGCTGTCTGAGTGAAGGAATGGAATCCAAGTGGAGGTATCCGGGGAGTCAGTGGTCTGCGATAGCAAGTTGTACCACTGCTGTGTGAGAGGATACTGGAACAGGTGATACTGGAAACAGGGATCAGTGGTCTGCTACTAGCAAGTTGTACCACTGAATATATATGTGAGGAGGTGCACGGGGAGAGACTGCAACACAGGGTAAACACGGCACCTTAACACGATCCACAGTAATATGCACAATATAGATATATATATGAATGACTGAACAGCACTGCAAATATGGAAAGTCTCTTGAAGTAATCCGGAACAAGATAGTATAGTCAATGATGGCAACAGACTCAGCGGATAGCAGACTCCAGAGGAGAACCAACACAGTCCAGCAAGATATGCAATACACCAGCACAGTCAATGAGAAGTATGCATACCGTGGTTCAGAAGCAGGCAGTCAGACAGGAGTGCAGCGATACCTGAGCGGCAGGAAGCCGGCAGGATGAGAAGTCCCTGGATGGATGAAGCAGAGGTCTAGTAGGTGCAGCGCACAGGTAAGTAAACCAACAGGGACACGAATCCACAGGAATCGGTAGAACGCGGAACTGGACTCTTGGAGGACCCAGGAGAATGGTGATGATCTAGCAGCAGAATAGCGGATGAGACACGAATCCAATGCTGACAGGTGGGTAGAGACCAGCGGAACACAGGGAAGGCGTGGAGAGCGGATCAGCAGTAGATGGACGATCAGCGCTGGCAGCAGCAGCAGGACTCTGGGGACACACGGAGGTAACCAGTAGCAACCAGCAGGTGCAGATAGCGATGGAACACGGGTGAGCAGAGTAGACCAGGAGCTGTTGATCACGGAGAGTAGCGGATGGCAATAATAGCAGCAGTCTCGAGGAAACACGGGAGAGATGAGATGAAGACTGTAGTGCACAGAGGCAGCGGATAGGAATCAGCTAACAGTCACGATGAGGAGACACAGACGAGTTGCAAGCTGGAGACTGTAGTGCACGGAGGCAGCGGATAGGAATCAGCTGACAGTCTTGATGATGAACAGGTGAGTAGATGTGGAGAGTGGCTGAAGTGCACGGAGGCAGCGGATAGGAATCAGCAAACAGTCACAATGATATGAGATAGAGTTGAAGTGGATTAGAAGACTGTAGTGCACGGAGGCAGCGGATAGGAATCAGCTAACAGTCACGATGATACACTTGATGGTAGAAGTGGTATGCGAACCACAGGAGTAGAAGTGGTTTGGAAACCACAGAGGTAGAAGTGGTTTGGAAACCACAGGAATCAGCAGCGCTGAATACACGAGGAAACACAGGAACACCTTCAGAGACTCATGGGGAATGAGACTCCAAGATCAGGCAACGTGGTGTTGACCACAGGTGCTTAATATAGGGAGTGTTGCCTGATCTGCCAATTAAGTTAAAGGGACATACACTGAAGGATTGGAAAGGGCTGCGCATGCGCAGACCCTCTGGATGGAGGACGGCCACGGTTCCTAAATGTCCGGGAAGAGGCACTCACGGTCCGGTGAGTGACAACAATATAATATATAGAAAACATTCAACAGGTCTGCATTACACCCAAAAATAGTATCTGGACTGCATAGAGGACTGGCCACTGGCCACCACAATATAATATATAGAAAACCTTCAACAGGTCTGCATTACACCCAAAAATAGTATCTGGACTGCATAGAGGACTGGCCACTGGCCACCACAATATAATATATAGAAAACCTTCAACAGGTCAGAATTACACCCAAAAATAGTATCTGGACTGCGTAGAATAGTTGGCACTGGGCACCACAATAAAAAATATATAGAAAACCTTCAACAGGTCTGAATTACACCCAAAAATAGTATCTGGACTGCGTAGAGGACTGGCCACTGGCCACCACAATATAATATATAGAAAACCTTCAACAGGTCAGAATTACACCCAAAAATAGTATCTGGACTGCGTAGAGTAGTGGGCACTGGGCACCACAATAAAATATATAAAAAACCTTCAACAGGTCTGCATTACACTACACATACGGCTGCTCCTCCATCCTCTCCATCATATACATGTTGGAGTTTCAGCGTGTGAAAACCTCTTGTTTTTGATAATGTCAGTGCATTTTGAATATTTTTCAATTTGCCCCACACCACTGAATGTACTTTATCTATGATACGCATCTATCTATCTTGACTGCGTAGTGTGGTGGCCCCGGTACACAATTTGGTACCGAGGCCACAATATAATTAAAAAACCCTCCACGGGTCAGAATTCCACCAAAAAAGGGTATGGACTGCGTAGTGTGGTGTGCCCGGAACACAATTTTTTACAGCGCCAACAATATAATTAAAAAATTGGGCATCAACTGTCACCGTTGTTTAATATCTGATACACCTAAATATGGACTGCACAGTGGAGTGGCCCCGGGAGTAAATTTGGTGCCGGGGCCACAATACCTCCTCCAACTTCCAAGTGTAGTGTTTATAAAGACAGACAGCGTCGAAGTGTTATTAGTTGACTTTCTTAACCCTAAAATTGTCCCTGTTGCAAATATTCGTGCAATGGACAGTTACTTTTTTATTGAAAGACTCAAGCTTTCAAGTGTAGTGTTTATAAAATATAAACAACAATACAGTAGTTTTAGAGCACGTCAATACCTCTTGTTTTAAATTATGACAGGGCATTTTACTTTTGGTTTAATTTCTTGAATTTGTTTAAATTTGGTTTTACTTTTTGAACATGGCAAACGACTGTTGATTGGTCATATAATGCAAAAAAAAAAGTTCCAAGATGGAATTGTCCTTGGGCCCTCACACCCACCCTTATGTTGTTGAAATAGGACATGCACACTTTAACAAACCAATCATTTCAGCGACAGGGCCTACCAAACAACTTTGGCTGAAATGATTGGTTTGTTTGGGCCCCCACACCAAAAAAGCTATTCATCTCTCCCTGTACAGACTAAACAGGCTCTACTGAGGCAAGATGTCGTCCTCATCCTCAACCTCTGATTCCTCTCCCCCTACAGTGTGTACTTCCTCCTCCTCACACATTATCAATTCGTCCCCGCTGGACTCCACAACCACAGTCCCTCTGTACTGTCTGGAGGGCAGTGCTGTACTTCATTGAGGAATTGATTATTCATTTTTATAAACATCATTTTTTCAACGTTGTGAGGAAGCAACCTCCTTCGCCGCTCACTGACCAGGTTCACCGCTGCACTAAAAACTCTTTCCGAGTACACACTGGAGGGGGGACAACTCAGTTAAAAAATAGAGCCAGTTTGTACAGAAGCTTCCAAACTGCCTTTTGGAGTTCTACCACGTCACTACCTCTAGTTAATTTAGATTGCAAGGCTTGTAAATATAAATACTTTGAAGATAAAAAAGCAGGCTGCACAGACTGTGGAGATAGAAAGTGAAATTAAATGGACCACGTTACTTTAGTGGCTATCTATGCCCCCCCCCCCCACCCTACACTTGTAGTTGAATATAAATAAAGCAGCCTGCATAGACTGTAGAACTAGAAATTCAAATATACAAAGAAATGGACAAAGGCAGTTTGGTATCTGTCTGCATCAGATCCCCTCTCCACTAGGAGTAAAACAGAAAACTTTTCAGCCGTTATATAATCTAGAATATAAATAGAAATTGAGAAAGGCAATTTGGTATCTGTCTGCATCATAATCATCAACATCCTCCTCAGCGCCAGCTACATCAATATCCTCCTCCCAGTGTACAACATTCACACCTTCATTAGCCAAATCTGTAACTGGACTGTGGGTGATCCTTCCAGCATATGCAGAGGGCGTGCTGCAAATGCTGGATGGAGTCACCTCTTCCCGTACAGTGATGGGAAGGTCAGGGTTCACAACCAACAACACCCTTGGACTCGCCTTGGGGATTTGTGATGTCATCTGTTTAGAAGGCAGAGTTCTTTGCTGTTTTGTTGTTGTTGCTGACAGCATAACTCTCTTAAATTTTTTGTAGGGGGGGGAGGAGGGCTTAGATCCTTGGGTGAAGCTGTACCACTAGTCATGAACACGGGCCAGGGCCTAAGCCGTTCCTTGCCACTACGTGTCGTAAATGGCATATTGCCAACTTTACGTTTCTCCTCAGATGATTTTAAGTTTCTCTTTTTGCTATTTTTTGAGAACTTGGGCTTTTTGGATTTTACATGCCCTGTACTAGGAGATTGGGCATCGGGCTTGCCAGACGACGTTGATGGCATTTCATCGTCTATGTCATGACTAGTGGCAGCAGCTTCAGCATTAGGAGTAAGTGGGTCTTGATCTTTCCCTACTTTATCCTCCAAATTTTGGTTTTCCATTATATGTAGCACAAGAGAGCGTACCCCTAAGCCACACACACTCGGCAAAGACTTTAAAAATTATATGCGGCACAGGAGAGTAGCACTGGACTTATACTGCTGAATCAGTGAACTTTGTAATAGCAGTACCACTGGACTTATACTGCTGAATCAGTGAACTTTGTAATAGCAGTACCACTGGACTTATACTGCTGAATTAGTGAACTTTGTAATAGCAGTACCACTGGACTTATACACTGCTGAATCAGTGAACTTTGTAATAGCAGTACCACTGGACTTATACACTGCTGAATCAGTGAACTTTGTAATAGCAGTACCACTGGACTTATACACTGCTGAATCAGGGAACTGTGTAATAGCAGTACCACTGAACTTATACACTGCTGAATCAGTGAACTTTGTAATAGCAGTACCACTGGACTTATACACTGCTGAATCAGTGAACTTTGTAATAGCAGTACCACTGGACTTATACACTGCTGAATCAGGGAACTGTGTAATAGCAGTACCACTGGACTTATACACTGCTGAATCAGTGAACTTTGTAATAGCCGTACCACTGAACTTATACACTGCTGAATCAGTGAACTTTGTAATAGCAGTACCACTGGACTTTTACTGCTGAATGTGTGAACTTGGTAATATTGCAGTACCAATGGGCTTATATACTGGTGAATTGGCTTTGCAAATTTGGTTATAATTATTTTTTTTAAAAAAAAATTATTTTAATTTTTTTTATAACTTTTTTTTTATTTTTTAAAAACTTGGGAATAATGGGGAAATAACTATGCCCTTAGAAGCACAGAGCACAGGACACAGCACCACTGGACTGAACAGGACACAGCGCAGGACCCAGCAGCACTACTGAACTCAGCAGGACAGAGCACAGGACACAGCACCACTGGACTGATACTGCAGAATGTGTGAACTTTGTAATATTGCAGAACCACTGGACTTTTACTGCTGAATGTGTGAACTTGGTAATATTGCAGTACCAATGGGCTTATACTGCAGGATTGGTTATGCAAATTTTGTTGTAATTAAAAAAAAAATGTAATTAGTTTTTTGTATTTTTTTTAAATAACGTTTTTTTATTTTTTTAAACACTTTGGAATATTGGGGAAATAACTATGCCCTTAGAAGCACAGAGCACAAGACACAGCACCACTGGACTGAACAGGACACAGCACAGGACCCAGCAGCACCACTGACCTCAGAAGGACAGAGCACAGGACACAGCACCACTGGACTGAGCACAGCACAGCACAGCACAGAACTTAACTGAACAGCACAGAACTTAACTGAAGAGCACAAGATATAGCAGGACAGAGGACCACCTAACACACCCTCCCTCTACCCTGATCAATGCCCGAGTGAAGATGGCGGCGACTAGCGGGGAATTTATAGGATCCGAGTATCGCGAGATCCGACAACGGGATTATGAGTCAGAGCCTCAGTTTCAGATTTGAATTTGGCGCCAATACCCGGATCTGTCTCGGATCCGACTCGGATCGGCAACGTTCGGGTGGGCTCCAATTTCATAAATCCGAGTGCGCTCATCTCTAATTATTAATGATTGGAATTCAAAATGTTATTGAATCTATTCAAAATTTCTTTGAAAGCTTTAACTTCAAAACTTCAGGTTTTGGAGAAATGATGTTACTTCATTTTTGATACGAGAGCATCAATATTGGGGCATTTTGATGTCAGAGCAATTTGGATAAAGTCTTCAGCGTCCAATCGATTTCTCTGCTTTGTTTTTATGTTTGTTAGAGTGGAAAAATCCTTGTTCGCAAAGATAGGTTGTTGCAAAAGACAGCAACTTTTTGACTGCCTCCTCATGTGCAATTTTGAATGCCTTTGCAGCTGCTGACATCCCAAAATATGACAGATCTGCTTTGTTTTCAAATGCAATACGTGCTTAATTATTGCATCGAAGCTGAAGAAGTGCCTCTGCCAACCCTTGAGGCTCTTCTGGTACAACAGCAATTTCACATTTAGAGGGGTCTACAATCCAACTGACAGCATGTGAATCGGCAGCATTACCCCCAGGAATTTCATTTTTACCATATTTGTGGTAATTTAACCCTGTTCCCTGACCACTGCTTTAGTCCTCTATGGGAACAGTGGACTTGTGCAATTTAGCGAGATCCCAAAAGTTTAGCTTTGTGGAGCTTGTCTCTCATAGCTAACGTCCCCTTCAGATGGCATTAGCATCTCTCTCCCAATAGTAAAAGCCTTGCCAGAGAGGGAAGTTCTGCTTGACACTTCTCCACACCTTCTCCCAAGTTCAATAGCCGCGCATGTGCAGAGAACAGATTGGCACAGTACCTGGAAGTACACTCTTTCCCTCTTGCGATCATTTCTCCGTTATGGCATCTCTTATCGCTGCAGATAGTAATGGTAAAAGATGTTAGTTAACAGCCAAAATTTCTGAAAGGACTTTAATAGACCGATTGGACTTCAACTTATCTCCTGAAAAGCAGAACCACCTTTAGTTAAAGTTACTCCACACACACATGATAACAAAACTTCTCTACACTGCAGCACATTCCCTAAATCCAAAGTTACAACTCTTCTTACTACATTTGTTTAGTAGAGTCTAAAAACATACCCTATATATGGTCATGTGAAATATTTGTGGTGCTTTATAGATTAAATATAATATCAAATAAAGACATATACTATATGGACAAAAGTATTCGGGCGCTTGACCATTGCAACAACAGGGACTGTAATGACATTGTATTCAAATACATATATTTTAAAATGGAGTTGGTCCCCCTTTTACAATGATCACAGCTTCCACACTTCTCAAAAGGCTTTTCACAAGATGTTGGAGTGTTTCTGTGGGAATTTGTGCCCATTCATTCTATAGAGCATTTATGAGGTCAGCCACTGATTTTGGAGATGAAGGCCTGGCTCGCAATCTCAGTTCCAGTTCACCCCAAAGGTGTTCAATGGGGTTGAGATCAGGGCTCTGTTTGATCCAGTCAAGTTCTTCCACACCAAACTCATCAAACCATGTCTTTGAAGTCTTTGCTTTGTACACTGGGGCACAGTCATGTTTGAATAGAAAACGGCCTTCCCCAAACTGTTGCCACAAAGTTGGAAGCATAGCATTGTCCAAAATGACTTGGTATGCTTATACATTAAGATTGCCCTTCACTGGAGATAAGGGGCCTAGACCAAATCAGTCTTCACAGTTGGCATAATGCAGTCAAGCAGGTAACGTTCTCACGCCATCCACAAAACCCAGAAACTTTATTTCTACCTTTAAACTAAATCACAATTTCCTTTCATAAACCACAATGAAGTCCCTTGACACAGAGTTAACATAAACCAAATGATCTCCTCCATTTCAACTATGTAGCATTCTAAAACCAAGCTAAGTCTGACTTCATAAGAACACAGAGATATGAACTTATTAAGTGTAATTTTATATGATTAAGATAATTATTATTATTATTATTAATATTTATTTATAAGGCGCTACAAGGCATCCGCAGCGCCGTACAGAGACAAACAAAATCACAATACAATGGGAGACAGCACAGTACAGTAAATACAGCAACTCAGTACGCTCAATGCACAGCTAGAGAGGGCGGGGAAGGGGGAGGGAGGATCCGAAAACGACGGGGCCCAAGAAGGGGGGCGCGGAAGACAGGGAGACCCCCAGGGGGGAGGAGGGAGCGAAAGTGGACGTAGGGTGGAGGACCTTTGAGGAGGAGGGCTAAGTAGCTGGAGAGCAGAGTTAGAAGTGGTGGAAACAGGAGGAGAGATGGCCCTGCTCAGAGGAGCGTACAATCTAAGGGGAGGGGTGGACAGACAGAGAGACGCAGGGGAGAGAGGGAGAGTAGGGGGACAGAGGCAGAAGATAAGGTAGGAAGTTAAGTGGGAGACAGAAAGGCTTTAAGAAAAAGGTGGGTTTTAAGGGCCCGTTTGAAGCTGGACAGATTAGGGGAAGTTCTGATGGAGGGAGGGAGCTTGTTCCAGTGGAGGGGGGCAGCGCGGGCGAAGTCTTTGATACGCGCGTGGGAGGAGGTTATAAGGGGGGAAGAGAGGCGACGGTCAGAGGCAGAACGGAGAGGGCGGGATGGAGCATGAATAGAGAGGAGGGTGGAGATGTAGGGCGCAGTGGAGTTGGCGAGGGCCTTGTAGGTGAGTGTGAGGAGCTTAAAGAGGATTCTGAAGGGGAATGGGAGCCAGTGAAGGGCTAGGTAGAGGGGGGAGACAAAAGAGGAGCGGCGAGAGAGGAAAATAAGCCTAGCTGCAGCGTTAAGGACGGATCGAAGGGGATCGAGATGAGAGTGGGGGAGGCCAGTGAGGAGGAGGTTGCAGTAGGCCAGGCGGGAGATGATCAGAGAGTGGATAAGGCATTTGGTGGCATCTTGGGAGAGGAAGGGCCGGATGCGAGCGATGTTGCGCAGCTGGAAGCGGCAGGATTTAGCAAGAGAGAGGATGTGGGGGCCAAAGGAGAGAGAGGAGTCGAGGATGACACCAAGGCAGCGAAGTTGGGGGACAGGGGAGATAGAGGTGTTGTCGACAGTGATGGAGAGGTCAGAAGGGGATGGGGTATGAGAGGGAGGAAAAACTATGAGCTCAGTTTTGGCAAGGTTAAGTTTGGGGATGGGGTATGAGAGGGAGGAAAAACTATGAGCTCAGTTTTGGCAAGGTTAAGTTTGAGGAATCGAGAGGACATCCAGGAGGAGATGGCAGAGAGGCAGGCGGACACCCTAGAGAGGAGGGAGGGAGAGAGATCAGGAGAGGAGAGGTATAGTTGAGTGTCGTCAGCGTAAAGGTGGTAGCTGAAGCCGAAGGAGCTGATGAGTTTACCCAGGGAGGAGGTGTATAGAGAGAAGAGTAAGGGTCCCAGAACAGAGCCCTGAGGGACCCCGACTGGAAGGGTGGATGGGGGGGAGAGAGACCCAGAGGTGGTGACAGAGAAGGAACGGTGAGTAAGGTAAGAGGTGAACCAGGACAGGACTGGGCCGGAGAGGCCGAAAGACTGGAGGGTGTGAAGGAGGAGGGGGTGGTCAACGGTGTCAAAGGCTGCAGAGAGGTCAAGGAGGATGAGAAGGGAGAAGTGGCCCCTGGCTTTTGCAGAGAGGAGGTCATTGGTGACTTTAGCCAGGGCAGTTTCAGTGGAGTGGAGGGGGCGGAAACCAGACTGGAGAGGATCAAGGAGGGAGTATTCAGAAAGGTAGGAGGTGAGACGGCTGCAGACGAGCCTCTCAAGAATTTTGGAGGCAAAAGGGAGAAGAGATATGGGGCGATAGTTCGAGAGAGAAGTGGGGTCGAGATTAGGTTTCTTAAGAATGGGGGATACGAGAGCATGTTTGAAGGAGGAGGGGAAGATGCCAGTGGAGAGGGAGAGATTAAAGAGGTGAGCGAGGTGGGAGCAGGTGGTGGGGGAAAGGGAGCGAAGAAGGTGGGAGGGGATGGGATCCAGGGGGCAGGTAGTGGGGGGGGAGGATAAAATGAGAGAGTGGACTTCCTCGCCGGTGGTGGGATGGAAGGAGTGGAGGGGAAGGTGGTTGGGGGGGGGAGGACAGAAGAGTGGGAGGGGTGGAAGAGAGAGTGGAGGAGGAGATTTCAAGTCGGATGGCCTCGATTTTAGAGGAGAAGAAGGAGGCGAAATCAGAGGCAGTCAGGGAGGAGGGGGTGGGGGGAGGGGAGGGGGCCAGGAGAGTGCTGAAGGTGGCAAAGAGGCGGCGGGGGTTAGAGGACTGGGAAGAGATGAGAGATTTAAAGAAAGATTGTTTAGCGAGTGAGAGGGCAGAGCTGTAGGATGAAAGGATGAATTTAAAGTGGAGGAAGTCAGCCAGGGAGCGGGATTTTCTCCAGTGACGTTCGGCGGAACGGGAGCAATACTAACTGTGACTGATAGAAAAACAATTAACAAAATGGCATTCAAAGATATAATACAATAGTTTTGTGTAAAATAAAAGGGAACAACAGAAATGGTACACTCCCAAAAGTGAACAAAATTGTTAGATTTACAGGACATTTTAAACATGCTGCAGGTATCAAAAGCCCTCCTTACAGTGTGATGTCAGGACCAAGTCTGTGTAAATGCAAATTAGTTGTTTATGACCTCTCTGCAAACACCTTTCTGCAAACACCTTTCAAGTCAAGATTTTTTTACACTGGCCTAACTTTCTACCAGAAAGTCCTAACAAGATAATATTACCTCTACACAGCAGGACGTAATTTTCCCTTCATTTACATACTTTACATAACTCCTGTAAGTATGACATTTGAGAAAATTTGAGGTGCATTAATTTAGCCACCCCCTTTCAGGTTTTAACCCATGGCTGGCTACAGAGTTTATCTGAGCCACACCAAACTAATACTATGAATTAATTCACAAACACATATTTGCAGTTTTATATGATTAGAAATTGGCTTGCATATGACACCTTCCTCATCATGGGGGACTTTAATATTCTTATATACAATCCCTCTGGCCCTGCTGCCTCCAAACTTCTTTCCCTCTCCTCCTTTATCTCAATGGACCTCCTCTTCCTCCCACCACACTGTCCATTCCCTTGATCTAGTCTTTTCCCACCTCTGTATTGTCTCTGACTTTAACAATTCACCTTTCTGTCTCTCTGACCACCATCTCCACTCTTTTAGCTTCTCCACACACCTCTCACCTTCCACATACCCTAAACTTACTGTCAGAATTCAAACTTGGAGCTTCTGCCAATGGAGACTGCTGCTTTGCTGACTGAGCAATTCTGGCTGCTGTATAGCTCCCTGCCTTCACTCTGTGTTATAGCTCCTGTTCTCCTGATGTTTCAGTATGTTTCTTTCCTTAATGTGTGGTTATTGTGCTCCTGCCAGTAATCTAGTATCTGTTGCTGAATTTCTGCCTCCAATTATCCATTATTTATGTACCAATCCCGGATTGTCCTTAACTATGCCTCTGCCTCAAAACTTTGCCTTATTTACTTGCCTGTGTTCTTCCTTCCTTCTTGCCACTAGACGCCAATTTAGTTTGGACAGAATAATCTGGCCAAAATAATCGTCTGCAGGAGGAACTACTCTGCAGAACGAAATAAAAGAGTTGCAAGAATTTGCTTGTATTTCTCTGAACAAGATCAGAGAACTAGAAACCTTTGTTAACACTTGGCAAAAACAAATAACTACATTGCAGGAACATTAAAAACATAATGACAAATTTCGCCTCCACCATTGCCTTCAAAATAAAATGGTGATTGTTATACAGAGATTTCCTAAAAAGTGCAACATTTCTTTTCAGATGCAACCTACACAATGCAAAAATGATAAGATGAAGATCTTCTTTATAATTATTGTTTGTGTCAGGATTGTTAGTATGAACACCACAGAGTGTAATGTGAATGAAACAAAGTGGTTTATTTTAAAAATAGGTTCCTCAGGTAAAAGTGAGACGTTGTAAAGTTGTAATTGATAAGGCAGATAACGCAAGTCCATAGAAACCGTGAAACAGGACCCAAGGATACCAAGTAGCGAAGGGAGCACTAGATTTGTGTCACAATAGGTTGACTGAAAGTACAAGTGGGTCTGGGTATACAGGTTTGGCTGGGAATTTGGGGACCCTGGTTTTCCAAGGTAGACAATAGATTGCAGATATTGGATGTCTGGATTGTCAGATAGAGCTGAGAGGCTTGTGAGCTGGATATCAGACAGGTGAGATGATCTGCAGGCACAGAGTGTCCAGATGTCCAGGTTAAGCTGTGAAGCTTGTGAGCAGGATACCAGGCAGATGTGATTGGGGGCCAATGGTTCTATGGATTAACACTCCCTTTTGAAAAATGGTTATGATGCTGATACTTTCCTCAGAAATCCTTCTACAGATGTTTATTTATTGTGTCATAATGGCTACTGGACTAAACTTCATCGCCTTTATGTATCTGATTGAGTATGAGTAGAAGTATTAAAATTAATTCATGATTCCAAACCAGCTGGACCTTTTGGAGCATATAAGACTCAAGAATTGTTAGCACATTCCTTCTGGTGGCCAAATTTTAAAGAGATGTAAAAAGATACATTTCATCATGCCTGACATGGTCCCAAAACAAGATTCCACGCAACTCACCACTGGGTTTACTCCAAAATCCTCCTATGCCATCTCGTCCCAGGATTTTATAGTCGATCTAACACCTTCAAAAGGTATGACATTAAAAGGGATGACAACAATCCTAGTTGTAGTGGATTGTCTTACTAAGATGGCTCATATCTCTGCCAAAGGAGTACACACAGCTGAACAGACTGCAGAACTTATGTTTCAGGAAATATTCAGGCTTCATGACATACTAGATGATATAGTTTCTGATCGAGGTGTTTCATTCACTTATAAGATCTGAAAGGGTTTCTGCACTGCCCTTGGAGTGAAGGTTAATCTGTCCTCTTATTTTCATCCACAGTCTAATGGTCAAACTGAAAGGACTAATCAGACACTTGAACAATACTTATGATGTTTTATTAGGTACCATTAAGATGATTGGATGGATTTTCTAGCCACTGTCGAATTTTTATATGACTCTGAACACAGTTCAATTTCCCAAAGTTCATTCTTTGCCGACTTTGGACTCTATCTTACATTTGTTCCGAATCTCCCAGTTTCCACACCAATTCCAACTGTGACTGATAGAATCACAATTTTACAGGAATCTCAGGAGAGGTTAATTGAGACTTTGAGAGAAGCTCAAGAATATTATAAACAAGCTGCAGACACCGTAGAGCTGTACCCAATTTTCAGATTGGAGACATAGTATGACTGTTTACTAAAAATGTCAAACAACAGATACATGCTCTGAAATTAGGTAAAAAATGTAGTGGAGAATTTAACATTTTGTCACAATTAATCAAGTTGCTTTCCACTTAGAACTTCCAGCCTCTATGAAAATACATCCGGTATTCCATGTTTCTTTGCTTAAACCATTTCATATTAGCCCCTTTCCTTATAGAATTTTGGCCCCACCACCACCAATCGTTGTGCAAGGAGAAGAATTTATTGTTGAAAAGATCTTGGACACTAGAATCTACAGAAATAGATTACAATATCTGGTGAAATGGAGGGGATATGGGAGAAAATGTTTGGGAGCCGACAGAAAATGTTCATATCTATAGATTAACTAGACACTTCCATCTAAGACAGACTATTACAATTACTTTCACCAGACCTGACACCATTGATTCTACCAGATTCTCCTTCTCCCTGGGCTCTTCTCTCCCCCACCACTATGTATTCTTGCTCCAATTAGGCTGTTTCATTCTATAATCAGACCAATACCACTGCCTTTGACTCTGCCACCCCTGCTGCAGCCTTCAGTTGCTCCCACCTCAACCTTGGCACTACAAGCTTACCTGCTATCTTCAAAAATTCTCCCATAGCACGGAACAGCTCTGGTGGAAGTCATGCACTCCTGCTAACTTCCTTCACTTCAAGTTCAGTCTCTCCTCTTACAAGTCTGCCCTACAACTCTCTAAACCGTTCTAATTCAAAGCTCTCATTTCGTCTAATCCTCCAACCCCCAACGCATCTTTGCCACCTTCAACTACTGCCTCTCTCCCACTCCCCTCCTCACTTTCAGCACTTTTATTTGCTACCCATTTCACCTTCAAAATTAAGTCCATACATCATGACATCTCCTCCCATCAGTCCCCCTCAACCACCATCTCCACTCTCCCTACCCACCTTGTCCCCCATTCCATCCTTTTCTGTGGAGGCTATCTCCACTCCCTGCTCCAAACTATCACCCACATTAACTAGCCGACCCACCTTCTTTTCCTTCACTCCAATATCTGCAGATGAATTCCACTGTCACGGGCACTAGGAGTTTTACCCAGAATTCACCAGGTGGAATTTCACTTTACCAGAGGCGCGGATCCTAACACAGTGGCTGGTCTTCTCCAGAAACTCCCGCAAGGGAGTATGGTTTTAGCGGCTGCCACTGTGCAGGTCGCGGCCCTCTGGGAAGTGTGGTGAATATACGGAACTGTACAATTGAGTAGGAAAGGAAATGTCAATGATATAAATGCAGAGTCTCTGAACAATGGAAACAATGGTAACACTGTAGACTGATGAGCAGTAATAAAAGGAGGAGAATGTTCCAAAGTGCATTAGCACAAAGGTAACATACAGCAGACCAACATATGACAACTGGATAAAGTCTATGTCATGTCCACTCGGTTACACACAGATATCAAAGCATCCAAAGAGGAAGGTAACTCTTGTGAGGCCAGTACATCTTTAATTTTGTCAGCAAGGCCCTGCCAGAAGGCAGCTATCAATGCCTCATTGTTCCATTGGAGTTCAGAGGCAAGTGAGCGGAATTAGATTACATACTGTGCTACTGAACGAGATCCTTGGCGTAATCGAAGAATGCTAGAGGCAGCAGATATAACACGCCCAGGTTCATCAAAAATTCTTCGGAAAGTAGAAATAAACATGGCACTATCCTCCAATAGAGGGTCATCTCTTTCCCACAGAGGGGAGGCCCATGCCAGAGCCTGTCCAGAAAACAAAGAAATTAGATATGCCACTTTAGAATGATGAGTAGGGAAATTTTGTGGTTGGAGCTCAAAATTAATGGAGCACTGATTGAGAAAGCCCCTACAAGCTTTCGGGTCTCCATCAAATTTTGAAGGAGTAGGCAGGTGTAGAGCAGAAGCAGTAGACGCCTGGGATGGCACTGGGAGCAAAGAAGACACTGGAGGATTAACCGTAGAGGATACATTTTGCACAGGGTCTCCCCGAGAAACTAGAGACTGGAAACATTGAAGTAATTGTTGCTGACGAACATCTTGTTGTTCAATCCGAGTAACCAGGTGCTGCAACATGTCCTTAGCTGTTGCTTCCGATCCCGGGTCTGTCTAGGCCTGTTCTTACTGTCACGGGCACTAGAAGTTTTACCCAGAATTCACCAGGTGGAATTTCACTTTACCAGAGGCGCGGAGTCTAACACAGTGGCTGGTCTTCTCCAGAAACTCCCGCAAGGGAGTATGGTTTTAGCGGCTGCCACTGTGCAGGTCGCGGCCCTCTGGGAAGTGTGGTGAATATACGGAACTGTACAATTGAGTAGGAAAGGAAATGTCAATGATATAAATGCAGAGTCTCTGAACAATGGAAACAATGGTAACACTGTAGACTGATGAGCAGTAATAAAAGGAGGAGAATGTTCCAAAGTGCATTAGCACAAAGGTAACATACAGCAGACCAACATATGACAACTGGATAAAGTCTATGGAAGGACCAATCAATAATGCAGCAGGAGAGTCAGCGACTTGCAGCTATACTTCAGAGGCACTATAGGCTTTAGTCCTAATAACAGGTACCATGCGACATAGTAGGGTAAGCTGCTCCTGACATATATTCACGTTGGTAGATGTAAAGACTTGTGCAGATGCTGGTATACTACTAGATAGCGTGAAGTGGTCTGTGGCTAGCAAGTTGTAACACTGATATGGATAGACGACTTGTCTCGGTGCAGGTATGTTATCAGGTAGCGTAGAGTGGTCTGCGAGTAGCAAGTTGTACCACTGATATGGAGAGACGACTTGTCCTGGTGCAGGTATGTTACCAGGTAGCGTAGAGTGGTCTGCGAGTAGCAAGTTGTACCACTGATATAGAGAGAGGACTTGGCCTGGTGCAGGTATGTTACTAGGTAGCGTAGAGTGGTCTGCAAGTAGCAAGTTGTACCACTGATATAGAGAGACGACGAGATTCACGTTGGAAGATGTAAAGACTTGTGCAGATGCTGGTATACTACTAGATAGCGTGAAGTGGTCTGTGGCTAGCAAGTTGTACCACTGATATGGATAGACGACTTGTCTCGGTGCAGGTATGTTACCAGGTAGCGTGGAGTGGTCTGCGGCTGGCAAGTTATACCACGATATGGAGAGAAGGCTTGTCCAGGTGCAGGTATGTAACAAGGTAGCATGGAGTGGTCTGCGGCTGGCAAGTTATACCATGATATGGAGAGAAAGCTTGTCCAGGTGCAGGTATGTAACAAGGTAGCGTGGAGTGGTCTGCGGCTGGCAAGTTGTACCACGATATGGAGAGAAGCCTTGTCCAGGTGCAGGTATGTTCCACAGCAAACAGAGAGCACGAGTAGAAACTGATAACACCTCGGAGTCACAAGGGAATGAGAACCAAAGAACAGGCAACCGTAATAAAGTAACAGGTGCCTTAAGTAGTGAGAGGTGATTGATTGACCAATGAGACTATGAGCAAGGTTTTAACAGTTTGTGGTTTCTGCACATGCGCAATCCTTGGTCAAGATGGCGGACGGCCGCGGCGCCGAACAGGCATCGGCAAGAGAGAGAGAGACCCATGTCCCAAACCAGAGGCACTAACCATCCGGTGAGTGACAGTACCCCCTCTTTTATTAAAGGTGGGCACAGAACACTTGAAACCGGGTTTGCCCGGATATTTGGTATAAAACTTTTTTAGAAGTGCTGGAGCGTTAAGGTCATCCGCACGGATCCAAGAGCGCTCCTCCGGACCAAAGCCTTTCCAATGCACCAAAAAACGAAGAACTCCTCTAGAAATTTTAGAATCAAGTATATGAGTAATCTCAAACTCCTCCTCTTGTTGAACTTGAACTGGGCGAGGTGCTGAAGAAGGAACAGAGAATCGGTTGATGATAAGAGGCTTGAGTAATGAAATGTGGAAAGAGTTGGAGATACGAAGGTTCTTAGGCAATAACAGCTTAAAACAAACAGGATTTATCACCTGAATGATTTTATATGGACCAATAAAACGTGGAGCAAACTTCATAGAAGGAACCTTCAGGCGAATATTCTTGGTAGAGAGCCATACACGATCTCCAATTCTGGAATTGCTCAACTCTTTTTATCGGCAAAGAATTTATATCTCGACGATGCCTTCTTCAGAGAGGATTTAACCTGAGCCCAAATGGATTTAAACTTTTGACATAATGGATTAACAGCAGGAACTTGGGTGGGAGGGAGGGAAGGAAATTCTGGGAGAGACGGATGGTGACCGTATACCACAAAGAATGGTGTTTAGAAGATGATTCATGATACATGTTATTATGGGCAAATTCAGCCCATGGAAGCAAGTCTACCCAATTGTCCTGATTGGCTGAAGAAAAAATTCTAATGAAAGTCTCTAGGTCTTGGTTGACTTTCTCGGTCTGTCCATTCGATTGAGGATGGTATGAGGATGATAATGACAATCGAATACCTAAAGTCTTGCAAAGGGCTCGCCAAAATCTGGAGGCAAACTGTACTCCTCTATCCGAAACAATTTCTGACGGACATCCATGAAGTCTAAATATTTCTTTGATAAAATGATCAGCCAATGTAGAGGAGGAAGGTAACCCTATCAAAGGGACGAAATGAGCCATCTTAGAGAATCTATCGACTACCACCCAAATGGTGTTACATTTTTTGCTGAGAGGAAGATCAGTAACAAAATCCATACTTATGTATATGGGTCCACGGTTTGGAAGGAATAGGTAGTGGTTGAAGTAATCCCGCCGGTGTTCTACGGGAAGACTTAAATTGGAAACAAACATCACAAGCGGCCACAAACTCCTTGACATCTTTCCTAATAGATGGCCACCAGTAACTCCGAGAGAGAATCTCTAATGTTTTTCGTACTCCAGAATGCCCATCAAAACGAGAGGAATGATACCATGACAGAAACTTCTTTCGAAGAAGTGGTGGCACAAAGGTTTTTCCAAATGGTAGAACATTGGTGGAAGAGGCAGCTAAACTCACACATTTAGAATCAAGTATAGGACGATCAAAACAATCTTCAATATCGGAGGAAGAAGCAACCGCCCGAGACAATGCATCCGCTTTTTTATTCTTGGAAGCAAGTTTGAAGGTTATATTTAAATCAAAACGAGAGAAAAAAAGTAACCATCTTGCTTGTCGGGGGTTCATACATTGAGCTGACTGCAGATAGAGAAGATTTTTGTGGTCAGTAAATATAGTCACGGGGTGACGAGCACTCTCCAGCAGGTATCTCCATTTCTCCAAAGCCACTTTAATGGCCAATAGCTCTTTATCCCCGATAGTATAATTCTTCTCAGCAGGTAATAGACCTCGAGAGTAAAAAGCACAGGGATGGAATTTCTTTTGTACCGATCTCTGAGATAGAATGGCCCCTAGTCCAACATTAGAGGCATCCACCTCCAGGAAGAATGGAAGAGTTACATCAGGTTGTCGAAGAATAGGAGCAGTTGAGAACGCCTTCTTGAGTAACTGAAATGCTTGAAGAGCCTCAGGAGGCCATTGCTTGGTATTAGCACCCTTATGGGTAAGAGCCACTATAGAAGAGACAATGGAAGAAAATCCTTGAATGAAACGTCGATAATAGTTAGCAAATCCTAAAATGCGTTGAATAGCTCTGAGTGTAGTTGGCTGGGGCCAATGTAAAACTGCATTCTCTTTCTCCGGATCCATTTCTAGGCCTACTCCAGACACAATATATCCTAAGAAAGGAATCTGAGATATTTCAGAGGAACATTTCTCCAACTTACAAAATAGTTAATTTCTCCGAAGTCTAGAAAGAACCTCTGCCACGTGCTGTCGATGAGATGAAATATCTTGAGAAAATATCAATATGTCATCTAGGTAGACAACGACACAAACATATAATAAGTCCCAGAAAATCTCATTCACAAATCCCTGGAAGACAGCTGGGGCATTACATAACCCAAATGGCATGACAAGATATTCATAGTGTCCATCCCTGGTGTTAAAAGCTGTCTTCCATTCATCTCCGGCCTTAATCCGAATTAAGTTGTAAGCACCACGAAGATCCAGCTTGGTGAATATCCGAGCTCCCTTGATGCGGTCAAAAAGTTCAGTAATTAACGTAATAGGGTAACGATTTTTGATGGTTATGGCATTGAGACCTCGATAATCTATACAAGGCCTTAATGACCCGTCCTTCTTCTTAACGAAAAAGAAACCCGCTTCAGCGGGGGAAATGGACGGCCGAATAAACCCACGATGGAGATTTTCCTTGACATAGTCAGGCATCGCTTGAGTCTCTGTTAACGAGAGGGTAAACACAACCCCTTGGAGGATTTTTACCAGGTTGTAAGTCTATTGGACAATCCCAAGCCCGATGAGGCGGAAGACGTTCTGACTGGGCTTTATCAAATACATCAGCAAATGAAGCATACTGTGGAGGAAGACCAGGCAAACAAGGTGCTATAGAGGATTTATTTATTTTCACAGGAACAACTTGAGTCAGACATCTATGATGACAAGCTGGACCCCAGGAAATAACTTGCGGAATGTTCCAATCAATTTGTGGAGAATGGAGTTGAAGCCATGGAAGGCCAAGTACAATAGGACTAGTGGTAACAGGGAGAATCAAAAAAGAAATTTGCTCTTGGTGTAAGACCCTAATTTGAAGGGTTAAAGGAATAGTACGTTGAGTAATAATTCCACTGATAATTCGTGAACCATCTATGGCCGTGACGGCAATAGCTGTTTTTAAAGGAGTCACTGGTAAGGACCACTGACACACTAGGGAACGTAAAATAAAACTTCCAGCGGCTCCAGAGTCCAGAAGTGCTTGAGTAGTAAAAGACCTAGTGGAAGTAGAAATAGTAACAGCAAACAAGTTTTAGAATCCATATGACATGGAGAGGATTCCAGGACCCCAACCTTACCTCTCCAGAACAGGTTAGGGCCTCGCGTTTCCCGACTTTTTAGGACAAAAGTTCAGCCTATGATTAGGATCAGCACAATAGATACAGAATTTATTCTTTAATCATCGTTCCCTCTTCTCTGGAGTCAATCTAGAACGTCCCACCTCCATGGGTTCTATTGGTGGTGAGGAATGACGAAATCGGGATGCCAAGCGGACAGGTACTTTAGATAAAGACTCCATTTCAGAATTTCTTTCTCGGAATCTCATGTCCACTCGGTTACACACAGATATCAAAGCATCCAAAGAGGAAGGTAACTCTTGTGAGGCCAGTACATCTTTAATTTTGTCAGCAAGGCCCTGCCAGAAGGCAGCTATCAATGCCTCATTGTTCCATTGGAGTTCAGAGGCAAGTGAGCGGAATTAGATTACATACTGTGCTACTGAACGAGATCCTTGGCGTAATCGAAGAATGCTAGAGGCAGCAGATATAACACGCCCAGGTTCATCAAAAATTCTTCGGAAAGTAGAAATAAACATGGCACTATCCTCCAATAGAGGGTCATCTCTTTCCCACAGAGGGGAGGCCCATGCCAGAGCCTGTCCAGAAAACAAAGAAATTAGATATGCCACTTTAGAATGATGAGTAGGGAAATTTTGTGGTTGGAGCTCAAAATTAATGGAGCACTGATTGAGAAAGCCCCTACAAGCTTTCGGGTCTCCATCAAATTTTGAAGGAGTAGGCAGGTGTAGAGCAGAAGCAGTAGACGCCTGGGATGGCACTGGGAGCAAAGAAGACACTGGAGGATTAACCGTAGAGGATACATTTTGCACAGGGTCTCCCCGAGAAACTAGAGACTGGAAACATTGAAGTAATTGTTGCTGACGAACATCTTGTTGTTCAATCCGAGTAACCAGGTGCTGCAACATGTCCTTAGCTGTTGCTTCCGATCCCGGGTCTGTCTAGGCCTGTTCTTACTGTCACGGGCACTAGAAGTTTTACCCAGAATTCACCAGGTGGAATTTCACTTTACCAGAGGCGCGGAGTCTAACACAGTGGCTGGTCTTCTCCAGAAACTCCCGCAAGGGAGTATGGCTTTAGCGGCTGCCAGTGTGCAGGTCGCGGCCCTCTGGGAAGTGCGGTGAATATATGAAACTGTACAATTGAGTAGGAAAGGGAATGTCAATGATATAAATGCAGAGTCTCTGAACAATGGAAACAATGGTAACACTGTAGACTGATGAGCAGTAATAAAAGGAGGAGAAAGTTCCAAAGTGCATTAGCACAAAGGTAACATACAGCAGACCAACATATGACAACTGGATAAAGTCTATGGAAGGACCAATCAATAATGCAGCAGGAGAGTCAGCGACTTGCAGCTATACTTCAGAGGCACTATAGGCTTTAGTCCTAATAACAGATACCATGCGACATAGTAGGGTAAGCTGCTCCTGACATATATTCCCGTTGGTAGATGTAAAGACTTGTGCAGATGCTGGTATACTACTAGATAGCGTGAAGTGGTCTGCGGCTAGCAAGTTGTACCACTAATATGAAGAGAAGACTTGTCCGGGTGCAGGTATGTTATAATGTAGCGTGAAGTGGTCTGCGGCTAGCAAGTTGTACCACTCATATGGATAGACGACTTGTATCGGTGCAGGTATGTTACCAGGTAGCGTAGAGTGGTCTGCGAGTAGCAAGTTGTACCACTGATATGGAGAGACGACTTTTCCCGGTGCAGGTATGTTACCAGGTAGCGTAGAGTGGTCTGCGAGTAGCAAGTTGTACCACTCATATGGAGAGACGACTTGTCCAGGTGCAGGTATGTAACAAGGTAGCGTGGAGTGGTCTGCGGCTGGCAAGTTATACCACGATATGGAGAGAAGGCTTGTCCAGGTGCAGGTATGTAACAAGGTAGCATGGAGTGGTCTGCGGCTGGCAAGTTATACCATGATATGGAGAGAAGGCTTGTCCAGGTGCAGGTATGTAACAAGGTAGCGTGGAGTGGTCTGCGGCTGGCAAGTTGTACCTTGATATGGAGAGAAGGCTTGTCCAGGTGCAGGTATGTTCCACAGCAAACAGAGGGCACGAGTAGAAACCGGAAACACCTCAGAGTCACAAGGGAATGAGAACCAAAGAACAGGCAACGGTAGTAGAGTAACAGGTGCCTTAAGTAGTGAGAGGTGATTGATTGACCAATGAGACAATGAGCAAGGTTTTAACAGTTCGTGGTTTCTGCCCATGCGCAATCCTTGGTCAAGATGGCGGACGGCCGCGGCGCCGAACAGGCACCGGCAAGAGAGAGAGACCCATATCCCAAACCAGAGGCACTCACCATCCGGTGAGTGACATCCACACTCTTCTATCCTTATCACCCCTCTCCACCTGCAGCACTGACAGGGGCAGGCTGGGTTAGAGGGCGATACCATAGTGTGCTAACTTGGGCTAGGTCACTGGACCACCTGAATTTCTTTCCCTTTAAAATAGGCTGCTGAGTCGAGTCTTGCCCCCCGGGCTCAAATTTGCCAGCCCTCCCCTGAGCACTGACCCCATCACTCTCACCTACGCTGCTTCCTCTCTCTTGAGACCCGCTCCAACCTTGCCCACCTCCTCAACCTATCCCTATCCTCTGGTATTGTCCCCGCCTCCTTCAAACATGCTCTCATCTCTCCATACTCAAAACAATGTCCATTGACCCTGCCTCTTTAATTACCACCCTATCTCCCTCAATGCTTTGGCCTCCCAAATTTATAAAATGGGTTGTCTCATCCCTCCTCGATGCACTCCAATCAACTTTTCGCTCCATCCATTCAACCAAAACTCTCATCACTAGGGTCACTAAATACATTCTCTTCACTACACCTAAGGGACACTACAGCCTAACTTATCTTTCTTGACCTGCCTTTCTGCTTCCTTTTATACCGTTTATCACTGCCTTTCGCAAACTCTCCAATCTATAGGCCAATGTAATCCTGTAGTCATCTGGTTTTCTTTGTACCTCACCAAGCACCCCTTTTCTATCTCTACACCTGACTCTACATCTCTCCCTCATCCCTCACCCGTCGAGTACCCAAAGGATCTGTTCTGCTACGCTCTTCTCCATCTACACCTTCTCACTTGTAGATCTCCAATACCACCTCTATGCTGATGACACCTTAATCTATCTCTCTTATGTCTCATGTATCTGCTGTCTCTTGACCATTTCATCTTTAATGCCCCAGCACTTTCTTAAACTCAATGGGCCTGATTCATTAAGGAAAGTACGGCAAAAAATGAATACATTTTCTCCTAAACAAAACCATATTACAATTCGAGGAGTGCAAATTAGTTTATTATTTTGCACATAAGTAAAATACTGGCTGTTTTTTCATGGAGGACATTTATTTTTACACTGAAGTTGATCTAGGACATACACTGCTGAAATTATAAATCTGTCCCCACATTTTAAATTTACCTCCCCCTCCAATGCAACATGGTTTTGCCAAGGTGAAAAGTTACTACATTTCTTTGCTTTACTTTCCTTTGTGAATCAGGCCCAGTATTTCTAAGACTTAAATATCCCCCCCCCCCCCACCACCACATTACTACCAGTAACTTCAAAACAATGAATGACTTAAATGTGTTTGAGATGTAGTAATATGTTTTTTGTTACAATTAGACACAACTCTGACTCAAAAATATCTTCTCTGAATCTCTATCCCAGTGATTCTTAGGAAACATTCTATTGTCCAGCAAAGCTTTGGGGACACCGTCGACTTATTTAGGCCAAACCCCTGGCAATAAGACCACCATGCTGAACCTGATCAGTTAATAAAGCAGAACCAATATGACTATCAACTACAACTACCAATAACATTGTCCCATATTGGTTCTCAAGTGTGGCTAAAAAAATCCCAATTGTGCTGTTGTTTGTAGGAAATCTTTTTGTTTGTTGCACTTGAGAATCAAGCCCAACCCTTTACATATTACGCAGCATAATACAATATTTTTCTGTGGAATCGTCAGGCCCTATTGCTATAGACTTGGTTGGTTAAGTAGAGCTTTGGGGATTAATTCACCATATTATTATCACTGTTGAATATAACATGCTTCAGTTTAATTTCACTCCTTGTTTATTTTGATTAGGGACCCTCCCACAATATATTTTGACTATAGTTTTATTTAAATTTAGCCAAGATAATTAGATTTTACCTGTCAATGTGCCTTCAGTTCATATTACTTTATTACCTTATTTCCCCCTTCTAATTTATTTCATGTGACCTGCGCCTCACCCCCCCCCCCCACACTTTCTATTTTACTTCTCATATTGTACCATATGTATTCACGCATGCAAATCTTCAGCACCCACTAGGTGGCAGCATTATTACACTGCACCTACTGTAGGTCATGGTACAATATTGATTTCTCAACATTTGAGTGTCTGTTGCCTACATGTGGCAATAATGATGTGCTATAATAGGAAGCACATCAGACATATGTAGCAAACACTAATTTATTGTTGCCAGGAACATGGCCAGTTTTCAGAGGTTAACCCACCTTCATCAAGACAAACCATGATGAAGTGCACAAGCTTGACAATGGTCAACAAATAGGTGAATTGAGAGGACAGCATTTACAGGGAACCTGGGTAAATAGAAAAGCATAGGCTACAGTTGCAATGGTGGCAAGAAACATTTGGCAAAATACACAGTATATGTCTTTTAGCTAGTGATTTATTAAGGATTTGTTGAGGATAAAATCAATATTCTCAGGATCATCTTTGATTATTGAAGAACTTTCGAAAATTATCATGGAATAAGTTAGTTCTTGCTGAGGAAAAAAAGTTAACTTATTAACAATAAGGTTATGAAAGTTAAAATACTACAGTTATATTCAGTTAAAGGTATGCTATTGATTATGAATTTATGACAATTTAAAGTACACCTGTCTTTTCCACACAGTGGAGGCAACTTAAACAATGTTAATGAGAATGTATTGAACAGAAAAAGGAAATAATTACAGCCGAAGAGTACCATTTCATATTTTAATGCAGCTGTCATTTCATCTTTCTATGATTTCGTAACAGGGCAGATGGTTGACACCCCAGAAGCAGGAAGGAAGGATTCTACAGGCCTGGTGGTATGGTAGAGAGGCAAAGGTTCCCCAGTAGTGTTGGAAATAAACAAGGAACACAGGGCTAAAACTGCATAAACTAATGGGTTTATTCTCTTTGCCTGTGGCATAAGGTTTTACCACAGCAGCAGATTAGTAGAGGTAATGTAGGGAAGTAATACCTCAATACCATCAACATTCAATGTTATTCAACATGTCACAAAATAAATAGCATTTTAGAAATCTTGGTTCACCAATATGCAAACATAAATCAACACCACACATAGGTCACTAAATAAATATATCCCACTTTAAATTTAGGCACTGTGCTTTAGTGAAATGGATTTCATTGGATAGATACTTTAGGAGACAACCAGTTGCTATGAGTTAAATAGACCATTACACTAAATGCTGCGACAGCAGATAATATAGACCAATCAATCACAATCTTTTAGTGCAATTATAGAGATTATACTTATCACACAAAAATCAGTAGAGATGCAAAAATGATTATTCCAGGAGGTTCAGGTTAGATGCTTTAGAAGAAATGACTGTAGAATAGCGTCACTTTATGATATACAAAACCCAAGTGGGTAAATTGTAATCCACAGATTTAAGCAAAGTTTCAGCTGACACATGAAGCTTATTTACATGTGAAAGTTGAAATCAGTAACCTTGATGCATGCGTAACTCCTGAGCTCCTGTATAAAGACCTCAGTGTCCATTTAGCAATCTGTCTAATGGAATAAGCAACTCTCACCAAGCAACTGTAGGGTTAAACAACTTGCAATTCTCTCATCAACCATTTTAGGCAGTTTCACAACAGAATCAAACTTCTGATGCAATATAGACAAACTACTGGTGAATGATTGCTCTCTGTGTCCCAGTCAGCTTGCAGATAACTTTAAATACAGCAGATTTGACTGCAACAAACTCTTCCTTTAGACCAGGCCTGTCCAACCTGCGGCCCTCCAGATGTTGTGAAACTACAAGTCCCAGCATGCCCTTCTAGCAATCAACAGGTTGTCTATTGGCAAAGCATGCTGGGGCTTGTAGTTTCACAACATCTGGAGGGCCGCAGGTTGGACAGGCCTGCTTTAGACAGTGCTATAACACCTCACAATAGCAATACTGCAATCCCGGTAAGTGGTTTTAATATCACAGTTTGATGTCTCACTTAAATAACTTGAACATAGCAAAGCAAAATAAACTTATCTGTATTCATATGAGTCCTGCTGACATCTCATGGGCAGTGGCAAGTTAGGTCTTTTCCTATACTGCAAAGGTGCTTCTTTCTGGGCTGGCTGCAAACATCCCTCAGGACATCAATTCAGCCATGGCATTCAGTGGCTCTTTGTGGGAAGATCCTCTATTTGCTCAGCCAACAGTCACACATCACTTCTCTCTCTAGCCAATCCGTGTTTGGCTCCTCCCCTTTTCACCCAAGAATACCCTGGAACTTTCTAGTTCATTCACTGCAGTTTACCCATCCCAAAATAGCAGATGCAATTTGCATTGAACTTCCCAGAGGCACTCTGGGGAACTCTAGTTTTATGAATGAGTACATACAGTAATATACCTGTGATTTGCAGGGTATTACATTTTGGTAAAGTGTAAATGAAAATTTTAGCTGTTTTAAATAAAAAATAAATTTCATGCCAATTTATTTCCCTCCTTCTAGGTATAAATCACGGAGACCTCAATGACTACAATATCTTATTACAAAAGAGTAACTTATCAGATGGATGCACTAAGGAACTGTACAAAGTTTCAGGAATTCTAGATTTTGGTGACATGAGCTATGGTTATTATGTTTTTGAAGTAGCAATCACTATAATGTACATGATGATTGAAAATCCTGACCCTATTTCTGTAGGGGGATATGTACTTGCAGGATTTGAAAGCATTGTTCCATTGACAAGAGAGGAAAAAAATGCTCTATTCACTTTAGTGTGCTGTAGGTTTGCACAGTCTCTAGTAATTGCCAGGTACAGTGTCCTACTTTGCTCAGAGAATGAAGAGTATCTCATGATAACTGCAAAAACTGGATGGAAGCATTTAATAACACTGCTTGATATGGGCAAAGAAGCTGTGGAGAAGATATGGGATAAAATTGCAAGATCATACAGTGATAAAATAAATCAGAACTAATTATTGGATTCTGGATGATAAATGGAACAAAATAAAAATTACAATAATGCAGAGAAATTAAAAGGAGCAGGAGATGACCTGAAGACAAGACAAAGCATAACAGGATTAATATTGGAACAATGTTGTATTTCATATGCCTAAGAAAATCTTGGGAAGAATGTTTCTATATTTGGTTAAAATGTATCACATAAGATAACACCCTTGTGCATGAGCTACAATGTATAATATATCCCTTCTAAGCTGACATTCCCAAGTCAGGAGGGTACAACAAGCTGTTTTTTTTAAAATAAAATCAACAAGAAAATACATGTGCCAATCCATTCTTAACAGAGCCACAAAATCATAGTCATAGTTTTCATAATAAAGCAATTTCCTACTTATGCTGATGTGACTTCTTACAGTTCTGTTGTATGGTACATTCTAAATACACTCTATTAACTCTTCATTTAAGGTAGAAACAATTTACATGATCTTGAGAATAGAGTTTACTGACCCCATGTGGATATTTCGTGCATACACAAGTTGAATGAGTTTTCTCAGATCAAGAACTCTTTAGAAGTCTAATGACTGTTTCTCCACCAGAAGGAGTTTAAAAAAGTTGGTGCCTCTCTGAGTGGTAGGTACTGGGTAAATTAACTGAACCAAGAGAATAATTTGATAATAATCTGAAATTCTTCCTCCGACAAGGCATTTGTCTTGGGTAATCTTTAATGAGGATATAAAGCTAGAGGCAAGATTCTGGGATGGGTCAAGAAGGAGTTAGATTTCTTCCTGTGATTTAGAATATTTAAAGTCAAATAAGTTAAAACTAAAAGAGAAAGGGCATCCGATTTAACGTTTTTGGACCCAGAACAAAAAACTAGCAAAATATCAAACTGAGAAAAGAAGTGCCTAGCATGCTTGTTGTGCTTTTCATTTATTGTTCTGTTTGGATGTATTGAGGACTCTTGTAGTCCTATCCTAACAGCTTTCTCCCTGTTTTCACTGATGCATTTTTTTTTTCTACAGGCAGTTTTCTAGAGTAGAAGCAACATGGATGATTTTTCCCAGAATTATAACACTTACATAATGCTTCTCCTAGTCTGTTGAAGCATCTACCTCTAAGAAGAAGTTTTGAGAAAGATCTGGGTGCTATAGTACTGGAGATGAAGGAAACCCCTATTTTAAGGAAAAGAAAGCAGGGATGATGGTGGGAGGTTATTGATTGGATCTCAGTGAGAACAGTAATGGGAGCAATCTCAGATTAATAGTACTTGAAGTGGCGATAAGAATTGGTGAAACTGAGGAATCTTTGAGTAGCTTTTAGGCCTACAGACTGAGCCCAATTCAGAATAACTGAAACAATTTAGGATCCATCTGGAAAGTAATCTATCCAAAGTATGTTGTAACTGTTCAAATTGTATTTTCCAAAACTACCACTGGTATATCTTACGGTGTTAGTCTATTTAAACATCAACTTGACTGTGGGAATGGATAATGGATATATGCAATATAATCACCCTCTAAATGGAGATGTCCTGGCTAGATGTTTATGGCATAATTGTATGTTCAGTCATGTGGCAAGGTCTCCGCATAGTAGTACTTGGAATAATGATGAGGAAGAGTAGAGACAATTTCTATGCTTACCAAGGCAAGAGTTGAAACAAGGGTGTCCCCCAGGAAAGAATTTGTCCTGAGTTCTAGTACAAGACAGGGGTATGCTTCTGACAGTGGCCATAATATCTGTGATTCTCATTTGCTCTATGGATCAAACCCCCCTCCATATGGCTAGGGTTTTCAGTTGAGGTTGTGATACAAACCATAGAGCCCTGGCTATAACTGCTGCACAGATCGGCCTCCAGGAAATAACTTTAAGAATTAGTTTCTACTGTAGTAGTAACAAACAGCTACACACAAATGTAATTTTTTGTTTTTGCTGTTTTTGTAAAGCTTCTTATTGTGTTGTCATACACTATTTAATGTTTAATGCAAAAACTGCATGTTCAAAAGTAATTGTTAAGTATACGGCAGCACAGCCAGATCAGCAGATTCCCCACACTTGCATGTAGGGCCACAAGTGTGCAGAATAAATGGTGCCTCATTATAAAATAATTGCCCCTTCATAATGTTAACACTGTCATAATTAATTATTGCCCCCTTTAAAGTCAAATAATGTTTCCCCCTTAATTTCATTATAAATTAAATTGCTGTCTTAATTTTGTGATATCATGACCTTATTGGGGGAGGTGATATTGAGAGTGGATGAACGGGTGTATTAATGTGTTATCACACTTTGCAGTAATTATAAGGCATCTCCTCCCCAAGTGTTGTGTGCTGGTGACAGTGTTGGTGCTTACTGACTTATCAAGTAATTGACATAGGAGTAGTAAAACTTGTACAAGAACAAAACTTTATTAAATGTTGGATTTTACTTTATTAATGTTCACATCTTTTCTGCCAGACCAGTCCTTTATCAGATTATTGTAAGTTTCGTTATTATTATGGTTACACTAAACGGTTTGAATTGCAGCTATTCTATGCTCTTTGGCTTAGCCACCTTTTAAATGCCTTTTTTTTATTAACGTCCACAATAATTAAATCAGGTTGAAATCATGCAACTCATAATATCAATTAAAAAATATACAAATTATTTGTGACAAGAAAACAAGCATATCAAGTCAGTCTATTACAGTCAGTGTATTCCCATAGTAATGTGAATAATATCAACTTACTCAGGAGGTGTGTGGACCCAATTAATGCTATTCTCCATGTGCGCAAATATGTATACTTTTGCCTAATAATTGCATAGAAATGTGGCTTGGCAGTTGTAACAGTAGATGTGCAAGTCACATTACCCTATCTGTACACTATACATAATGTAATGAAGTGTCACATACATAAGAAAGAACAGTGCAAAATAGTGTCTTGACAGTGTTAACAATAAATGTGAAAGACCTTTGTCGTGAACATAGAGAGCTTGCATTTATTTATAAGGTATAAACTGCAGTATAAATATGTTATATTAAATGAGTCCATTGATAAGTGTAGTTATAGTGTAAAATGTAAAGATAGAGTCTGATGTAAATGTATTTGCTGGCTTTGCACATTCCAGTGTGAAAAGATAAGTGGGTCACCTGTGACAGCTTCAAAGGGCTCCTACTGTGAGACAGCCTGGCCTGGGAGGGAGTTTTGGACACTTGAATAGACTGTGTGGGGCTGATCACAGCAGGAGAGCCTTGTAGGCAGCATGTGAAAGCCTATACAGGTATATAGAAATATGACTTTCAAAGAAAAATAGTTCATATTTTGGGAAATCTGGGTGTCACTTCATACTGAGGAGCAGAAATCACACCAGGGTTGTGAATGACAGGTAAAATCACATATCTTTGGAAATGGTATGTCACATTGTCATAATTCCATCATGTTTGGTAATTAAATTTGCGGGAGATTATGACCGGTTTATTGAAGGGGGAGTTATTTCTCTGCGATATATCTGTGAAGAATTACCCACAGGTCAAGACTTTGGGAATATTTGTGAGCCAAGTATAGTGACAACCAGGGGATATCCCTGCCCCCTATTAGCATTAAACACCGCCCCTGTGAAGACCATCCCATTTCATTTTGCCTTAAAAAAAACTGTCTTGGGAAGGGGCAAGGGTGAGCTTCTTGGGGAATCAATCTAATTGAAGGACTGTCCATCTTTTCTGCCTACCCCCAGGCATACAGATTATGATAAGTAAGTTATGCTCTGTACCTTTATTTTGAACTGTTTTGGTTGTTATGTCAATCTATTAATTGTTTATTCATTATTTTTCTTTATATCTGAATGCCCTGTACTTTTCTATATTAAATCTATAATTTAATATGTTGCATCCTTGGTACTCTAACAAATCCATTAGCCTGTTAGAAGAGAGCTCGACCAAGTTAACCTTTGAAATGCTAGTGTGTGATTTGTTGATATTTGATTAACAAGCTGTGTGTGCTGGCATTTACATTTGTGTAACAGTCTGGAGGTGTGAAGAGGTAACCCTTTGTGTGCTGGTGTGGGTCTTGCTAGTTTGTGGATAGCTAAAAGCCTGCGTGCCAGTGTGGGACAGTGTATTGAGGTCCTATTGCCCGTATTCAATAGGTGGTGGCAAACCTGTAGTGTCTGGGGTGTGAGAACGCTGTGTTTGGGGGCGATTTCATAGGTCTATAACCTGTGTGATAGGTAGAGAGAGACTGCGGGCTGAAATTATGTGTGACCTCATACAGCGACACCCCAAAGTCATGGCAGCTGGGAGCGTGTTCGTGACAATCTTGAATATAAAATGTAATTAAATACTAATACTTCCACATGTGTTGTGTACAACTTTAAAAAATAAATTGCAATTTTCGTTTCTGCTGTAGACTGGAAATTATGGAAATGACAAATGACTTGATATAATAGAGCCACAGCACTAATGAAGTATTACCAACCCGCAAATACACTGTTTTCTGTGGGAACTGGAGTTCGTTATCGGTATATCGTCTTTTTAATTATCACCACATAAGAACTTTACAGAGGTAGCATCTGTAAATTAAAGGATTGCGGATATATCATGTGACCATTAAATGTTTGATTTAACTTGCCATTTTGAATATATTGTAAGACAATCTATGTCCGGCATTGAATTTATTGATTACCTGGCTAAAGTTGGCTTTACTCTATTAATACTGTAACAAGCATTACATTCTTTACCAGAAAACATGCAATAGGAACAGTGTTTTCCATAAAGTAATTAACCCCCTTGAAAGTGCTTTTTCTTTTCACACTAAATATATTGTATAAAAAAGCACTTTTTGCCCTTGGATATTATTCTAAATATTGTTTTATTAAATTATGAAACCTTGGGAACGATTTATTAATTTTGTGTCCTGGGCGAACTTATGAGGTTTCTTGGTCTATCTCAGGGGCCGGCTGGCCCGGGGGGGCAGGGGAGCAATAGCCTCCCGGGCCGCTGGGTCAGATGGCTATTATGCAAAAAACATAGTTTCCCCCCCCGCGGCCGCGTCTGATGACATCAGATGCGGCCGTGTCAGCGCACAGGCGGCCGCATCCCCTGTCATATGATGCGGCCGCCTGTGTGCCCCCCGGCCATCCCTCTCCCAGCCCGCGCCTGGTCTATCTATCTAAAACACACTACCTAGTACTTTCAAAAATCATGGCCCCCAGAACAGCTTGAGAGATAGCACCTCATCCATGAACTTTCAGGTGATGTTTTTCTTTGTTTGTTTGAGAGATGGGTACAAGGCCTAAAGGAGCTGTTATAGTCTCTCCAATGCTGTAACATGTTACCAAGACTGCAAAACTAAAATACTAGCAATAATAAAGAATGACAAACTGACAAAAATTATGATTTAGTTGGCTTTGGTAAATCTTAATATATATTTAAAAAACCTTTCCTTAATCAGTATAAGAATCCCAGTCCCAGGTCGAGCCTTTGAAATATATATCAATTTCAAGCAACCTTTAAATAGAGACGTCTGGTACGATGTGTGTGCATCCAAAAGAGAGATTCCAAAGAATATTTGAAATATGTAGTCCTTATATAGGTGTTCTTAAGTCTCAATAGAAATAATTGACTGCATTGTTTCAGAAATAACAGCACTAACTTTGAACAGCAGATGGCAGTACCACTCTATCTAAGATTAAAATGTGAATTGTAAGTAAGTGCCATTAACAATACATCTAAAATTTGTTTTGGATCAATCCTGAATGAAATTTAATTTATGTTAAATGGGTGGGTTATATATATATGGAGAAAAGGGAAAAAAAAGCAGAGAAAAGCTTTACTAATTGATAAAGGGGTAATCTCAAAGGCTTCATTTATTCCATACGTGTTAAAGTATCATGTTTAAAAACCCAATACATTTCACGGCATGCGGCATGCAAGCTTATTACTCAGGCTACCACCTCTAGTCCCCAAGGTTACATGTTTTATTGCATTGAACTTGAGGCCACTGTAATCCGCATTGTGATCATTTATAATATGTTGGGAAACAGAATGTAATTCAGACTTATTTTGATAGCTCTAACATGGTCTTGAATCCTCAATTTTAGAGCCTTTTTTCCCCCACATATTTTAGAATACAGGGACATTTTATTATATAGATCACAGATGTGGTTAGACAGTTCATCAAGTTTTGGAACTTCTATAAAAACCACAGGCAACCTTATCTAGAAAGTCAGTTTTGCACTGCTTACACTGTAGCATACTAGGTGCTATAAAAGCTTTCTAATTTTTTGTTCTCTTAAAGATTATATCCATTTTTTATCCATTATTAGACCTAAAATATGGTCCATCTGGATAAAAATCTTTATTAAGAATGCATTTGAACTTCTTCTTGTCTCTATTATACCCAGTTATAAAGGGAATTCTTATATCCTACTTTTTATTAATTTTATAAGTAGGTCAGTTTGTAACAAATTGACCTCTATCCATGATCTCTTTATCTCTAGATCCTTCAACCTGCTTGCCATCACTGAAACCTGGCTATCCCCTGAGGACACTACCTCTCCTGCTGCTTTCTCTTTTGGGGGCTTGTCCTTCTCCCACACACCCAGGGCTGGGGACCGGCAAGGTGGTGGCATCGGCATACTTCTCTCCTCCTGCTGCTCTGTTCGAGTTCTGCCCCCTGAACCCTCCCTTTCTTTATCCTGTATATATATATATATGGTGAAATTTCCCAAAAGCCTTGAGCTAGTAGGTTATTTGTTATCTACTTCTGCAGATTTTTGCTTCTGCTTTTATTCTCTGCAAACTTCTTACAAATTCAAGAATATATCCCTGAGCATATTAAAATGTGAAGCATTCTTAAAGGTACACTATGTTTCATATAAAATATATTATCACTATGCTCACTGTAGGGTGACCACTTATGTGGCTGTAATTTCAGCTGTTGTATGCTGCTTGGAGTGACACCCATAGCCGGATTAAGGGGGGGGCACAGGGGGCACGTGCCCCGGGCCCCCCTCTCTCTGAGGGCCCCCCGCCGCCAGCCGCCATCTGATCGGATCACCTGTCAGTTGGTGATCCGATTCTGTTGCTTTTGCTTTGCGGCTGTGGGGCCCCCCTGACGCAGGCGCACCGCCCCCCCGCAAAATTTGGCAGCTGTCCTGATGTACAGCAGTCGCGGTGCTGCTGTACATTAGGCTATTCTAAGATGGCCGAAATGGAGCTGCTGCACATGAGCTGCTGCGCATGTGCAGCAGCAGCTCCTCTAATGCAATACCAGAAGAGACTGTCTGGGATGCTGTGCTGAACGTGGGTTCCTAGGTAAGTCCCACTTTCACTTGGAGTATGTATGTGTGTATTTATGTGTATATGTGTAATATATATTATATATATATTACACATAAATACATATACACATAAATATATATATATATATATATATATATATATATATATATATATATATATATATATATATATATATATATATATTATAATATGTGTAAGTATATGTTAATTGAACCTTTAATAGAAGAGGCATAATTACTTTAATAATTACTGACAAAATAGGGGATCCCATAACATATTTGTTGTGTGTGCCTACGTATATACATATATTATATATATATATATATATATATATATATATGTAGATAGATAGATATATCAAAATTATTGACATGTTATAAATGTTTCTTTCATTTTAATGTGCGGCATCATTGCTCTTTATGTATGTGTATTTATATGTATACATACATATACATTTATACACATACACATACATAAAGAGCAATGATACCGCACATTAAAAAGAGAGAAACATTTATAACATGTCAATAAGTTTGAGATATATATATATATAAGTTAAAACTGATGTAATTTTATCAGTGTTTTTTTTTTTTTTTTTTTAATGTGCAGTATCAGTACTATTTTCTGAGGCGGGCTGGGGCGGGAAGAATAAAAAAGACTATTTTGGGCCGGTCCCTGCAATGGCCCAAGTCTCTATTACTTGGTGGATGGCCCCTTCCCCGAGACCAGCCACGTTCTATCATTGGCTGCAGATTCTTACAATCCGTTCCCCCCTTCCCCTATGTGTGGCTGCTATTGTTGTCAGGGACGTGCACCACATGACAGGTGCCGTCCCATTTGTGAAGAGAAACAAGGCCATACAGCGTGCAGATAAAACAAAGTTAGTGGGGGTAGTACGTTAATATAATGTGTGTGTGTGAGGGGGTAGTATGGTAATATAATGTGTGTGTGTGAGGGGGGTAGTATGTTAATATAATGTGTGTGTGTGTGAGGGGGGTAGTATGTTAATATAATGTGTGTGTGAGGGGGTAGTACATTACTATAATGTGTGTGTGAGGGGGGTAGTATGTTAATATAATGTGTGAGGGAAGGGGGTTTTTTAATATAATGTGTGAGGGAAGGGGGGTTTTTAATATAATGTGGGAGGGAAGGGGGGTTCTTAATTTAATCTTGGATTGCAGGTAGATGCTAATTATTTAATGGGTGCTATTTTATTTGTGGAGTGATGGTGGGGCAATTTAATGTAATAGTGTGGGCTATCAATTTAAGATGGGGTGATTGGACCTTTAAATTTGATGCTGGGGTGGTTTGGAAGATCATAAATGAATGTGGGGCTGTTTGGGAAAAATTAGGTCTGTTTATTAAATGTGGATATGAATTATTTAATGCAGTGGATGATTGTGCAAAATGGTTATATTTTTTAAACATAAATGCCATTTAATTTATTGATAGGGCTGTTTCGAGGGAGGGAAATATGTTTATATATTAAATGGGAATACTATTGATTTAATGCTGGGGTTGGTTGGAATTTTCTAATTTTCATGTACCCATTTTTTTTCCAAATAGGGCCCCCATCATTCCAGTATCCAGACAAGCAGCAACTGAGCTAAAGACAACAGCAGCCACAGGTGGAGAAAGTGACAAGAACAGGTAGGAGAGAGCAGGGCAGTCTGCCAACTGTTCTGAATCTGGTCGGGCAGTCCTGAATTTGGGTGACTGTCTCAGCGTAGTCAGGATTGGGTCCGACTACAAGGACAGTTGAGAGGTATGTCCCGCTTCACCTTGTACTGCTTGTGAAGGCAGAGCTGCGTGCACCTAACAGCAGTGCACACAGCAGTGCCTGTGTGTTTGTCTAAAATGATAACCATGTTACATCATAGGGGCCCCCCTGCCTAAAGTGCCCCGGGCCCCCCAGAGCCTTAATCCAGCTCTGGTGACACCCATTTAAAGTATTTAATCTGGCAATGCGAAACATTGGAATGAAGACATAATTTTGAATTCCTACCAAGTCCAGGAGTGCTTTACTTACTTTACCCCTTATTACATCAACTACAAGCACTGTGTAAAGCATCTGGGCAGTATGCAGAATTTATTAGTGCTATAAACAGTAATTTATTGGTGTACAATTAAAAATAGAATGGTTAAATTACAGTTTTCGGTGCAGTATACACATATGGTAAATTATTGTACAGATGAACTATAAGTCCCAGCATGCAGGTGTCATAAAACAAACGCATTATACTGTTCATCTATTTCAGTGGAGCTTTCAGTGTATACATGTTTGTACAGTATGTACATTATTGCTCAAAAACGTAAATGACACACTATCATAAGGATTTACATAGTTGGAATTGAAATAAATCAACTCCAAGCACCTTTGCTAACCACTTTGCTATAAATATCATTTTTTTCTACTCTATGTTCTGTCTTCTTGGGATCCCATGGAAAGGATGTAATCCATTGGAAATTAAAAAAAAACATACAGAAGAGTACTCAAATGTTTTAACCTCTTAGAAAAGTGCTTTATTATTATTATTATTATTAATATCATTATTATTAGATTTTAGCATAAAGGGGGTAGGGGTATAAGTGGCATGGTAGCAAGGGTACTGGAATATCTGGATTGGCATAAATGCAACTCCAGAGTTCCAATTTTTCCCTACAGTATTACCATGGTACCTGCAACAAATTTGTGCCATTGGAAGCACCACACTTTTCATATTGAGACTTGAAGCCTCTTGGAAGTACTTGGTTTTATTTGTCCAAATAGCCACCAAACACAACATGGGCTATAACATACATTGGTTAAGAATTGTACAATGATGCTACATAGTCAGTTTTTATTTATTTGTGAAGCTATCCCATTCATGTCCAAGCACAGGGTACAGCATTATAAGCAGTTTAATAAAAACTTAAAACTTTTTAAACCTCTAAAAAGCAATACAATGTGTTTTAATGAAGCGTCACCTTGCATTACAATAATGGCAGTGTGATGCGCTGGGTGTCACATTAAAACCTGTATTTTACAAATATGCATATTTGTGTTGATAAACCAACAGTCTCACAATAAGTTTTATGTACATTTATCATTGCAATTGAATGTACAATGTAGGTTGTTGAGGCTGTTCTTTGTAAAAGTAGGATTTTGGTGCTTAACATTCCTGATTTAAAAATATGCATATGTAGTAGCTTTAAATATGAGTATCAACGGGGGCGTGGCTAGGTAGCCACTCAAGACAGTCGCACTTGCTTGTAGCTCCGTGCCAAGAGGCTAAAATCGGCAGTTATAGTCCACCCACACTAAAATATTCCATCCCAAAGAGCTTTTATACTCCATATGGGAGTTGCTGCTTACCGATCCGGGGCTCCGACGGCTGGAGAAACTGCTATTCTGGAGCTCTCCTCACGACCCCGGCAGTCAGAGAAGTGCTGCGGTTAGAAGTTCAGCAGCCCCGATCGGGGGACCGCGGGGCGGGTGTCGCGACACTCATCCCTGGTGTCCAGGCGCAGGACCTTGTCTTCAGCTGCTTTCGCTGTCCCTAGTGGACTAGGGGAACAAAGTGCTGTGGGAACGGAAGTCCCTGGACGCCATCGCGCCCTTCTCTTCCGGCAAGTGGAGCCTCGTGGTGCCTGCTGGGACCCGCTGTAACGCAGAAGGGGGTGGAGCTACGCTGAACTACACTACGGAGGTAGGGCAAAGCACCCCTCCGATAATAATAACTCCCAGGCAGCAATCCTTAATGCTCAGTGAGTCATCTCATTTATTTATTCATTCTGCCACTGAAATCAGCCCTGAAGGCATACGCAGTACACAGTGCATAGTGGCCACTCATATTCAGATGCAAAACGGGGGAGTGGCTTAGGTCACAGTTTGGAAAGTAACCTGACTGTAGAGCTTCACAATAGTCATCAACGCATCAGTTTCAATTAATGCAGCAGGGGGACTTGTGCTGTCATCAGATAAACCCGTGGGAACCCCCCAGTGTGTGATCCAGGGATACTGTAGCACCAGTTGCCCGCAGTCTACAGATATAAAAAGTCTCAAAGCATTAAGAGGTTAATATCAAACAAACCTAGCTCAACTCTGTTCCTTTAAGAAGAGTGAAGATTTACCATCCTCTACTGTCTAACTCAAAACTTGTAATTGAAAGTGTTGCCTTATGCCTCATGCACAATACAGTTTCTCTGCTACTGTGTCTACACTGCTATTTAGTAGCCAGACCACGACCGCTCAGCTGAAGCGAGTCTAACACAACCAAGTGACTTTTTAACCACTCAAGCCTTAAACAACATCTTCTACTTTCCATCTCAGAGTAGACATGACCGTTTAAATAATACTTTCTGGCCCGGCCCACCCGTAGACACTCTTGTTCACATCTTTTAATCCTGCCTGGTGATCTGCTACTAATCATGCATAAAAACAGCTCCAGAGGTAAAAAGGGGACACAGACGGGAATCCTCCAACACATGTCAAGACAGGATTCTCCCGTGCATACCACCTCTCCTCCTCCGTCTCCTCAAGCCACAGCGGGAAACCCGACTAATTCTGCGGACGCTTTAGCCACTATTCAAGCCATGATGGTTTCACTCCAGAACACCTTCACAACTGAATTTCAAAAACTGTCGGCGGATCTCCGCGGTGAAATTGCGCAGTTGTCGAAGCGTACTGCTTCTATTAAACATAAAGTGGATTCCAACTCTAAAGTGTTGCAGGAAACAACGCAAGATATTGACTATCTGAATAGGGAGCTTTTGTTCTATAAAGAGAAATCAGAAGATCTTAAAAACAGAGAACGGCAGAATAATCTTCGGATTCGTAATATTCCGGAATTGGTGGACCACCAGCAGTTGGAACCCTATCTGGTCCGATTATTCCAAAAATTAGTTCCTGAGCTCTCAGAACAAACCATCTGCATTGAACGCGCACATAGGGCCTTGCGCCCTAAGCCTAAAGACACAGAGCCTCCCAGGGATGTGGTCCTTAAGTTCTTGTCCTTTAAAACCAAGGAAAGCATAACTACCGCAAGCAGGAACTCTCCTTATATTTTATTTGAAGATTCCAGGATTCAAATCTTCCAGGATCTGGCTCCTTTCACAATTTTGAAGCGCAGGGAAATGAAGGATGTCACAAGAACTTTACGAGAGCATGGATATAAATATAAGTGGGGTTTTCCCTTTCGTTTAATTGTAGACGCAGGTGGTCGCCAAATCACCATAAGGGACCCTACCGAAGGCAAAGACTTGCTACGTAAACTTGATTTGGGCCGTCCAGTTCCGGATCCGATCTCCAGTCAGGGATAGAATCGCTTCATTTCTTTTGGTACCAGATGTCCATTCTAAACGTCAGCCTGCGGGTTCGGAGGCTGGACTTCTACGGCTTCCAGGCTGATGTGTCGGTTCCACAAACCAAAATCTGTCGCCCTGGGCAAGTACCATTGGTCCTGACACTCTCAACTGAAAGGAACTATGTGTAGTTGTTTATGTAAAGTTTGAATTACAAATTATATTTGCTAATTTGTTCTATACTTAATATGTTGTTCATTTATTCACGCATTATCCTTGTTATTGCATGTTCCAATATGTTCAGGTTCTGTCTATACTTTGTTTTTCGAATTGTTCTTTAGGAAAACTCCCTGATGTTGAGGGTTGGCCAGGTCCCCTGGGCTCTCCTGCTGTTTTGCACACTGTGAGTGCTGGGGCCTGGTCGACAATATGGTCCTGTTTATAGTCGGTATCTTTGGAGCCTGTTGAATTGCTCGCGGGACATGGCGGCCTCCTGGTGCCGTAGTCTGGATGGAGACTTAAGGTCCCCTGGAATTCTGTTTTTGAATTTAAGTCTTTAAAAATGCTTAAAATGTTCCTTCATTTACGTTATTGTTTTATCGTAACTGTTTATAAGGATTTATATTTCTGTTTGTAATACGTGTTTCTGGGTGGGTTGGGTTAGGTTTCTCAACCCGGCCTCGCACCCCATATATACTGGGTCATTGGAGTGTGTGGACAGGTTAGTCCTCATAATCTCCCTATTCACATTACTCTAACTTTAGTAACTTGAAGCCCAATTCCTGAGCCCATTCGACCCGTTCTACTTGAGACGGTTCGGATTCCCACTTTTCCGTGGGCTCAACCTCAGTGGTCACCTCTTCCCCCTCACTTTGCTGGGCGAGGTGGTCGATCACTAGCTACCCTTATCCCTTCACCAATACTCCCCTTCCACACTTCCCCTCCCCCTTTCTTTCTTTTCTTTCTCTTCTTTTTTTGCTACCCAAGCTTTAATTGCTCCCTCTTGCTCCCCTTGACTAACTTGGTACGCACCTTAGTACTTTTACAGAGCATCATGTCTTTGACTTTTGCTTCCATTAATGTTAAGGGGCTTAACACACCACAAAAGAGATCACTACTACATAGAACTGTAAAAGATTTGAAAGCTGATTTTGTATTCCTACAGGAGACTCATTTTAAACAGGGCGACCATCCCTCCTGGTCCTCCCGTAGATTCCCCACTGTGGAATATGCCTCCCTATCAGTCAAGAGATGTGGAGTTGCCGTCATGATTAGGAATTCCGTGCCCTTTCAGCTTACAGCATCTAGTCTAGACCATGAAGGCTGCTTCATTATATTGGTGGGTCAGGTAGGACATCAAACTATTACTGTGGCGAATATGTATGCCCCTAACACGGGGCAATCTAGATTCTTTAACAAATTTTTCCTTGAGCTAAGTAAAATACAGAGAGGTCTTCTCCTGATAGGCGGAGACTTTAATACTATATTGTCAGAGGATCTAGATAGGTGAGGAACACGTCATGTCCCCCCACCTACCACCCAAACAAAAACGCTGATTAAACACATGGCTGGGGCTGGTCTGTTCGACTCTTGGAGAGCCCATAACTCCTCCTCTCGGGACTATACTTTTTATTCACATCCACACAATTCTTACTCCAGAATTGATATGATTATGGGCTGCAGTAAAGTTATACAACTTCTCACTCGTACTGATATACTCACCAACCCGTGGTCGGATCACTCAATAGTCACGGCTTCGTTTGATCTGTTGGATAAATCTAAAAGTAACTCATCCTGGAGATTAAACAAATCTTTACTCAAGCTACCCGTGTTTAAAGAGCAGATTGAGTCTCGCCTCCAAGAATACTTTGAACTTAATCTAACGCCTGACACCCCTCTTTCCACGATCTGGGAGGCAATTAAATCAGTTATCAGAGGGGCCATTATTAAGTTTGCCTCCTTTCGTAAAAAACAACAAACCTTGAAACTAAACTCTCTTACTGCCAGTTGCAACAGCTAGAGAGTATTCACAAACAAACTCATTCAAAATTAGTATATAAGCAAATCCTCTCCATTAGAGGTGAAATCCAATCTTTGTTAGCGGAAAAGACTGAGAGGGCCCTCTGCTGGCTAAATCAAAAATGTTATGAGAAAAGTAATAAATCTGACACTATGCTAGCAAACAAATTGAAGACAAAAAGGGCTGCTCAGGCAATAATGGCAGTAAGAGACAAGAAGGGTACGCTGAGTTACGACCCGAAAGTTATCAACGATTCTTTTTATAGCTACTACAAATCTCTATATAATCTGAATAAAGAGCGCACCCCTGTACCCCCCTCACCATCTATTATTCAACAATTCCTAAAGACATGTAACCTTCCAAAGCTAGACAAGAACATAGCTTCCAAACTGAATGAAGACATTAGTGAGGAGGAGCTTAATATAGCTCTTAAATCTCAAAAGACTTCCAAGGCTCCTGGTCCTGATGGTTTTACCACCTCGTACTATAAAACCTTTAAGCATATTTTGTTTCCGCACTTACTTACTATTTTCAATTCTATCCTACGGGGGGAACAATTTCACAGAGACACTACACGTTCTAATATTATAGTAATACCCAAGCCTAATAAGGATCCCACATTGTGTGCTAACTATCGGCCCATCTCGTTGCTAAATGCGGATATTAAGCTATTTGCCAAAATTCTGGCGAATAGGTTGAACAATCATTTGTCGCAGATATAGGAGTTCGCTTTCTACCTTGGATTCATAGGAGTGTCAGACCAGCCTCAGTCCTTGTTACGCCCTCCATCCGTTTTACACTGGAGGTTTGGGACAAATTGAACAAAAAATATACACTAGCCCCATATCCTTCGCCTCTCACCCAGCTGTGGAGACACCCTGGTTTCCCACAGGGGTGCATCAATGCTTTTGCTTACCTTTGGAGGAATGCAGAAATAGACCATTTTCTTCATTTGATGGGAGAGCATGCTCCACGCCCTTTCACAAACCTGAGTGAGAGACATGCACTTCCAAGCAACCTTTACTTTCACTATGTACAAATTAAAAGCTTTATTCAAGCCCAGACTCATTCATCTAGGTTTGCGGTTGCCAACATCCTTTGAGAGGCACTGTATTTATAGCCCAGGTCGCCGTGGCTATATATCGATCCTGTATAGTTCCCTCGTGTCCTCCTCATCTCCTCCTAAGGAACCGTTTCAGCAGGCTTGGGAACAGGATCTTGGGGTGACCCTAGACGAGGAGAGATGGTCGCTCATTCGTGAAAAAATCTCAAGGTCATCTATTAATACAGCTATCCGTGAAAACTCATACAAGGTCTACACCAGATGGTTAATGGTCCCTGAGAGGCTCCATTCTATCTTTCCCCAAACCTCAAATTTATGTTGGCGTGATTGTGGGGCGATGGGCTCTTTTCTTCATGTTTGGTGGGATTGCCCTTTGGTGGCTAAATTCTGGGACGATGTTATATCACTGGTTCGACAGGTTACCTCAATTAACGTGCCTAAGAATCCACTCTCGGTGCTTCTATACCAACCAATCAAGGGCATTACTAAGACATCAGATAAGCTGATCCGACACATCTCTAATGCAGCTAAGTTACAAATAGCCAGTGAATGGAAGAAGGCCTCACAACCTTCTAAAGAGGGAGTTATGAAAAGAACTTGGCACACGGCATCCATGGAATATATGACTAGTCTCCTCCATGACAAGGTCCCCACGTTCCACAAAATATGGGATCCTTGGTATAGCTTTAACAACAGTACTATGCCAGGCCTCTCATAAGCCTAAGTTGCTTCTCCCTTCTTTTCTCTCTTCAATCTCGGTAACTCTCTTTCTCCTATTCTCCCTGTGTTCCCTCTATCCACCTCTCCCCCTCTGTCCCTCCCCCTTCCTCCCTTCCCCTCACACCTTCTCCAAAAAATAAAAAAAAATCATAGCAGTGTGTTTTATACGCTAGATAAGTACGATGATACAAGATGCACCTTTGCTATTGGGGAAAAAAATTTCTATCTCAATTGTTCACTTAGCAAATCTTTAACTCCCTCCCGGAATGTACCTGGATGAGAAAGATGTATCTTTATTTTGTCTGTTATTTTCTTTTGCGTTTCTCATTTTTCTTATCTGGTGTCCTTATATCTAGTAATATTGGTACCTGGACAAGATGTATGATCTGTACTGTTGTGCTTTATACATGTATCTGCTGTTATAAATAAAAAGTTTAAAAAAAAAAAAATATGAGTATCAACCCTTTCACACATGACTAACACATACTTATAAAATGGATTTAGCCTGTATCCTAAGTTTTCTTGCATATGTGCAGAGGCCCTTACATTGTCCTTCTTGGTACCAAACAATAATGTTTATAGAGAGCATTTTTAGTGAGAAAATGTTTTGTTTCCTTTAAGCAAAATGTTGAGGCATTTTATCATTCATGATAAAGATGACATAGAATTAAAGTTTGTGTTATGTGTGATGAAATCCTATAGTGCACGTCTAATATGTGATTTTCTCAGTCTCTGAATGTAATTTTGTCTTTGTATGTTTGTTAACTTCAGTAACATAAATCCAGAAACAGATACATTCCACATACTGAGTCCAAATTCAACAGGAGTGTATACTGTGGGAAATAGTCTTTCCAAATTAAGTCTGATCAATTTTTAGTTTCGTTCCTACCTTTGTCTTCAACTGAACCTTATATATTTTTTAATGGTCACTCTCGCCCAAAATATCTCATGGCATACTAGTGATTTGCAAAAACTATGTTAAAGCTAGTTACTCCTATAGCAACATTATAGTAGGATTCCCATTGTCACAGTACATTGAGTACATTAATGACAATGATCTTAGCCTGAAATTCCCCACCAACATCAGCACGAACTAAGAGGACTTCTTGGACCTTACAATCTATATGGAAGATGGGACCCTGAACACCAAAACTTCATAAAAGAAGTAGATTGTAATAACAACATCCCAGCAGACAGCAACCAGCACAATCTGTGGCTACATAACATATTGGGAGCCCATTTCAAAAGACTCGAAAGAAACTGTTTAAACCTCCAAAACCTTGAAGACCAAGCTAAACCTGAACTAAAATTTCCAGGAAAGATATTAATACTTGCTACATCTGTATTGCTTCAGAATATTTTATGGTAAAGAACAGAGAGATGCGTCTTGTAGTAATTTCATAATTTTGTTGGCTCAAGGCATCAATGATTTCTATCCTCTGCCCGCAATACACAGATAGCAATATTAAAGTACCATTTACAGTATATTGTGCCTTTACCTACCATATCAAACAATCATTGTAGTATATTAAAGATACTCTTTAACCTTCTGTGGATACTTGCCCCTTTTTCTTATCATACCATGAGATTATAATAAAATTGTTTTCTTCATATGGAAATCCCTATATTCAATCATTTCCTTTACATGAACAGAACAGTCATGACAGATTTGTACATTGTCATAATCATTTCATCAAGTTCTTTGGCTCACTTCCATGGTCCCTATGATCTGAAAACCTGAAATCTACTGTCCACACAAAGAGGTCCCAAAGACACTAGGAGTAATTTGGCCCAATGGCTGGATCTCATGTGGTTTAGCTATGTGTGTGGCCAATCTGGACATCAATCATTGTACCCAGAACAGGATTGGCCCTTGTGTATTACTACATTAACAAATATAATCAACACACCTGCACCTAGCTTCTACCCATCTGTCAAACAACAAATCAACAACAACTTCTCCTATTTAAAAAAAAAACATTAATAAAAATATTTACAAAAAACTTATATTTCACATAAAAGGAAGTGTCATTCTCTATATAATTGTGCCAATAATTTATGTAGCACCTAACCTGTGTTTATTTATTGATAACAATAAAAACAATACTGTATATGAAGACAGAGTATTGTATACAAATATGTTTTAGGTAGGCATGGTATCTTGTCTTAATGTGCTTTAAAATATTTTTTGTTTCTTGTTTTCAGACTTTGTTTGTTATTGCTGCTTGCTAAGCATTCATCCTACCATTTATTCTGTTTCTTTGTTGCAAGAGGCTCTTTGATCTGTGCTTCCAGGAATTCCATTCATCCTGTATCTTTGTAGCATTTGAGTGTCTGTTGTTTAACTTCTGTCTCATAGTCTATTTAATACTGGTTACCGAAATTCTGGTGAAGTGTAAATGTAGTGCAGGTGCCTTGGTTAACCTCAAGAGTCTATTTGCAGCATGTGCTTCTATACTTACATAACTGTGCATAGATGTGTGCTACGCAAATATTATATAAATATGTTTGGCACAACACAAAGGACTGACCAGGGTAATACAGAGTGTGACGGTATAAGTACACTGCTGCGTTTTATTATATGCAAAATATGAAAAAACAAGATTTGGTTTTAAGATATTTAAATGAGCTTATAGGAGTGAAGACTGCACATATATGAAAATGTTACTTGGCACTGCTGGGCTTTTAAGCCACATAAAATAACCAGAAACTTAACTTAGGAGTAAAGGAAGGAAGTACTTTTCCAGAAAGTTTAGCAATGTCCCTTGTAATATGTGCATATCTATGCAGACATACATTTAAATAAAGCCAACTGTTACTCTCAGTACTTATATTCTGTATAACATGAATGATGATGAAATAGAATAGTGTGCTTAGTGGTGCAGTTGGACATAAGAGGATCTTCTTAGTCATATCATATATTGGAGAAGTTAATTACTGTGGTCCCACACTGCCCCATGTGGAGCAGCATGTATTTTGGCCTGTTTCATTCAGTGGTTCTCACAGAATATAGAGCCCAGGAGGGAGCCATTAACACTAAGGGCCCCATTTAGAGTTAGGGTTTAACATAACCTTCTGGAACGCATAGCTGGCCTACCCGGTACATATCCAAGGTTCAAAATCACCCAGCAAATATCCGAAATAACACAAATAAGTTTATTTAACAAAATGGTAGTAGAAAACAGCAATAAACAGATGTAAATAATAACTTGAAACACCTAACACTACAGTCTGGCATAGACAACATACAGGGTATAATAAAAACACCTCACCAGTATCCTAGTTACTTTCAGGGACTGTTGCCTCTCTCCTTTAAGACTACCAGCAAACGTAGTGGCCCAAAGTAACTATCACTCCGCTTTCGGCGGACACACAGCTCCCCAAGACCTGGAGAGGTAGATCAGGGCACGGCAGTACTCCAGGGACCGATTGTCCCTTTCCTGTCAGGGGCAGAGATTAATATATCTCAACGCCAGCCTGACCTCAGTTATCACTCTTAAGTGAATGCCATTTTGCTGTCCTCTAGAGCTCTCTTTTAAACCCAGAAATGTCCTCATCAGCAATTCCAGTACCGGCCTGATTGGTCCTTTCCTGTGTTTACCGTTTCACAGGTAAACATACAGACCAGGAGATAGCAGATGCATCACTCCTGATTTAATTAGGAACAGATATTGTTCTGTGGCTATACAGCAAAGTTTGTTTAAACAGAGAGCAGGATCCAGACACCTTTACATTTAAATACACAATGTCTTCCTCTGTAATTAAACCTAGAGCTCTGTCTGTAGACCCATTTCCTATGCTAGCACACATAGATCAAAGCTAAAGGAAGACAGGAAACCCCCTGGTGTGATGTCCATTCATACAGGACTGGTGGACAATAACCCTTTTGCCTTGACTGAAACAATGGAGTAGTCTGCATGCTAACGATGCAAGCCGGCAGTTATTTTACTACTTTCAAAATAGAATATACACAAGCTTAAATATGACTGAGAAATATGGGGAACCAGACGGCTAGAAAAAGTATATGTTTTTATAGTCCGCAGTTGACAGGTTGAGGTGATTTTAATACCTTGTTTCCCCACAGGTGTAAATGTATTTGTTTTGCATATAATAAAAAATAATATCTAATTTTGCATGTAGCACACAAATACTGGGCAGCTCTATTTTTATACTGTTATTTACAGTTGAACTAGGACATTTTTTACTTGACTCTCCACTGGAGTGGAACATCATCATCATCATCATTTATTTATATAGCGCCACTAATTCCGCAGCGCTGTACAGAGAACTCATTCACATCAGTCCCTGCCCCATTGGAGCTTACAGTCTAAATTCCCTAATATAGACACACACTCACACAGACACAGACAGACAGAGAGAGAGAGACATGGTTTTGAACCTTTTTGCTAGATTTACTCCTAACTTTAAATGAGGCCCTAATTGTCCTTACTTTCTTAGGATCATCTACCTAATAGCAGGTTGTGCTCCACTTGGTACTCAAAACAGCACATACTTTTGTTGGGACATTGGCTCAAGAAACATTTTTGAAAGCTTGGGCCAAAGATGTTACCAGTGGTGGGTCTGTAGTCTGAAATGCTTATTCCACTACATCCCACAGAATCTTGGTTGAGTTGTCATCTGGTGACTGTGAGGCCACTACATTAACTGCCTGTTTATGACCACATGACCACTGTGTTGCTATTTCAGATACATTCATGTCAGTGGGTCTGGTGCCCACTACAACAGCACTTTCAAAGTCACTAAACATGATTTGCCAGCCAGCTTTGAATAGCATTGTCTACACATATAATATAAATTGAAATATATGTGTTCTTTATAAACTGGTCATAAATGTATATTTTATAAGTACTTATCTACACCCTGGGCCTAAGTCATTAAGGAAAGTAAGGCAAAGAAGAGGAGTAAATGTTCTCTGGGACAAACCATGTTACAATGCAAGGGGTGCAAATTAGTTTCTTATTTTGCACATACGTTAAATATTGGTTGCTTTTTCATCTAGCACACAAATACTTGATAGCTTTATGTTTACACTGAAATATAAAATTTATCTAGAACAAGCACTGCCCCAACTATAAATCAATTCCCACATTTTAAATTTAACTACCCATCCAATGCAACATGGGTTTGCCCAGGTGCAGAGGTACTCCTTTTTAATGCTTTGCTCTCCTTAATGACTCAGACCCTCTGTATTCTACTTTTTATAATGTTACACAGTACTCTATGGAGTTTTTTGGGAAAGATTGGAATGATAGAATAACTACTACAACTGTCTCGATTTTGGTGGGTGGTGATTTGAGGGCTCTGTCCCATCATTCAGACAGCTTTATCCAGACATTTCGTAGGTATCTCTATTTCAATGCTGCTCTGCATAACAATGAAGGTTAGGGCAGCCTAATGCTTCAAAAGTGCTAGGCAAAGTACCCGGGGCTGTGACCATGACTCCTGTCCCAATTCTTGAGCTTCAAAGCCGGTAGTTGTATTATAACAAAAGCCTTTAAGAGCCACATTTGGACAAGCCTGAGAGTAAAATCTTATGTACATATGGAGATTTCACTTTTTTTTGTTACAGTTTGGCCATGGAACAAAAGCCCCAAATACAAATAAAGTATTGTTTAGATTTCACATTTAAAATACAGATACTCTTTTTTACACACAGACATAAACCACATAGTATATCTTTGTCATCGGTATTCAGAAAATCCAGACACACCTCTCAACCTGGATTCTAAAAAAAATCTAGGTGGAATTTCCCACTGTAAAAAAAATGGATAAAAATAGAGCCCTTTTACAAGTGCACAAAAACCTGTATTTTACAAATACGAACATTTGTGTTGATGAGTCAACAGTCTCACATTAAGTTTTATGTACATTTATCAATGCAATTTAATTTAAAATGTAGGTTGTTAAGGCCCGTTTTTATAAAAGTAGGATTTTGGTGCTTAACATTCCTGATTTAAAAAAATGTGCATATGTAGCAGCTTTAAATATGAGTATCAACCCATTCACACATGACTAACAAATACTTATATTATGGATTTAGGCTGTAACCTAAGTTTTCTCTCATATGTGCGGGGGCCCTTACATTGTCCTTCTTTGTGCCAAACAATAATGTTTATATAGAGCAATTTTTTGTGAGAAAATGTTTTGTTTCTTTTAAACAAAATGTTGAAGCATTTTATCTTTCATGATAAGGGTGACAGAATTAACGATTGTGTTATGTGTGGTAAAATCCTATAGTGCACGTCTGATATGTGATTTCCTCAGTCTCTGAATTTAATTTTGTATTTGTATGGTTGTTAAATTCAATAAAATAACTCCAGAAACAGATACATGCCACAAACTGAGTCCAAATTCAACAGGAGTGTATACTGTAGGAAAAAGTATTTTCAAATGAAGTCTTTCATCAATTTTTAGTTTCGTTCCTACCTTTGTCGTCACCTGAACTTTCTATATTTTTTAATGGTCAGTCTCTTTATTGCCCAAAATATCAGAAGGCATACTGGCGATTTGCAAAAACTATGTTATAGCTAGTTACTCCTATAGCAACATTATGGTAGGATTCCCATTGTCACAGTACATTGAGTACATTAACGACAAATGACCTTAACCTGAAATTCACCACCAACATCAGCACAAACAAAGAGGACTTCTTGTACCTTACAATCTACATGGAAGATGGGACCCTGAACAACAAAACGTTCATAAAATAAGTAGATTGTAACAACTACATCCCAGCAGACAGCAACCACCACAAACTGTGACTACATAACATATTGGGAGCCCGTTTCAAAAGACTCAAAAGAAACTGCTGAACCCTCCAAAGCTAACAAGCTGAATTAAAAATTCCAGGAAAGATATTACGATCCAACACTACTGGCCTCTCCGGTCCAGTCCTATCCTGGTTCACCTCTTACCTTGCTGACCGATTCTTCTCCGTCACCACCTCTGGCTCTCTCTCTCCCCCCCCATCCACCCTTCCAGTCGGGGTCCCTCAGGGCTCTGTTTAGGGACCCTTACTCTTCTCTCTATACACCTCTTCCCTGGGTGAACTCATCAGCTCCTACGGCCTCAACTACCACCTCTACGCTGATGACACTCAACTTTATCTCTCCTCTCCTGATCTCCCTCCCTCCTTCCTCTCTAGGGTGTCTGCCTGCCTCTCTGCCATCTCCTCCTGGATGTCCTCTTGATTCCTCAAACTTAACCCGCCAAAACTGAACTCATAGTCTTTCCTCCCCCTCCCACCTCGCCCCCTTCTGACCTCTCTATCGCTGTCGACAACACCTCTATATCCCCTGTCCCCCAACTTCGCTGCCTAGGTGTCATCCTCGACTCCTCTCTCTCCTTTGGCCCCGACATTCTCTCTCTTGCTAAATCCTGCCGCTTCCTGCTGCGTAACAACGCTCGCATCCAGCCTTTCCTTTTTCAAGATGCCACCAAATGTCTTATTCACTCTCTGATCATCTGCTGCTTGGACTACTGCAACCTCCTCCTTACTGGCCTCCCCCTCTCCCATCTCGCTCCCCTTCAATCTGTACTTAACGCAGCCGCTAGGCTTATCTTCCTTTCTCAACGCTCCTCTTCTTTCAGCCCCCTCTACCAATCCCTTCACTGGATCCCCTTCCCCTACAGAATCCTGTTCAAGCTCCTCACTCTTACATTCAAGGCCCTCGCCAACTCCACAGCACCCTACATCTCCACCCTCCTCTCTATTCATGCTCCATCCGCCCTCTCTGATCTGCCAATTACCGTCGCCTCTCTTCCCCCCTGATCATCTCCTCACACGCGCGTATCTAAGACTACGCCTGCGCTGCTCCCCTCCACTGGAACAAGTTCCCTCCCTCCATCAGAACTTCCCCTAATCTGTCCAGTTTCAAACGGGTTTTAAAAACCCACCTTTTTCTTAAAGCCTTCCAGTCTCCCACTTAACTTCCTACCTTTTCTTCTGCCTCTTCCCCTCTTTCCCCTTCCCTTATCCTTATTCTCCGTTCCTCCTTCTCTCCCCCGTGTCTCTCTGTCTGTCTACCCCACCCCTTAGATTGTACCCTCCTTTGAGCAGGACCATCTCTCCTCCTGTCTTCACCACTTTTAACTCTGCTCTCCAGCTACCTGGCCCTCCTTCCCCCCGTTCCCTCTCGCTCCGTCCTTTCTCCACTGGAGGTCTCCCTGTCATCCGTGGACTCCGTCGTTGGCGGACCTTCCCCTCTCCCCTCCCCCGCCCCTTTAGCTGTGCCTTGAGTTCACTGAGTTACTGTGCTTATTGTTTACTGTACTGTGCTGTCTCACCTCGTATTATAATTTTGTTTGTCCCTGTACGGCGCTACGGACACCTAGTGGCGGCCTATAAATAAAAATTAATAATAATAATAATAATAATAATAATAATAATACTAGACAAGAAATTCGACAAATCAAAAAACACAATAGGGGAGCAACTGCTCAACTACAGAAAAAGGAACAAAAGACAGAGATAAAACAACCACTCTTCATTACTCAATACAGCTGCATCCACAAAAAACTGGAAACCATTTTAAAAAAACACTGTCAAATCCCCTTCCAGGATGAGAAACTTGGAACAAACACTGCCCAAAAGATCAAAAATCATGTACAAAAAAAAAGAAACGCAAAAAGAAATTTTCCACGTGCTACATTCCAAAAGAAATTCTCACAACCCCTTCCTGGCTTAACGAAAACAAAAACGGCGTCTGCTATTGCAACAGAGGCGTAGCCTGTAAAACCCGCAAACTAAATACCACAAAACCGACTACAGAGATCACCTTAAACTAGAGATGCTCACTGACTCCCGTGAAGTGGTTTTGGTTTTGGCAAAACCACCCTCGTGTGTTTTGGTTTTGGTTTTCGTTTTGGATCTGTATTTCTTTTAGAGAAATTGCTAAAATATGCTAAAATTCACATAAATTTGCTCTTTTTTTGATCCTACATTATGATTAACCTCAATAACACTAATTTCAAGTCATTTGCAGTCAGTTTTGACCACCTCACAGGTCACATTATTATTTTCATTGAAAAAATACTGCATCGATCTGGCTGGATGGTAAGTGACAGAGCAATGACTCAAACACACGGCAGTTCCTACTACATCTAGGGCACATTGGCACATAGCAGTGGCAGAAAAGAAAAGTGGGGCAAGAGGGAATTGTTCTTGGATCATGAAACCAGTTATGGTTCATTTGATCGCTCCTCCTGTTTCTTGGATAAGTGAGTTAATTCTACAGCTAATACATGGAAATGAGCGCTGCCCCCCCCTCCTCCCGGGATGCGTGCTTTTATCAGGCACACACCAATGCAGGGTGCCAGACAATGCACTGAAAAGAGCCACTGTTATTCCCAGCAAAAAGCCAGTTCATCAGTGAGCTTCGAGTCAGCCACAATTCCCACAAAATTATAACCTAGTTATATACTGTGACTGGATCACTGATAAATAACTTTTGGTATACATTTATTTAAAGGACATAGCGCAGGGCACTTATTTATGTAATTGCAGTGCACTTATTATTGATATTGTGTATATTGTGAGATAGGAAATCATTATTTCTGAGACCAGGGGAAGAAATTCATCTTTTGTTTAACCTAGCTATATGATATGCCTATTTCTGATGTATATATCTGATACAATGAGCCTTTGTTTACAAAACCTCTTGTGTATTGTGATGTGGGAAACTGGTTTGTTTTTGTTTTTTGTTGTTCTGTGTGAATATGTATTCCGAACGGTCTGATGAAAGGCCCCATGTTAATTAGATCTTTTGATGTGAGAAGGTCCAACATTAAAGGCAGGAACTTTTTTTTTTTTTTTAAAAGGTCAATAATTAGCATCAGTCCAAGACAACATCCACTACAATCAAGTCATACATGTTCAGGGACTAATACAATCAGTGCATATCATAAAGAGAAGAGTCATCAAATTGACCAAATTTTTACTATAAAGATAGAAGAGAGAAGAAACAGAAATGAGAGGCTAGTCAGAGAAAAGTAGGCAAGATAGATGATTAGAAGGCGGTGTGGCAGACCGCTAATAGAAGAAAAGAAAAAGAAAGCAGAGCAAGAGATAGAAGAGAAGTGGGGGGAGGCGGGGGGGGAGTGGTAACGGGTTGAGGAGGGATATCAAGTGGAGTGTTGTAGAGGAGTCATAGGAGAAAAGGAGTTTGGATTTGAAAAAATGATATCCACAGCGCCCAGACTTTGTTAAATGATTTAGAAGCATTACACAGTATGCATGTCATAAACTCCATTTTGTATGAGTGCCAAAGTCTATTAATAATTGCCTGCATAGTAGGTGCGGTGGGTTGTTTCCAATTTGTGGCAATTTGACACTCTGCTGCAGAAACTATGTGACGGAACATTTTTGTTAGCTGTGTTGTAGCAGATGGAATTCCAAGTGGAAGAAGGAACAATCTGGGAGAGATTGGGATGTCAACCTGCAGAATCTGATACTTGAAGTCCCGTAGTTCCAACCAGAATGGGGCAAGCTTGGAGCATTGCCACCAAATATGGAGGAAGGACCCTTCCGACGAACATCCTCTCCAACATGAGCTGGATGAGTCCAGAAAGATTTTTGGTAATTTGGTTGGGACCAAGTACCATCGATAAAGAAGCTTATAAGCGTTTTCATTCAGCTTCACACAGATTGAACTAGAGGCTGTGTTGGACTTTATTTCATCCCAATCCTCTCTGTCCAAGGGGCCTCCCAAATCCTCCTCCCAAGCTCGCTCATGGGAATCTTGGATGTCAGAGTCTCAGCTCCCCATATAGCAGAGATATAAGGCGAATGGTAGAGGATCGCCAGAGGAAAAGTGCCTCGAATGAAGTCAATGGCCTGATTCTTAAAGATAATTTAGTGGTGGAAATAAATATCTTAGTTGTAAGTATTGGAAAAAAAAGGTGTTGGGAATATTGAATTTGGTTTTTATGTCTTCGAATGAGGGAAAAGAAGTGTCTATAGTGATATCATTAAGATAATAAACATCGTTCTTTTTCCAAAATGGAAAAGGACGAAGCTTTACGACCCAGAGAAAAATCTGGGTTATCAAAGAGAGGAACAATTGGACTAGGAGCCGGGGCGAGATTAAACTTTGTGTTTGCTCGGTCCCAGATAGAGAGCGAATGCGATACAATTGGGTGATAAATAGCGGACCGAGGGCGTTTAGTGTGAGGGAGCCACAGGAGAGAGGAAGCGGAAGAAATACCCAGGCTCTCAGCTTCAATCGAGACCCAGACTCTGGAGGAGCGCGAGGAATTCCATAAAATACATTGGGCAAGTTGTGCTGCCAAGAAATAGTTTCTGAAATTGGGGACCCCCAAACCTCCATCTTGTGTCGATCTTTGTAGGACAAGGAGTCGGACTCTTGGACGTTTTCTACCCCATATAAATTGTGAAGTGTAGTGTTGCAAACATTTTAATACATAAGGGGGGATGCATATGGGAAGGACTTAAAAAAGATATAGTAACCTGGGCAGAATGTTCATTTTGACTGAGTTGATACGTCCTATCCAGGAAATGAGATTATTCCTCCAGGTTTCTAAATCAGATTTAATTTGGGATAGTAGTTTTGGGTAATTAGCTTGGAAAAGCTGATTATATTGTTTAGTTATGTAGATACCTAAATATTTTATCTTTTTTGGTGCCATTTGAAGGGGAATTTTTGAGTGAGAGAAGATCTAATACTATCTGTGAGATAGAAATCAAGAGTTTCTGTTTTTTGTGGATTGATTTTGTATCCCGAGATGTAACTGTAGGTTTTGATGTCTGCAAGAAGGAGGGGAAGAGAAACAACGGGATCCGAGAGAGTCAAAAGAACATTGTCGGCATATAAGGATAGTTTATGTTCGGATTTCCCTGTTTTAACTCCATGTATCGCCCCGTTAGATCGGATTTTTTGCCGCTAATGGTTCAATTAAGAGAGCAAAGATTAAAGGTGAAAGTGGGCATCTCTGCCGTGTTCCATTCGAAATTGAAAATGTGGAAGAAGCGACTCCGTTGGCCACTACCGTTGCTCTGGGAGACTGATATAAAGCTAACAGGCCATCTAAAAACTTACCAGAGAAACCCATTGACCCCAGAACTCTAGACATAAAGGTCCAAGAGATGCTATCAAATGCTTTTTAGGCATCAGGTGCCATGATTAGTGATGGTGATTTACCAGAAAATATAGAATGTATGAGGTCAATAGCCCGTCTGTTGTTGTCTATAGCTTGGCGGCCTGGTATTAACCCGACCTGATCTGGGTGGATCAGGGAGGGGAGAAGAGTATTCAAATGGTAAGCTAAAATTTTGGCATAGATTTTGAGTAAAGATATAGGCCTATAACTGGGACAGGTGGTAGGATCTTTATCTGGTTTTGGTATAACAACGATAGCTGCCAAGGTCGTTGCCTCATTAAAAGGTGAACCCTTTAGGATGTTGTTAAAAAAATCTGTCATATGTGGGGCAAGGTCTCTAGCAAATTTTTTATAATATTGCGCTGTGAATCCATCAGGGCCTGGAGCCTGGATTTTTATTGCTGAGATTGTTTCTATCGGGGTGATATCCTGGTTCAAGAAAGTGATATCAGTGTCTGAAAGATGTGGTAGTGAGAGAGATGATAAAAAAGATGTAATTTCTGTGTCAAGAGATTCGACAGAGGCTGAGGTCTCAGGGAGATTGTATAATGCTTTGTAATAATCATGAAATTCTTGAGAGATTTGCACCGGGTCATACATAGGCTGCGAGTTAGGAGATTTTTTGAGTTTTGTAATCTGTCCTCCACATTTTTTCTGCAGCAGATTGTTAGCGAGCATAGAGTCGGCTTTGTCAGCATTTTTATCGATGCTCTGCGAGAAAGAATTGCATTTATCTCTGTTCTTACTGCAGAAATTTGTGTGAGTAATGTCGTGGATGGGTGAAGTTTTTGCTGAGCAAGGAGGGAAGTTAATTTGGCCTCAAGGGAAAGAATTTCTTGAAATGCTAATTTTCTAGCTGCAGAAGATTTACTAATCAATCTACCTCGAATGGTAGCCTTATGGGCTTCCCATAAAATGCCCGGGGTGATATCCTCTGCAGTATTTACTTCAAAATATTCTTTGATTGCGTCCTTAATTTCTTGTTGAGTCGACCGTACCAACAAATAGGAGTCATCAAGACGCCAGCGACGAGAACGTGGAGCTAATTTTATTAAATCAAGAGTGATATGCATGGTCTGTCCAGGTGAGCGGGGAGATTCCTGCATCTAATATTGTTTGAGTGAGGGAATGAGAGACAAAAATCATATCTATGCGGAAGTAAATACCGTGTGGGGCAGAGTAATGTGTAAAGTCTTTTGCATCAGTGTTTTTCAGATGCCAGGTGTCATGTAGCGTTAAATTGCGTATGCATGTTGATAAGGATTGGGAGTCTTTTAAGGAAGAGGAAGGAGATTTTTGGCTGGAAGAACCAGAGGACCTATCTAGTGTTTGGTGTAAAATAGTGTTAAAATCTCCAGCGAGAATTATATGACCCTTTGCAAGGCGCCCACTGCGATTAAACACATCTGAGAAAAAGGAGCTTTGACCCTGATTCGATGCATATAGAGAAATAAGTGTAACTTGCTCAGAACGGAGTGTGCCTATCAGAATCAAGTAACGGCCCTCTGGGTCAGAATGTGATTTGGTTAGGAGAAAGGAGACTCTGTTGTGTATTAAAATTGCTACTCCACATTTCTTGCAATCCGCAGAGGCAAAAAATGTTTGAGTATATAGCTTACTTTGGAGACGAGTATGCTGTCCTGTGAGGTGGGTCTCCTGAAGGAAAACTATATCAGCTCTCTCTCTCCTGCAGGCTCCCAAGACCACTGCACGCTTAGTAGGTGAGTTCAGGTCGTTGACATTAATCGAGAGCACCTTAACCGCCATGGGTGTTGGAGATGGTGTGAGTCCTACATAATATCAGCAAGAAAAAACATTTTACATAAATAATTTGAGAGCAGAAATAGGCATCAGTCCACTTGGTGTTTCGGGAGAAGGGAGGGGAGTAGGGAAGGAAGCCACAGGTAAGGGGGAGAAGAGAGGAAAGGTGAGAAGAAGGCCTAAATAGGACGTAACCCTCAGAGAGGAAAGCCCCTGATAGGGGAGCTATCAAAGAAATAGCACAATGAAAAAAATACATTGCAATACTAGTAAGGGTGCTTGTAGGGGGTGTTAAATTTAGTGAGGTATTGACTGGCCATACGAGGGGCCGTGAAAGACTGTCCAGCTCAATTGGCTGGTGTAACTAGTACATTATTGTAGTGAGTAATTGACCAGAGGGGAGGGGCAGTAAAAAAAATAAAATGGGGAATGGGAATTTAGAAAAATAAGGGAGGGGTGGAAGGGGGAAAAACACAAAAAGGGGGGGTGGAACAAACAGCACAATCCATGCTGTAGCATCAAATCTGTACCAACAACCACAACAACATTACTAACTGATGACGTCAAGCCGAGGTACCAGCATTACTGTTATACCCCTGAATTCTAAATCCCATAAGGGGATATAATCTATAAACTACAAAAGACCTGGTATAAGTAACAAAAGGTAAATCGATTATTAGATGCCATTGACGTTTACCATACGGCTAAACTAGAAGAGACAACAGAGTTCTTGCAACATAGGAGGACACGAGGTAATCAACATGTGAAAGCCTGAGTCCAAAAAGAAAAAGGATGGATCCCGTTAGAGGCTTTCAAAAGTTTGTGGTCAGTCTGGTGCCGCAGGGGATCTTGCAGCCCATCGTTCCACCATTGTCCAGTCGGGAGGAGGTGCCGAATCAGACCTTGAGGGGTTACTCCGTGTTGCAGAAGAGGTGGGGTCTGGAAGAATCTCGAGTTTGGCAAGGATATCTTGCCCTTGAAGTAGGGATTTGGCATATAGGATAGAGTTCCCTGCAAAGACTTGAAGTTGGAATGGAAATCCCCATATATATCAGAAGTTATGTTGACGGAGTATTTGCATCACAGGCTGTAAATCTCTGCATTTCTGGATAGTGGAAGGAGCCAGATCTTGAAATATCTGAAGTTGCATGTCTTGGAAGTCGATCGTATCCTTGGACCTAACTGCATTAAGTATTTTTTCTTTTGTGTGATAATAATGCAGACGAACAATGATGTTTCGGTGTCTTTGATCTGCCATTGGTTTAGATCTGAGCGCACAATGCGCACGATCCATCAGAATTTGTCTGCCTAGTAGATCAGGAAGCAAATGTTTGAAGAGGCACATAACCGATCCTCAAATTATTTTGCCCGAGATCTATTCTCTTGGTTTTCTTGCTTCTCTTACACAGCATCCATCTCAGAGCGGAGCAGTGCTAGTTCTCGTTCATAGGACGTTTGAGCTCTGCAAATATCGTCCGTTTTTTTGATTCAAGAGTGTCAGTTCTGGTGCCGAGAGCTGAAATTTCTGATTTGAACTCAACAATCGCTTTCTTAAGTTCTTGATGGATATTAAGTTTAATGTCCTGCGCTAAGTTAGTGATAGCTGCCTGAACTGTGGGATCTATGCCCCTGTCCAGCTGAGAGAAAGGACTTGAAGAGCGAGATTGATCAGGTGGCAGTGAGGAGGTTGATACCTTCTTAGAAGCGGATGTGAATATAGAAACCGTATTTCCTCCAGCGTGCTTTCTGTTTTTAGAGGTCATTTTGAATGCAAGTTCTATTCCAGATTTTAGAATCTACTGTTTAAGTCCTGCGTATATCTTGTTCCTCCCAGACCTCTCCTATCAGGGCGATGAAAAACAAGGGGGTTGGAGGAGTAGGGAAAAGGGAACTCTTGTCATTTGCGTAGAATTGGCTAAAGCATTCTGCTTAAATCATCTTGGCCCCTCAGGCTCAGAGACCCATTAAAGGTTTACATCGGATTCCTCTCTGCAGGGATGTAGGATTTTTCCTCCGAGCACCAGTATGTCCCAGGTACTGAAGATACAGTTGAAAATATAATATAATATAAGAATGTTGTTATTTGCATGAGCAGCCACTGGGTGGCAGTAGATTCCCACAGTGGGGATTTGTGATCAATCTCATCGATTGTTGATCCAGGCAGAGGTGGAGGTGAGGCACTTAAAAAAAGGGGTACTCACAGTTTGCTGTGGTCAGTGTTGTGCTTCTGTAAGCTCTCGGGCAGGACTGCTGCATGCCATATAGGGGCAGGTGGAGATGACGGCGCCACTTGTTGGAGGCTCCAGGAGGATATCAGGCTGGACGCATGACACCAGAAGCGAAAGCAGTAATGGTGTCTGCGACTTCCGGTATCGCCGGGCCACGAGACTTTGCTCTGGTAAGCTGCGCCTGATATTCAGAGGATCCACACAGGTGAGTGCTCGATCTGCAGGCTGGGGATTACTTCCTCCTCGCTGGGATTGTGGGTCCCGCCACCCGTAGTTGTGTCACAAATAGATATATTGTTGTGGGGGTCTCTTTAATCAATAGCGCCCCAGCTTTATTCTGAGGAGCCTTGTTTGATTGAGAGGCTAGCTCTCCAGTGGTCCCGCTAACCAAGATTATACAGCGGCGCACAGCAGGCACAAGGGACTCACTTGATCCGGCCCCGCCGGGCACATCAATGATGACAAAACCCACCAATATGAAGGTGGCAGCTGCACCAATATCTCCCCGCAGTATATGTTTGTTTTTGGGGACAGGTGACCCCGAAAAATCGGGTTATAATGGAGGCAGAGGGAGAGCCTCTCTAACATGTGACCATTCAGAAAGGTTGCTAAACCATGCTTCCGAAGGCAGGAGCTTTTAACTAAGACTGGCTCCTGGATTTTGTGCATCTAAAAACCAGGTGTAGGACATCACAGCGTTTCTAGAATTTCACATATAAGTGTAAATATGGTTAGCTTCCCAGTGCATGTAAATCCATGTTTGTGTAAATAGAGTACATCCTGATTCTAAAAATAGCCTGTGTCCAAATCTGTATAAATGCACTGACTTGTACACTGAAATGTATCATTCTGATGATTCATCTGACCTGACCACTGATACCTTAAATCAGTGAAACTGTCCTTGTCAGGACACTTGAGCAATAAACATCAGTCTGCTTACAACTTCTTCAATATTGCTGTAATCCTGTGACCTGCCGATTAGACCCTAAAATCTAATCCATTCTCTGGCTGATTCTGGGGTTGGTCCCAGCTCTCCAGTACCACCGCTCCGTCGCTACCCTGCAGCTCTGTTCAGTGTGAAGGCCAGGGGGGATCCATCCACATCAACCCTGATCTATCGTAAGCGGTCCGGAATTACCAGCCCAAGTGTACCAGCACAGGAGTACGCTAGCAGTGACAGTTATCCAGAAGGAACGTGGTTCTGAGTGCCATAAAGGAGCTCAATGGTGGCAGCATTGTAAGCCCCTCCTACTGCGGAAAGAGGGCGCATTTGGGATAACGAAAGGGCAAAGTAACCCCAGCCGGTTCCCAGAAACAACAGACAGGGTGGCATAGGCGGTCCATCCTGTCACAGGTACCTTTCATGTAAAGTGCAGATTACAAACACTTGATGAAACAGCAGCAAAGTGGAAGGTAATACATATACACGTCTATTTAGACATCCATGCTTACAATACTTCTGCAAGCAACATTGTTCTTTGTTAATAAAACTGTTGTCTTTATACCGTTCAAAAATGTTTTAAATAATCCTACACCATTCTTTGGATGTTGATAGTTGATAGTAGGATCAGGTGTAGTTACACCAGAGGTGTCACTAATTCTGGTCAATACTTTTACAGTAGACAAGACCAGATGTCAAAATGTTGTGATGAGTCATCTACATCATCAATGTAGATGTAGTTGCTAAGCACACAACAATATATAGCACATGTAACTGTCCTTGGGCCCTCCCACCCACCCTTATGTTGAATGTTAAAAATGACATACGCACTTTAACAAACCAAGCACTTCAGCCACAAAAGTGCCACTCCTTGTGGCTAAGGTGCTTTGTTTGTTTGGGCCCCCACAAAACAAGTTAACAATGGCCTTAAGCCACCTAAGGTAACAGTGCTGTGGCAAGATGCTGTTGTCATCATCCTCAGCCTCATGCTCACCCTCATCAGTGTGTACATCATCCTCACAAATTAATAATTTGTCACCGCTGGAATCCACCATTACAGAAGTCTCAGTATTTTGATGTAAATGGCGGGAAAGGCCTTCCTCGTGGAACTTGAAGTTCATTTTTATAACCATCAGCTTTTCCACATTTTGAGGAAGTAGCCTCCTATGCCGATCGCTGACAAGGTTCCCGGCTGTGCTAAAAACTCTTTCCGAGTACACACTGGAGGGTGGGCAGCTTAGGCAGTGCAAAGCGAGTTGGTACATGGGTCTCCAAATTCCCTTTTTTTCCTCCTAGTACGTAAAGGGACTGTCTGATGTGTCTATTTCTATGATGTCGTGAAAATAATCCTCCACCATCCTTTGGATGTTGATAGTAGCATATAATTATTTCAGACCAGACCAGAAATTTGGTGCAGAGTCATCTGCATCATCCCTGGGTCTCTTGGGAAAGTTAAGTTTTTCCTAGCAGCAGTTGAGTGAGAAACTGAAGAAGGAAATGTCGTCCTGTAACACAAAATTTGAGCTATTATCTTGCTCACCAGGAGCTCGTTACATCTCTTTAGATCTGGGTCAGTTGGAAACAAAGAGACTACATAGCTCTTAAACTGAGGATCAAGGACAGTTGAAAAAAAATGTAGTGATCCGATTTCAAGATTTTGATAACTCTTGGATCCTGGTGAAGCGCATAAAGTACTTGTTTTAAATGTCTGACATACTTAGCGGAATTACATTGTTTAATCTCCTCCTTCAGTTTCTCAAGCTGCTTTTCCAAAAGTCTAATTAAGGGAATCACTTTACTGAAGCTTGCATTGTCTGAACGCACTTCACAGGTGACTACTTCAAATGGTTTCAGCACCTTGCACAACAAGGAAAGTATTCTTCACTGCGCTTGACTAAAATACATCCCTCTCCTTTCCCAATATCATGGCTTGTGGAGTAAGCGTGGATGACTTTTCGCTGTTCCTCCATATGCACCTGTATATACAGGGTGGAATTCCACCTTGTCACCACCTCTTGCTTCAGATGGTGGCAGGGAAAATTAAATTGCTCTTGCAGCTGCTGCAATCTCCTACACGCTGTTGCCGAATACCGAAAATGTCCAGATATTTTACAGGTCCCAGACAGCCTCTCCTGCACGTTCCTGTCATTTTTTAAAAAGCTCTGCACCACCAAGTATATTGTGCGAGCAAAACAGGGAATGTGATGGAATTCACCCAGCTGTAATGCTCTCACAATATTGATGACGTTATCAGAAATTACATATCCTAAGAGTCCAAGCGGGATAAGCCATGTTGCAATGACATCCCTTAGTTTTTGTAACAGATTGACAGCTGTATGCCTCTTAGTGAAGTCGGTGATACACAGAGTAGCCTGCCTCTGTCAAATGTGATGTACTTGGGTAGATGCTGCTGCTGTTCCTGCTGGTGAAGGCGAATCACCAACCTAGTGGGCTGTCATAGTCATATAATCTTTAGTTTTCCCAGTTCCGCTTATCCACATATCTGTGGATAAATGTACAGTGGGTAGAATGGCATTTTGCAGCCCAATAATAACATTTTGGCAGAGGTGAGGAATAGCTTTTCTACTGAAATGGTGTTGTGATGGAATTTGGTAACAGGGACACAAGACCTCAAATAACTGTCTAACACCAGCTGCATTAATAGTGGATATTGGACACAGATCTAATACGAGCATAGTCGTCATGGCGTCTGTGATCCGCTTTGCGACTGGTTCATACTTGCGTCCTCTTGAAAAGGATTGTTTATCAGACAATTGTTATAAATTACTAATAGTCTTCTTCTTGGTCTGCTTCTGGGATAAAGATTCACCCCTAACAGCAGCAACAGCAGTGGGAGTAGCGCTCAAGAATTCTTCAGAGGAATCAAAGATAGTGCAGGAGTCATCTAGCCTTAACAACTTGGATGCAGGACTAACTCTGATCGCTACTGAGGATATTGAAGAGGACGGTGTTGTGGGCGTAGATTGCAGGAGTCATGATGTAGGTGAGAGAAGGGTCCTAGCTGACTGCCTGTTGTTTTTTTACCATAACTTTCTGATTTTCCCAACACCTTGGCATAACATGGATGAGGTTCCTAGATGGCTAAGGTGCCTCTCTCGACTGACTGTGACTTTTCATACACTACAAATGACTAGCAACTGTTGGCAGGATTTGTGTAGAAATAATTACACACATAAGAAGTGGATTTTTTGGTCTTATGTCCAGGCATGACAATGGCCTTCTTCTTATCACGTGCCAGAACTGCTTCCACTGGTGTAGGACTGACACAAATGTAGCGCCCCCTGCGGGGAAACAGGACAGACGCAACCCTAAAGAACTTGCCTTATAAACGATGGTCACCTCCAGTCCACCTCCAATATCCCAGCTGTGATCCGATCCCAGCAGATCCGCAGCCGCAACCCTTGTCACCTCCAACCACGTCCCTCTAAGAAAGAGACAGAGATTACGGCCGTGCCTACCAGGTAAGGGCTCTCCGAGAATACGGCAAAGAACGAGGACACGGTCAGTCCAAGCTCACTTGTCGTCTCCTCACTTTGCTCTTGCCAAGGGACAGGGGGACTACAGGCACTTGAGACCAGGACTAGTCCCGCCTCAAATACCTCGCACACCTGCCGGCGAGGGCCGAACCGAAAGGGGAATCGAGCGTGATACTCACCGGGACACTCCCACTTACGATCCTGTTCTCCTGCACCTTCCCGACACCTGCGGAGGACAAGAACACACAGCCTCCATCTGCGCTAACGATGAGACTAAAGGTGTGCACCCACAAACACTAAACTGACTGCAACAGCGACCCGACCCTAACAACACTCTAATGGTTGGCAACGCAACGAAGTCAAACAACTATGACTAACTAGGTGTGGTGCACTAACGGAACTGCTCACTAACCACTACAGGGAACACCAGCCGGTGTTCAAGGACTGTACCAGAGGGCGGTTCCTAACCCCCTCACCCAGGTCGTACCAAGAAGCTGCCTTCTTGCTATGGGGTCACCCACGGATCCTAAGGACCGGCTGCACGAGGCCCGACTGAGGCTCACTCAACAGCGCACTAACCTGCGTACAAACTGCCGCCCGGAACAGCCGATCGAACTGAACCGCCCGACTGCCTGCACCCAGATATTGAACACGTATCCCACTCCGGAACCGCCAGGTAACCTGCACGGAACTGAGGACTGGGACTCTCAACCTGAACCACGGGACGCCTACTGGAACTGCATTGAGCTGTGCTGCACTGCCACTGACTCACTCAGTCACCCCCTCTGGAAACCAGTGCGACCCCAGGGACCTAAGGGACGGGAAAACTACGTGTGTTCTTCCCTGACTATGTGTACGCTGGTAACTACACTTGTCCCCACAGCACGGGTTAGCACAGAAAAACTCAGGAACAAGAGCCTACCTTTAATGGGGGCCTGACGTCTTGCCCCTGTACACAGTTATGTAGCACACCCCAAAATTCCATAATACAAACAATACTCGCCGCACAGACAGAATAAATACAGTATACAGTACTTTGCACGCTACTCACCAGAGCACACCGCTGCTAGCCAACCAGCCGGTTGCTACAGCACCACAGGAGCCTCCGCTCTACTGTACCTCCTAACTCTGTGTGCTCACCTCACACAGGACCGCGCCTACACTCACGAGGCTCTCACGCTTCTACCACACCACCAGGGCCGTCTGCCCTTCACACCATGTGCCTTGTGCACAGTGGCCTACAGAGCCTTGTGCTCTGACTATGGGCCTCAGCCCCCTCTCTAACTCAGGGCTCTGAGCCCACTAACTAGGGCCTTGTGCCCTGCTACCTAGGGGCTCTAGCCCCTGCCTACTTAGGCCTGTGGCCTCCCTAACTGGCTGAGGGCCTTGTTCCCTTTATAGCCTACGGGCTACCAGCCCCTACTCAGGCCCTGTGGCCTTCCTATGGCCTCTAGGCCACTACCTACTTAAGGGCCTTGTGCCCTTTTACCGGGGCCCTCGCGCCCCCTGCCGCTAACTAACTATCAGGGCCTTGTGCCCTTTATAAACTTGTGGCCTACTGGCCCACTACTTTCTCGGGGCCTAGTGCCCAGGTCCCTGGGCCTTGTGCCCCTAATACTCTGTCCCCATGGGCCTTGTGCCCGACCGTGGCCACGGGCCTAGTGCCCGAATTTACTGTTGAGGCTACTTACCTGCTCTGCGCAGAATACTCAACTTGCCACGCAGTCTTCTGCCTTCTTTCTCCGGGTCTTCCAGGCCCTCCAGCCGGCGGCGCCTCATCTCCTGTTCGGCGCTGGGTCCGCTGCTGCTTCTTAGGCGGGGGCACTCTCAGCCCTTACAAGGGCTCCCCGCCAACGATCTTCTGTTCTTGACTCGCCGCTCAGGACGTCCCACGACGTCCTTCTCTCTCCAGCGCCGACTCTCTTCTGTCAAAATGGCACCACCCGGCGACTAATATAGTCGCCGGCGTGACGTCATTAGCCGGCGCGAGCGCTGATTGGCTCGCGTCGGCGCCAATCTTTTAAACGGCCGGGCGTGAGCCGCGATTGGCTTGCGTATCCGGCCGCTGATTGGCCAGCGGGGAAAGATGAGCCCTGATTGGCTCATCCGTCCTCCGCTGCCAGGACCTGAAAGAAAGACACGATACTCACCGCTGGATCGATGGACGGGTGAGTAACCTTCTTTCTTCACCCGATTGTAGGGCTCAGCTACCCAGGGAGTCTTCAGCCCCTCCAGGGGCACAGCGACAGCCGGAATCTTCGCCCTCTTCATGGGCACCGGAGGCATCTTCTGTCCCTCCAGGGACACAGCGCTGGCGGGGGTCTTCTCCGGGGACATCTCCACACAAACAACATCCTCCTTATCAACATCCTCATTAGTGCCCTCCTCGGCTACACAGATATCCCCCTCATCCTGTTAAAATGCCAAAGTGGCATCCTCAATTGGTGTATCACCGGCTACACTTGGGCTGTTCAGGCACACATCAGCATAAATGCTGAAAGGGGCCTTCTTTATGGGTACACTATCAGAATGGTCACGATTACAAATAGTACTCGTGGATGAACTCTCCTCAGGGATTGGTGTCATTTCTGAATCTGAACATACATTTTCCTCTAATGCCTTACTGTTTTCTTCCAGCACGGCTTTTACATGTAAAAGTATTTGGGCACCACTTTTGGAGTCCGAATTACTTGGTCTTGCTTGGTCACAAGTGACCTTACAAGAAGATGCTTCAGTAACAGTGTTAGATCTCGCACTCATAAAGGCGAAGGCCTTATTCTTACTTTGCCACTGTGTGTGTGGAATGGCATGTTGGCAATTTTTTGATGCTTGCAGATTACAGCTCCTTTTTTCTTGACCACAGTAAAAGGTGTTTTTTAGATGTTTGTTTCCCTGACTTAAAAAGACTATGTACTTTTACATATGCTTTACCAGATGACAATGACGTACAGGGATTGCTATCATCAGGACTGGTGGCAGCAGCTGCTTGCTGCTCCTGCTCTTCTGTGTACTGCTGTGAATCCATTTGGATAACACAGTACACTTTTTGGTACAAATTCAGAAGAAAAACAAGCAAGGACTAGTATTTGTATTTCAGCAATGACAATTAGCAATGGAGCAATGAAGCTCTTGTCTTTGGGTGTATATAACACCGTACACTTTTTGGTGCAAATTCAGAGGAAAAGCCTGCAAGGAATAGTATTTGTATTTCAGCAATGACAATTAGCAATGGAGCAATGGAGCTATCCATTTTGTGTTACCTATATAACACAGTAGAATTGGACTGCAGAATTAAATCAACCCTGGAAGCACTATTATTTGTATTTTTCTGCAATGAGATTTAACACTGGAGCGCTCCTTTCTGTGTGTTACCTATATAACACAGTAGAATTGGACTGCAGAATTACACTAACCCTTCCAGCACTAGTATTTGTATTTTTCTGCAATGAGACTTAACACTGGAGCTATGGAGCTATCCTGAATGTCACTGATTACTTTGTTTAACACTGTAACCATCCTCTTCTTTTAATTCTCTAACTTTGCCTGCCGAACTGCTCTACACTCTATGCTACCCCTTCTGTGTCCCTCTCTCTAATGACGGTAGATCGCCATGGAGGGCGATATTTATAGATTCCAAAACTAGCGAGATCCGAGATCCAACGGCATCACGATGACGTTTTGCCTCATTTTCGAATCTGAAAAAACACGAAAGTACAGAGCCGAGTCGGATCCTTTCATTTCTGGTGTGTTTGGATTCCGAGGAAACGAGCCTGAGCATCTCTACCTTAAACATAAAGATAAGAACCTACAAGGTCAAAGTAAAGATAACATGCAAAACTATAGTGTCGGTACTCCTAGTATGAATCACCAAGGAAATTAATATTAAATGGAAAAAAAGTGGTTTATTTTCTGGATAGAACTGAGATGCAATAAATGATAAGGCAAATAACTGAAGTCCACAGAAACATTGAAAACAGGATCCCAGGATACCCAGGTAGCTAAGGGACAGGGGTACTGGATACCTGGCCCAACCGTTTAATCGCAGGTACGTGTTAGGATGGGTACACAGTACAGGAAAATTCTAATGATGCTATAGTTTTCGCAATTGTTCCAGTAACAGGAAAAATAAAATGCAGCATGTGTACACACTATACACGTTGTACATGATTACCTTTAGATCGGAGCTCTTCGTCTGTCATAACCATCGGCTGCAACTTATCCAAAAAGGTAGTCCAGGCAAGCCAAAGGAACATGTTGCTTTGCTACTCTACTCCCCACGTGTCCCGATACTGCTGCTACTGGTCCAGGCAGGGACTCGTCCCCTCCCCTTCATAATGACTCAATCTCAGGTCCCCTGGCTGCTTGGAGGGTCCTCGGTTGCTCTGCTTCCAATGCACAGCCGTGATCATTCATCACAGGTCAGGCTGCTGAATAAGGTATTAACTACACGGCGCATACAGGATGCCCCTTCTCCTCTATATGACGCAGACTGAACAAGCAGTAACACATTCCCTGCCACAGCTGTGGGCAAGACTGGGTTAAAAGAGGTTAGGGGTATTCCGGGCATAGAGAAAATGGACGGACACTATTCAGGACAAAGGCAGTCGTGAGTGCATACACAAGGCAGATTTGGAACGACATTGTTCCATTGTTGAACGAGATTTTTACTTCAATTTAAAACCCGATACAATGGGCTTTGAAGTGATAATCGTTCATCATTGCAGGGTGCATACACTATGATATCGAGCCAACCGGACATGTATCGTCTGATTGGATCGATGATCAGCTGAAACACTGTAGTGTGTACTCAGCCTTAGACAGAGTAAGCAGGTTAGGCTGGGGAGCTGGAAACTCTAGTATTTCAAGTAATACTGTGGACTGTAGATACTGGATATCTGGTGTGCCAGATAAAGCAGAAAAGCTGGAGACTGGCTTTCCAAGTTAAACTGTGAATTGGAGATACTGGATTTTCAACAGTGGATTGCAGATATTATAGGTGAAGTACAGGCACAAAGAGACTGGTTTAACAACTAGTAATGATAGTTTGCAGGCACAGGTAACTCGGAGGTCCAGGTAAGTTAGGAAACCTGTGAGCTGGATACCAAACAAGTGAAATGAGCTGCAGCCACAGAGAGCCCTGGTGTCCAGGTTAATCTTGGAAGCTTGTGAACTGAATACCAGGCAGGCAAGATAATCTGCAGGTACAGAGAGACTCACAGGGCAATCAGACAAAAGGATGGTCAGACTAGATAGGGGTCAGAAGCCAGAAGGTCCACAACGATACTAGGGAGAAAGTAGGAGCGAAGTCAAAACCAAGCCAGGTCTGGGTCAAAAAACGAAATGCAAAACAGGGGAGCAAGCAGTAGTCAATAACAGGAAGTTAGTCATGGTCAGCACACAGGATTTACACTGAGAAACCAGCACCAGCAAAGACAATTAATGAACTGGCCCAGACTGCTGGGAGATGCAGTCTATTAAAGGTCAGAGACAGGTGAGTATGATCCAGAGCTAACAATGAAAACTTAACCCCTAGTAGGCAGGATCAGGAGAACGCAAAGCTGCATCCATAGGGCAGATGCTGCTGCAAATGTTGTGATATATGAGAGCAATCTTTCATCTATAATGTCCCCGTGGACTGCAGTATATAGGACAAACAATCATAAGCATCAAAACCTGGATTGTAGAACACATCAGAAACATAAAGAACAAAATACAGTCTTGTGTTTCTGAACACTTTAGGCTCCATCACAACCACAAACCATCAGGTCTATCCTTCACTGGAATAAAGCACATAAAGAAAGCATCACGAGGGACTACTTGGAACAAATTTCCAGGGAAGAAGCTAGATGTATCCATGACATGGACACCCTATCCCTTATTGCAGAAATAATTAGAAATACATACATACGTTTAATTCCCATAATTTATACCTCCTATATATTACTTACAATCGCTAACCTACACAGAAAGCCATGACTACCCTAATAAAATCATGTTACAAGATTAATTTTAATCCATATCCCAATTCATAATCAACTTAATTTCCACACATATATTCCTCCACTACCCAGCAGTATTTCGAACCATAATTTATTAACAGCCACCCACATTCCAACCCACCAACCAACACCTTATCCCACAACACGCCCACCTAATCCCATCGGTCCCCTCCACGGGGTCTCCATATAAACTTTCCAAATGAACTTGCTAACATATCCATGAGGAAGTCAGCATAGATGAAACGAGTTGGATAAAGAAGCAGAACAACAGCATAGAAACTCCACCGGACTCTCACTCTACAATCAAATGCGTCTGTTCAAATCCCGTCCTGTAGTGGAACACATTAACAAGCATTGCACTCGCTGAGCCAAAACCGGAAGTTCGGATTTTGAAACGTACCTTGCATTCAAACAACAAAAAAGACCGGGGAATATCAACAAACAGCCCGGGGGGCAGGGGGGCAGAGGCTCCCCGGGCTGCTCGGTCAGACCGCTATTAGGGCCGGGGGTAGGCCGGCCGGCCGGCCCCCGGGTGCAATATAGAAAATTTTCACCGGCGCCCGCATCTCATTACATCAGATGCGGCCGCGTCAGCACACAGGCGGCCGCATCACATGACAGGGGATGCGGCCGCGTCATCAATGACATGGCCGCATCCCGTTTTATGCGAAGCGGCCGTCTGTGTGCCCCCCGGCCATCACTCTCCCAGCCGGCGCCTGACAACTAACACTGAAAATCGTACAGCTGCAATCCTATCACAAACTTATTGCCTATTAATAATTACTTACCACCTTATACAGAATTATACGAAGCACTCACTACCTAACTATTACATACACACTCACCACTCACACAGCATAAGTACCATAAAAACACTAACGCAAACAAACAAAACACAACATAAACACCACCTGCAAAAGACAACCCGCCCATACACATTAAATGCCAACAATGCTAACAACCATCAAACCAAGTAGAGCTTAAACCACAAAGGACTATAATCTATAAGAGTTTTGTATTAAAATAGCCAACCACAGTCCATCACTTAGCCAAGAATTATAGACACACTGCAAAAGGGCCTTACACACAGTATAAGATCTTTAAACATTGCAAAAAGAGAATTAAACAATACATAAAAGCTCAAAACAATGCAAAAGAGATTTAAACAGCGCAAAGGAGCAACAAACAGATCAAAAAGGTTAGGATCACCCACAAAAGAGAATAAGCAACCAAACCCTCCCACGCCATTCCCCCCACCCCCATTTTCTTTCTCTCTCTCTCTCTCTCTCTCTCCCTCTTCAGCAGATAAACAATGTGAACCATTAGACCGCACATCGAAATGCTACAGAAAAAAAAAGTAAAAAAAAGATAAAAGGAAAAATAAGAAGGAACACACACACCTGTAATTAAACCCTGCAAGGAAAAAAGCACAAAAAGTTAAGCCTACTAACAATCCTTTTTTCCAAAAATAGAATCAAATCAGCCTACACCTACATCCCTAATAAACACACTACTGCGCGCCTGGGATACCCCAACCAAACCAGTCGGCTGACAGGAAAGGAACTACTAACATCTACACCACACAAGCGCAGACAGTACAAAAAACCTTGTCACCAGGGCCGCTGCTAGCCTCCATGGCGCCCTAGGCATTTTTACTAAATCGGCACCCCCCCCGCAACAATCAGCACCCTCCTCCTTCCTCCCCCCATCTTTCCTTACCTCACCACCGCCGCCTCTCTGCTCCGTCTCCTCCCCTCCACTCACTGACACTAGTGAGTGGAGGGGAGGAGACGGAGCAGAGAGGCGGCGGTGGTGAGCAATAGCCTCTTCCTCCCTCCCCCGTGCATCTGAATGCTGTGTGGCGGCCGTGACAGGTATGGTCAGTGGTCGCCGCACAGTTTTAAAGTAAATTTCCCTCCAGGCGCCCTCCAGAGCCCGGCGCCCTAGGCAAGTGCCTATCCTTGCCTAATGGGAGCGCCGGGCCTGCTTGTCACAATGTCACAGTAGCTGAATGATGAGCCCTATGCCAATTCAATCTTTAACTGAACTAAAACTTTTTTTCATTAAACAGTTCTATTTTAACAACCTCATGGGTGATAAGTATATTATAGTATTTACTATTTGCAGAGCCTTAAATAGAGATGAAAAATTCCATGAAAAATAGCAATTTTCCGATTCCCTAACACCAAACACACACACTGTCACACATGAAGGAGCCGTGGCCAAGTCAAAATTAAGGGGAAATTTGTTCTATACGGCTGTATGCACATACAGCTGATTCAAACAACAGTAGTTGTTGCACTTCCCCCATCCTCTTGGGATGTGAAAATCCAGGTGAAATCAGCATATTGTGGGGCACAGAACTATTCTCTCTGCCTACAGCCTCCTAAATACATTTACCTGTACCTCAAACAAATTACAAAATCAAAGGCAGCATGGATTTAAGAGATCATGCCAAACAAATCTAGTGATGCTTTTTACTCCTTATAGTGACACATCATGGTAGATCAGGGAATATAGCTTCTTCAGATTCTAACAAGGCATTTGACACAGTATTACATAATAAATTAATTCAGAAACTGAAAATATTTGGAATTGACTTAAAATAGAGGAATAGATAAAGGTTTAGCTAAAGGACAGTGTTGCAACCAATGGTGTCAGTTAAGATAAAGGAATTGTAACCAGTGGAGTATCTCAGGGATCAGTCCTAGGTTTTTGTTTGAGGTATTCATTAGTGATACAAGTCTACACATGAAGGTATGTCTTTTTGCAAATAATATGAAGATTACATACCACAGAAATGGTAAAGCAAATACATAGTGATTTCGAGAAAATAGAAGAATGGTCTAAAGTGTGGAATGTTAAATTGAATACATCAGAATGCAAAATAATGCATATTGGGCACAAAAGTCCAAACATAAACTATATAATGAATGAAAATATAATGTCAACAGGAAAAGAAGGGGACATTGGACACTATGAATGTTTAATGATATATGAAATTCAATACACCGTTCATTAGAGCAACCAAGACCTTTGAATTGCCTTAATATTATGTGGAGGTGAATAGAGATTGAACAATATATATTCTATATAGTAATCTATTGGCTACAAAACAGTAACCAAGCACACACACACAGTTGAAAGAAATTTTATTGTATCATAACAACAGTAACATTACAATTACCAAATATTCATGGGGTTGTAATTAGATCATTAAGACTTTATTTATAAATTAAGTTTGAATACCATTTAATATTTATTTATGGGGGTAGCGACATGCTGCCTTTTTAACAGTGGATATTCCAATAAAATACAGTAACTTCTCAATTTATTATTTTAATATTTCGCTAGTCCAGAGAATATATAGGGATTAAATGGATGTTAATTCTCCATTTTTATCAATAAAGCTATATTAAAGTATATCAATACTATTATATTATGCATTTTTTCTAATAATTGATTTAAATAATAAACCATTGATTGCCCTGTATACACACACTACTTTCTTTTTTCTTTGTTTATGGTAAATATTACAGGCATGTGATCATGTTCTTCTATATGAACTGTGAGAGTATAAAATAATTGATAGTTATTAAGATGTACAAATATATGGTAAATGCCTTAAAAGAACTATATAAGACTACGCTTTGAAGGAAAAAAACAAATGCTTCCTATGGAACAAGACAGCAGCAAGATGCCAGACTGAAGCAAGCAACTGGCAGGAAAAGCATGTAATGCTGAACAGAGGATGTGGGCTTATATGTATATTTGCTGAGCTAAAGAGATTTCCTTATATGTCCTTGTTGTTAACCAGTTAATGCTGGTCACTATGTATAAATAAAGGATCAGTTTGCATGGACCCTCAGAGCTGATTTTGAAACTGCAACACCTCGTTTGTGTTTTATTCTTCACTCTCCTGTTAACAGCAAAATACCACATAGGAAATCAGGTTATCAGAGATCGATAATGAGGGCACCAAGCCTTGGTACCCCGACATTTTCTGGGGACTTCATCTGGGATACTCAACATACCAGCCCAGGACTGACCAGAGACCTCCTAAAATCTTCAGGAACAGCAGACAAAACCGTGCGGTGAGCAGTCGAAGTTTTTTGCATTTGCAACTCCCTACTCCATCTGCTCTTCCTGTAAGATATAAGGTGGGGTTCAGTAGGGGATGGTATAACGGGTATTTGAACAAATTACTGAATAACCTGTTTTCCTGATATATATTTGTTGGTTTTTTTTGTGAAAAATAGATAAGTGAATGTATGTGTTTGTGTCGATACAGGATATATATAAAAGGATGCAAATACATAACTTATTGATTGACCTTGATAATCAAAAGCATTCCTCTATACTTGTTGCTGAGACCTCGCCTTGTTTTGTGTAAATGATTGTCCTTGGGTTTGAGAGGTCATTATAAGAACTCTTCGCTCCTGAAAAGATTGAGTAATAATTGTACTAGTATTAATATATTGTTTCATAAAAACATCAAAGGGAGCTGAGGGAATCAGAGATATGCTGTGGGGAGTAAAAATGTCAGAAAATAATCTTAGTTGTCCAGACTGTAAATGTGTTGTTATAATTCAAAAGGCATTGACAATACAAACTAGTAAATTGATAGCGGTGATAGGAACTGACACTGATTGTTCAGTAACATATGGTAAACATAAGGAGGGAATTTTTAATCCAACGATATATACAGCAATAGTTGGAAGTCATGGTTGTCCAGACTATCTAAAAACCCAAATAGGATTGGGATGGTGGCTAATATATCATTTTTTTAGAAGGATAAGGCCACCTATATGTCTATTAATTAATAAAATATCAGTAAAGTATGTACCCAAGTTGATCAAGCAATACATAACAGGATTTAATTGTAAAGGTGTATAAAATTAGAATAACAGTCACTTCTCAGGCACACTAGGGGCCGGTATTCCCATAACTGCAGTAATGGGGGCCCAGGGCAGTAAAGGTATGATGGTACAGACATCATACACTCCTGCGGATCTAGTTAAGGAAAGAGAAGGTATTGTGGCTGTTAGAGAAATCTATATCATCTTTAGGAAGGCGGGATTGCCAGATTTTCAGAAAGAATATAGTATATAGATTACTAGGAATAATAAAGAACACCAAGTATCAGCATGGGTAAGGGCATGTAGACAAATAGAACAAGAACAAATGGTAAAGTAAAAGATGTTAGAAGACATCCAGGAACATACAGCTGTAAACTTGCCTCCAACTCAGCCACCCCCAAGTGCACCATCAGACCCACATAGTCACCCATTAGAAGGGACGTCAGGACAACTACCCCCTGTAAAGGAAATTGTGATATTTTTTAATTAAGCAATATATAGCTTTCATAGATAATGTAGAAGTCAATTAGTTAAAAATGACTAACTACAGACCTTCGTAGGTAAAGAAATTCCAATTAGATTAACAGATTTAAAGGATCAGCGGTTATGCTTCAAAAATTTGGATATAACTCACTTTCAGTAAAGATAAGCAAGATAAGCTGTCTGTCCTGCTCTAAGTGAGAAAGATTTACAGATGTCTTTGTTCAATTGGTTGCAGGTCATAGCTACAATTGAAAGGATTTTGTTTATTATTATAGTATGTAACCATAAGAGGGTATGCCAGGTTTTATGTATAAATATTAGTATACCAGTTTCAGTAAAACAGAACTGATTAATCTAGACAACAGTGTGAGTCTCAGATCAATTCTCCAGTGTGCACCGTACACCTGAATTAGAAGGGATTTTACTGGTGGCAAAAGGTCTATTGCCTTTAACATACTTAGAGGCCACAGTGAGCTTCGAAAATCTTCCTGAAAAACTGTGAAGGAATCGGGGAGAGGCAGAACTAGGAACAACATAACCGCGGTGGGTAGAAGTTTTATTCTGCTCTAAAAAGGTCGTTGTTATTTCTGTGTCTTCTAAGATTCATCAGTTTGATGTGAAGGTTCAAGAATACTCACCCTTCTGGTTCTGATAAGATTCATTGTTTGTATTTGTTATATTTTGATATATTGCTTTATATGTCTGTTGTTGAAGAAAGGTGTACAATAATATTTAAATTAGCTACTGAAGGATTTAGAGTTAACAGTATTTGTGCTGGTAGAAATTCGAGAAAGCCTTTTAAATTCAGAGGGTCATTCTATTTTTGGCTATTGGAACTTGAGAATTGCACTGGACTATTTTTAGCTGCAGTCTTATTTTTCATATATTCTCTTTTGCGCCAGATATAATACTTTTTGTATTGGTTGTGCAAAATGAATTAGGAAAAAGAAAAGACAAATTACACATTGTGCATATTTTTTGCTTTAGTTTTTGTTATGTTTCTGTCTTACAACCTGTGAGTGAGAGACAGAGAATGGAATATCTTCCCCTTCCTATTCTGTGTAAAAGACTTCAGTATGTTGAGAAAGGGAGGGGGGATATGAGCAGAGGGGGAATGAAGTTGCAGATTCTCTCCCCAGTTTGTTCAGTGTGAAAGAGAAGGATTTATTTGACAATATATGTGGTTGATAGAAAAAAAGGTTTTTCACGTGTGCTTCGGTAATTCAAGAGTAATTGAAACATCTCAGCAGTGGTAACAACCTAATTGAAGCTGAAGCTAATTGAATGCTGGGACTTGTAGTTCCACAACTCTATGCTGTAACATATCAGTTATATTTATTTATTTTTCTTCCTCTTTTAGCAAGAAAGAGAGTGTTTTGTGGATTACTGAAAGAATAATATTTTCTGCTTTTCCATTTTTAAACTTGTATTAGTATAATTTTACCACATTTCTGGATATTGATTTGAAGGGATTTTTGTTAGTAATTTGACTTGTGGTACAATGTTAGGATTCCAGCTAGGTCGTTTTAGCATATTGTAGGTGCAAATGATTTTTTTTTTTTTTTGGTGTTGCCTCTATGGATAAATGTATGCCTGCTGAAAGTATATTTAGTTGAGAGAATGTTAGGTGAACATTTGTGTGTGATTAAATGTCAGACCCCTAGACCAGGTGAATTGAAACCAAAAGAACCTCCTGCCCCCCCGCATACAACGATATGTTGGATGCAGGAGATTCAGTGACACAGGCTATTTCACAGAGTCAAACGAATGAAGCAGCTGTTGAATAAAAACAAGACACTCTTCTAATATGTAGATAACTTATTACCATGTTGCCAAATGAATGACAGGTGTCAGGAAGAGACTACATCATTAATTAACTTTTTTAAGGCAGCAACATTGCAAGGCACCAGACACCTCACACAGGACAGGATAACTGCAATCCAGCAGGTAAAGCCACCACAGAACACCAAGGAATTAAGGGCATTCCTAGGTTTGGTAGGGTACTGCAGGGAATGGATTGCCGGAGCATCCCTCCTAATGCAACCCCTCTATGATGCTCTTAGTGAGGTAAAAGGGTCCAGGATATATTTAACCGAATTACAACGAACATCGTTTGAAACATTAAAACAAGCCATTGTGCAGGCACCATCGTTAGGATTACCACAATATGATAAGCCATTTACCTTGTTCTGCAATGAATCTAAGGGACATGCACCAAGGGGTCCTTTCACAGATACACTCACATAAACAGAGACCGCTGGCTTACTATTCATTACATCTAGACAGTATCATAAGAGGAGCCCCGTCCTGTATAAGGGCGGTGGCAGCCGCAGCCTTTCTAAAAGATAAGGTGGCAGATATAGTACTAGACCACCCCTTAACTATACAGGTCCCACATGCAGCTACAGAAATACTAAACCAAGCAAGAACAAAGCATCTGTCCACAGCAAGGCTCACTAAGTATGAGGTGTCATTATTAAGTCATGCACATGTAACAATTAAAAGATGCACAGTTTTGAACCTGCTACACTGTTTCCAGTTGAAGCAGGTTCAACAGAGGGGAGAGAGGTGGGTGGGGACCTACCCACCCTTGATGAATCAGAAAGGGAGAAATGTATCAGTACCAGACAAAATACACACAAAAATTTTCCCTTTTCTGAGTCACATGACTGTGCTGAACTAATGAAGCTAGAAATGAAGGAATTAGAAAATGTGACAGATGTCCCCATACCTAATGCAGATTGGAACTTATTTGTTGACGGTTCCAGGTATTATTATGAAGGGTCACCACACAGGGTATGCTGTGACCACCCTGGAAGAGACTTTGATACAACGACCACTCCCACCTTTCTGCTCAGCACAAGAGGCGGAGTTGCATGCACTCACTGAGGCATGTATAATGGCAGAAAACCAAACAGCTATCATATACACAGACTCCAGGTGCGCATATGGCGTGGCCCATGATTTTGGGCCAATATGGAAGAGCAGGGATTTTGTGGGGTCAGCAGGAAAACCTATCAAGCATGCAGAACAGATAAGGGCTCTGTTTAGAGCTCTGCAGCTACCCAAGAAGGTAGCTATATTGAAAGTCCAGGCACACACTAAAGAAAAGACTAGGGAGGCTATGGGAAATGCCAAGGCAGATGCTGCTGCTAAACAGGCAGCACTTATGCCCAGGGTGCAGGTCTGTCATGTGATACAGGGTAAAAACCCTGTAGAGCCTGTAACCCTTGACATACTGCAAAAGTTCCAGGAACAAGTCTCCTCAATAGACAAAAAAAGCCTGGGAAAAGGAAGTTGCTACATGTCAGGGAGGGCTCTGGAGAACAGATAATAAGTATTGTCTGCCCAGAAGCCTATACCCTATGATGACTCAATTGGCACATGGGCTGGGCCACAATTCTACAGAAGCTATGACCAATATTGTCTTACGACATTGGGTAGCACTAGGATTCAATGCAGCTGCTACGGCATATGCAGCAGCCTGTGTGATATACGAAAAATACAATCCAGGTCAGGTAGTGAAAACACCACAGAACACACCAAAGACATTGTACCCATTTCAGAGATTGCAGATTGACTATATACAGCTACCTAGGGTAGGAACATATGAGCATGTCCTTGTGTGCACAGATCTATTCTCAAATTGGCTAGAGGCCTGGGCAGTGGCCAAGGCAACAGCTAAAAACACTGCCAAGAAACTGATAAGTGAGGTAATTTGCAGGTATGGAATACCTGAAACAATAGAAACAGACCGAGGATCGCATTTTACGGGAAAAGTAATGCAAAATATAATGAAGGATATGGGGATACAGCAAGCCTTTCATACCCCGTATAGGCCGCAGGCAAGTGGAAAAGTGGAAAGATTGAATGGCACATTAAAGTTAAAAATTCAGAAAATGATTGCAGAAACAGGATAAACCTGGGAAGATTGTCTACCTTTAGCTCTATATTCAGTTAGAACAACACCAGGAAAGAAGCATAAGTTGTCCCCTTATGAAATATTGTTTGGGGGAGCCCTGAAGACATGGTGTTATTTTCCTCAGCAATTGCAACATAATCATGCAGATCTAACTGATTATTTAATACAGCTTACAAAGATAATGACTAATGTGCACTCTCAAGTTTTCTCCTCCATTCCAGATCCAAATAACGATACAGGAACACATGCCTTGCAACCAGGAGATTGGGTTTACCTAAAAAGGCACATGAGGAAAACTTTGGAACCCAGATTTGATGGTCCATATCAAGTGGTCTTGACTACTCCCACTTCTGTTAAGTTAGGAGGACGAAACACCTGGGTCCACGCATCTCACTGCAAAAAGCTGACAGTGAAAATTGAAGCACCATGAATCCTTTTTGTGTGATAATGTGCATAGCACTAGTAACAGTACAGATAATGTATATACAGATGTATACGCCAGGAAATAAAGTTAAGAAGGTAGACTTAACCAAATGTGCAGGTATGATATGGAATAAATCAAGTAATCAAGAAGAATGTGTGATGGTAGATGCAGGCACAGTGGATGCCCACAGTTTTCACGCCTTTGCAGAAACTAATATTATGGGACAAAGAATATTTACAGATATTTAATGCAACATTTTTCAATTCCTTAGGAATAGATGTAAATATCTCCTTGATGTTTAACTGGACTGAATGCTCAATTAAGACACTGTATCAGAAAATACAAAAGAGTAACGCTCAAACTCAATTAATGACTAACAATGAACTGGTATATAGAAATATGTTTAATGTAGCTACGCAGCTATGGATTCAAACTGATGGAATGGGTGTGAAGTGTACAGAAAACTGGTGCATAGGAAGTTTTCAGACATACAGTATACTGAGGACTGAGATAATGTGTAAATTCCTCATATTGCCTGTCCCACTCTATGCCCAGGTCGGTGGAACACAATTATGGACCCCGCAGATAAGAGGGGAGTATATAGATGATAATAACAACACACATAACTTAGGATTGTGTTCAAATACAGACAATGGAATAGTGTGCTCTCAAAACACTCAAGTTTATGAACCTTGTAAGCTAGAACATCCAACTAGTGTCTGTAATTGGGAGCTCCATGACAGGAGAAATGATATGTTTATAGAAGTAGCACCACAAATAGTGTGCTTAGTAACCCATGATAAACAAACTATAGAAATGTATAACTTGACTAACCCATTTCCAGGATGTATCCAAAATGTTACTCATCTAGTAATGGTTTTGATCCTGTTGATTGTGTGGAATTGTTATTTGTCCTGTAAGTCTAGGAAAATGGTTAATCAGGCCATGACTCCGGTACCAACATATTTTAATCAAACTCAAAAAGTATGTACCTCATGTAAACGGAAGAACCCCTATCAAGCAAAAATAACATGTGTATACTGCAGTAAAATACTGCTAGGGAAAGAATAAATGATGCAAGGATACTTTCTCTTGTGAATGATTAATTCTCTATCTTCATGGAGACATTAGGTCAAAGTCGGGGTAAATGTAGCTTGAGATTAGGTAGCCCTGTATCATGACATGATAGGAAGGGTCAGGAAACACATGTATATTTGTTTAATGTAGAGATGGGCGGGTCCGGTTCTCCGAGAACCGAACCCACCCGAACTTTGGGTATCCGAGTACCGAGCTGAGCAGCTCGGTACTCTCCCGCCCATTCCGAATCCAAATCGAGGCCGAACGTCATTGTGACGTCGTCGGATCTCGGGACTCGGTTCTCGCGATACTTCAACTTTATAAATACACGCCTCCACAGCAATCCATCGCCATTTGACAGAGGGAGAGAGCAGGGTGTAGTCATAGGCTAATTAGAGCAGGGACAGAGAATACCATATTGTTCTTGCAATTGCTCTAACCAAAATCGCTAGTGCAGAGAGGAGGATAGAGGTTTATTATTTTTTCTTCATATTTGGCACTCCCCAGCGCTTTTGGGGTGTCCCCCATAATTGTGCATTAATATTTCTGGCTGTCAAAAGTCATATCTGTCAGCATTATCTACTAAATAATTTGTAGCACACCTCAGTGTTTTTGGGGTGTCCTCCCTAATTGTGCATTAATATTTCTGGCTGTCAAAAGTCATATCTGTCAGCAGTATCTACTCAATAATTTTTAGCACTCCTCAGTGTTTTTGGGGTGTCCTCCCTAATTGTGCATTAATATTTCTGGCTGTCAAAAGTCATATCTGTCAGCAGTATCTACTCAATAATTTGTAGCACTCCTCAGTGTTTTTGGGGTGTCCTCCCTAATTGTGCATTAATATTTCTGGCTGTCAAAAGTCATATCTGTCAGCAGTATCTACTCAATAATTTGTAGCACTCCTCAGTGTTTTTGGGGTGTCCTCCCTAATTGTGCATTAATATTTCTGGCTGTCAAAAGTCATATCTGTCAGCAGTATCTACTCAATAATTTGTAGCACTCCTCAGTGTTTTTGGGGTGTCCTCCCTAATTGTGCATTAATATTTCTGGCTGTCAAAAGTCATATCTGTCAGCAGTATCTACTCAATAATTTGTAGCACTCCTCAGTGTTTTTGGGGTGTCCTCCCTAATTGTGCATTAATATTTCTGGCTGTCAAAAGTCATATCTGTCAGCAGTATCTACTCAATAATTTGTAGCACTCCTCAGTGTTTTTGGGGTGTCCTCCCTAATTGTGCATTAATATTTCTGGCTGTCAAAAGTCATATCTGTCAGCAGTATCTACTCAATAATTTTTAGCACTCCTCAGTGTTTTTGGGGTGTCCTCCCTAATTGTGCATTAATATTTCTGGCTGTCAAAAGTCATATCTGTCAGCAGTATCTACTCAATAATTTGTAGCACACCTCAGTGTTTTTGGGGTGTCCTCCCTAATTGTGCATTAATATTTCTGGCTGTCAAAAGTCATATCTGTCAGCAGTATCTACTAAATAATTTGTAGCACACCTCAGTGTTTTTGGGGTGTCCTCCCTAATTGTGCATTAATATTTCTGGCTGTCAAAAGTCATATCTGTCAGCAGTATCTACTCAATAATTTTTAGCACTCCTCAGTGTTTTTGGGGTGTCCTCCCTAATTGTGCATTAATATTTCTGGCTGTCAAAAGTCATATCTGTCAGCAGTATCTACTCAATAATTTGTAGCACTCCTCAGTGTTTTTGGGGTGTCCTCCCTAATTGTGCATTAATATTTCTGGCTGTCAAAAGTCATATCTGTCAGCAGTATCTACTCAATAATTTTTAGCACTCCTCAGTGTTTTTGGGGTGTCCTCCCTAATTGTGCATTAATATTTCTGGCTGTCAAAAGTCATATCTGTCAGCAGTATCTACTCAATAATTTGTAGCACACCTCAGTGTTTTTGGGGTGTCCTCCCTAATTGTGCATTAATATTTCTGGCTGTCAAAAGTCATATCTGTCAGCAGTATCTACTCAATAATTTTTAGCACTCCTCAGTGTTTTTGGGGTGTCCTCCCTAATTGTGCATTAATATTTCTGGCTGTCAAAAGTCATATCTGTCAGCAGTATCTACTAAATAATTTGTAGCACACCTCAGTGTTTTTGGGGTGTCCTCCCTAATTGTGCATTAATATTTCTGGCTGTCAAAAGTCATATCTGTCAGCAGTATCTACTAAATAATTTGTAGCACACCTCAGTGTTTTTGGGGTGTCCTCCCTAATTGTGCATTAATATTTCTGGCTGTCAAAAGTCATAACTGTCAGCAGAATCTACTAAATAATTTTTAGCACTCCCCAGTGGTTTGCGCTCAGAATGGATTCAAAGCAGTCCACATATGATCTAAATGAGCAACCAGGTTCTGTCACCAGTCCTGATGTTAGTGTTCCCAGTACGTCATCTGGCCAAGGCGATGTCAAACAACAGAGTGTTTTCAAATTAGTGCAAAAAACAAAAACCCAAAAAAATTTTACTGTATTGAAGCGAAAAAGAAGTGTAACTGAGCAAAAGTTAAGTGACGATAAAAAAAAAATTGCAAGCATGCCATTCTACACACGCAGTGGCAAAGAGAGAATGAGGCCTTCACCTTTGGCTATTAGTGGCAGATCCCAAAAAGTTACCCAGCCTACAATTGGTGCACAACTACTGTTACGCGTCAAAGCCGAGCTGCAAGATAACAGTGAGGCATTACAGGAGAATATTTGCTCTGATTCACAAATGACAACAATCCCTGTGGAGAGTCCATCCAACAGTGGGATGTCTAATCGTGACCATTCTGTTAGTCTACCCATAAAGAAGGGCCCTTTCAGCAGTTCTGCTGATGTGTGCCTGAACAGCCCGAGTGTAGCCGGTGATACACCAAGTGAGGATGACACTTTGTCTTTAGAAGAGGATGTGGGGGAGATTTGGGTATCCGACGATGAGGATGCGGTTGATTGTGTAAGTCCTGCAGCAGTGTGGCACCAGTGGGAGCAGTTCTGGCATGTGAGGTTCTGGCACCAATATGCACTTTCCAAACACAAGCAGGGATGACGCAGGGGGCAGACCACAACAGTTTGACATCTGGGCTGGTTTGAAGGATTTGTCAAAAAAATGTGTGACCTTGACCATAATTCCAACCAATCCTACTATTAACATGCAAAGGATGGTGGAGGGCCTATCAGGGATTAAACTGTATTTTTCATAATTTTCACTAATAATGTTTGGGTGTAATATACACCCAAAGACGAGTGCTCAATTGCTAAGAGTCATTGATGGAGAGGAAGACAAGCAGGCTTGTCTGTAGAATTTGCAGGCAAATTGTGCTGCGTTATATAGGTAACACCCAAAGAGAAGAGCTCCATTGCTCCATTGCTAATTGTAATTGCTGAAATAGAAATAATAGGGCTGACAGTCTTGGTCTAAATCTGCAGTTACATTTTATTGTACCATAGCTCATTGCGAAACTGGAGAGGTGGCAGGGTTTAGTGATAATCTTCCTCCAACAATACTAATTCATCCCAATATCCCAATATCATAGAAGTCTGTGTAGTATGATGTAATTGCTGATAATGGCCTTCCAAAGGGAATGACTAGTTGATTTTAGGGCAGAGCTGTCACGGTTTTTGGGCAATTCTTTTACAGCACAGCAAATATCAAAATGTTTAGCGGACTCATCTGCATCACCACTGGGTGTCTTGGGAAAGCAATTTCTTTTATTACAAGCAGTTGCCAGAGAAACTGAAGGAGAAGACGTCCCAACAAGATGTTGATAAGTCTGGGATCCTTGCAAAGAAAATTAAGTATTTCATCTACAATTAAAATATAGTTAGCACATTTACTTTGTTTTATTGCACACTATAATTTTATGTAGCACCTTTTCAAAATCTATTATTAAGGCAATCACTTGACTCAAGCTAACTGTGTCTGCACTTTCTTCACAGGTAACTACTTCGCTGGACTAAAGTATATTCCCCTCAAATGCTAGTCTTCTTGCAGCTGCTGTATTCTCCTACATGCTGTTGCAGAAACCACAAATTGACCCTAAATGTTTATGGACACAAACAGCATCTCCTGCATGTCATTTTTCAAAAGTTCTGTAACACCAAGTTGATAGTGTGTGCAAAACAGGAAATGTGATGGAATTCAGCCCCGCTGTAATGCTGGACCAATATTGGGGTCGTAATCAGAAATGACATATCCTCAGGAGACTCCAAGCAGGATTAGCCATCTTTCAATGACATCCCTTAGTTTTTGGAACAGTTTGTCAGCTGTATGCCTCTTAGTGAAGCTGCTGATACACAGAGTAGCCTACTTCTCAAAAATGTGATGCACCTGGGTACATGCTGCTGCTGTCCATGCTGGGGAAGGCGAAAGACCAACCCAGTGGGCTTTCACAGTCATATAATCTTTTGTTTGCCCAGTTCCGCTTGTACACATATCTGTGGTTAAGTGTACAGTGGGTAGAATACCATTTTGTCACCCAATAATGACATTTTTAGGAACTTTCCGGTACAGGAGAGAATAAGCTTTTCTAGTAAAATGGTATAGTGATGACATTTGCTAACAGGGACATAACACCTCAATTAAATGTCTTAAACCAACTGTATTAATAGTGGACATTGGACACAGATCTAACGCTAGCATAGTACCCAGGGCGTCTGTGATCCGCTTTGCGACTGGGTGACAGGTTTCATTCTTGCTTCCTCTTGCAGAGGATTGTTTACTTGCCAATTGTTGGGGGGGAAGATTGCAGGTGCTGGGATGTAGATGAGAGAAGGGAGGTAGATTATGCTGGAATGCTTGTTGTTAATTTTTTTTTAACCAAAGTTTCTGATTTTCCCAACAGTTTGCCAATAACTCGCTGAAAAATGACGAAACATGGATGAGGATCCCAGATGGTTAAGGTCCCTACCTCTACTGAGTGTGGCTTTCAAAATGTTACAAATGGATAGACAACTCTTGCCAGGATTCGTGTAAAAATAATTCCACACTTAAGAGGTGGATTTTTGGTCTTATGCCCAGGCATGACAATGGCCTTTTTGTTATCACTGGCAAGAACTGCAGCAATTTTTCTTTTCAAGTGTATGAAAATCATATTGTGACATAGGAGGTGTTCAAAATTGAATAAAAAATGACTGAAAATTAGTGTTACTGAGGTTAATAATAATGTAGCTACAAAATAATACCTAAATTATGTTATTTTAGCACCAATAAATGTAATTTTTATAACAAATTGCAAAACAAAACCAAACAAAACCAAAACCAAAACCAAAACACGCAATGGCGGTTTTGCAAAACCAAAACCAAAACCAAAACACGACGGTAATCCAGATCCAAAACCGAATCCAAAACCAAAACACGGGGGTCAGTGACCATCTCTAGTTTAATGTAATAAAAGAGGGGATTGTGAGAGTATAAAATAATTGATAGTTATTAAGATGTACAAATATATGGTAAATGCCTTAAAAGAACTATATAAGACTACGCTTTGAAGGAAAAAAACAAATGCTTCCTATGGAACAAGACAGCAGCAAGATGCCAGACTGAAGCAAGCAACTGGCAGGAAAAGCATGTAATGCTGAACAGAGGATGTGGGCTTATATGTATATTTGCTGAGCTAAAGAGATTTCCTTATATGTCCTTGTTGTTAACCAGTTAATGCTGGTCACTATGTATAAATAAAGGATCAGTTTGCATGGACCCTCAGAGCTGATTTTGAAACTGCAACACCTCGTTTGTGTTTTATTCTTCACTCTCCTGTTAACAGCAAAATACCACATAGGAAATCAGGTTATCAGAGATCAATAATGAGGGCACCAAGCCTTGGTACCCCGACAGAACTGGAAGTGTTTTCTATGGTAACAGTTTTATGTGTTGTTGAATGGTGCAGGGAAGGTGCTGTTGTAGGATTTGACAGGTATTTCTGGTTTATAATTTATAATGCAGAAATTCCTGTCAACAGCTTTATAATGTACTGTTTCCTTTATAATTTATAAAGGGAACAGTGCTTACTAATTGCAACAATGCACTTAGAAATTAGATCATGGTCATTGCTCTTTGTATAGTATATGTTTGTTTGACTAGGAAAGGATTACTTTTGGGAACCTGATCTGCCTAGAGAATCCAGCCTCTTGCTGAATCATCATCATCATCATTTATTTATATAGCGCCACTAATTCCGCAGCGCCGTACAGAGAACTCATTCACATCAGTCCCTGCCCCATTGGAGCTTACAGTCTACATTCCCTAATATAGACACACACTCACACACAGACACAGACAGACAGGGAGACAGACTAGGGTCAATTTTGATAGCCGCCAATTAACCTACTAGTATGTTTTTGGCCTATGGTTGGTTTAGCACCATGACGGGGGGACCCCTTGCTGCTGGTTTTCCTGCTATAGGGCCACCAGCCCAGGCAGACAAAGCCTAGTGCTGGTAATAGTAAAGTCAGAGGGACCCCATGCTTTTTGTCTCCCCATGTTTGCTATTGCCAGCCTAGGCTGGTAGCACTAAAGTTGGTTAAACTGTTTGTTTTTTTTTGGGGGGGGGAGGTCACGCCGTTTTTTATTCATATTATTCTTGTAGACATTTTAACTGTGTAGACAATATGAACACGTAGACATTATGACTGTTGACATTATGGTGTACACATTTTCGAATGTCGACAATATCAATATAGACATTTCATATCAAACCACGCCTTTTTGCTCCATAGTTAAGACAGCTGCTTGTGCCTGTTGTGTATTAATTCTAACTGTCATTTTGTAGAATGTACTAAATAAATGATAACTAGATTCTGATTGGTTGTTATAGGCAACATCTATACTTTTTCAAACTCGCAGTTTAGTAAATATACCCCCTGATGTTTTTGCCATCAAAAGGGTTTGTTTTCTGATTCACACTATATACTAATAGGGTTATTTGTTTTAGGGTTAACCTAAAACAAATAATATGGGGGGTGGTACTGGGAGGAGAAGAAGAGCACTAGGTGTCAATCTGACACCATGTCCGAGAGCTGGATTAAGGCTCTGGGGGGCCTAGGGTACTTTAGACAGGGGCGTCTCTATGATGTAACATGGTTATCATTTTAGTCAAATACACAGGTAATACTGTATGCACTACTGTTATGTGCACGCAGCTCTGCCTTCACAAGTAGTACACTGTGGAGCTGGACATACCTCCCAACTGTCCTTCCAATCAGACCAAAGAGAGACAGTCACCCAATTTCAGGACTGCCCCACCAGAGTAGGACAGTTGGCAGGCTGTCTTGCTCTCTCCTACCTGTTCTTGGCATTTTCACCACCTGTGGCTGCTAATGTCTTTAGATCAGTTGCTGCTTTTCTGGATCATGGAATGTTGGGGTCCCTATTTTAGAAAAAAAATGGGTACATGAAATTTAGAAATCTCCAACCTGCCCCTGAGGTAAATCAAAATAGCACCCATGTTATATAGTTAGGGCTCTCTCCAGCCCCAAAATAAATAGTATTCACATTTGATAAATAGATCTATTTTCCTCCAACTTGCCTCGATATCAAATTAATAGCATACACATTTTATTGATAAACCCATTTCCCTCCCTCCAAACAGCCCCAGCAATAATTTAAATAGTATTTACATTTAATAAATATAACTATTTCCTAAAACAATCCCAGGCATTAAATAATTCATAATCACATTTAATAAATATACCTCATTTTCCCCAAACAGCCCCACAATCAATTAATAACTCCTAAACCATGCCATTAAATTAAAGGTCCAATTAAATTCATAGGCCGACTATTAAATTGCCCCACCATTACCCCACAAATAAAATAGCACTCAATAATTAGCCCCCACCTGCACACCACAATATAATTAAGACCAGCCTCCCTCACACACAATACATTCATTTACTGGCACCCTCACACACAATACATTCATTTACAACCCCTCCCCCCCCCGACTCCCCCACTTACCTGGTTCCATCCGCGCATGCTGTGCAGTTTCTTCACCTCTTCGCACATGGAATGGCACCTGTCACGTAGTGTGCATCCCATGTGACACCAATAGAGGTGCAGTGCATGGGAGGGATGGATTATAAGGATCCGCGGTAAGTGAGAGAAGGTGGCTAGTCCCAGGGGGCGGGTCCAGCCACCAAGTAGAGATTATAGATACAGGCCCAAAATAATCTTTTTCTGTCTAGCCCAGTCCACCCCTGCTTAAAACCTTTAGAGGATGCCTCAATAGGCCCTACTAGGTACATTCCTATTTTTCCAAAGGGAACACCAACAGTGGGGAGAGGAACCAGTGGCTGGATGTTTCGTAGCTGGTCTTTGAAAATCGGAACAGGCTGCACAAAATTTAGCTACCTCTGCATACATAAAAAAACCTTGCCATGATCCTATTCATTTTTATCCCATCCCAGGTGTTCACCCTAAGGAACTGGGTGGGCCAAAATCAACACCTGTTTTCTAAAACGGTTGAAAACAGCCAATTGTCCTATAACCTCACCTGCTTCTTTAAGCTTGTCCTTTACAGTAAAATATATAATTTTTCAAAATGAAACAAGGGTAATTAAGCTCTTTTACACTATGCAACATTTTCTCATCAGCAGTCACAACATTTTCAAATGCCCTTTTAAGCGCTGGGTCTTTTCTTTGGGCTGCTCTGAGGTTAGAGAGGGGCGCAAGAGTTAAAATCTTATTAATATAATGCAAACCAAAGTCATCATTGCTATTAGTATAAACAGTAGATGTTACAATGCTCTCTCCCACCAGAGTTTTTGTGAGGCCCAGTGCTTGTGGTCTTATCTTCTCTGTCACTGTGTTTTAGGGTTTTTTACTCAGCTTAGAAATAAATCAGGCACTCAGTGGCTGAATAAATAAAATTTTTCCTCATAGTTCCACAAAGGCAAGAAAGTATGCCCAATTATGGCCTAGCAAAAGAGTAGCTGGTAAACAAGGACAAACCCCCACCCTCAACTTATCAGTCTCACTTTAATAGTTAAAAAGAGACCAGGGGGGCGTGACTTGTAAGCCGACATGACCGGACTCTTCTGAGAAGAGCTCCGGTGGATAACTAAAGAAAAGACTTGATTCGGGTGATCGGAGAGTGGCGCAAACAACTGGAACAATTCCCACAGCACCTTAGGGCTCCGTGTACCTAATTGTGGTTTGCCCTGATGATTTACCTGGATATCGGAGGTCAGCTTTTTCCCCGGGCCCGCATGGGCCCGAACACGCTCAATGATAGCAGCAGCCACTACAACAGCAGTGACCCTTCATTCGTGGGTTCTGACTCCTATAATCTGAACTCAGGCAGCCTGGACCCATTAAATACTGCTGTAGGATAAGGTTACCTAGTTCTGGGATCAAAAGAAAAGAATTCTGGCGCGAAAGGCACTAGCCGGCGAGAGCAGGTGAGAGAAACTAACTTCTAAATAGGAAGGATAAGAAATTAAGCAGTATAAGGAAGAAGATAAGAAAGGGATACAATAAAAATACAAAAAAAAAGAAAGAGTAGAATTAGTATATATATAAAAAAACAAAAATGCCAAATATGCCCTGCATATTTGCTCTCAAAGGGCTTGATTCATCTGGGCGTACCAGGACTATTGCACATTACTAACATAAAGAATACATATTTTGGCTGTCCTGGACACTTTTGCAAAGTTGAATCTCAGCAGTGGACATGCTAGTAGCCCCTCTAGTGGTTTGAAAGAGCATTGCAACAAAACCTGTGATTTAATTAGAGATGGGCGGGCTCGGTTCCCTGAGAACCGAACCCACCCGAACTTTGTCTATCCGAGTACCGAGCCGAGCAGGCTCGGTACTCTCCCGCCCACTCGGAATCCAAATTGAGGCCGAACGTCATCGTGACGTCGTCGGATCTCGGGGCTCGGTTCTCGCAATACTTGAAAACTATAAATACCCGCCTCCACAGCAATCCATCTCCATTTGACAGAGGGAGAGAGCAGGGTGTAGTCACAGGCTGATTAGAGCATGGGCAAGTTTACAAGGCAGCGCCGCTTTAAATTTAAGCGCTGAAGACGCCGATCTCACCGGAGTTGAAGAATCCGGACATTGATACATTTACCCCCTGGGCTGGTTTGAAGGATTTTTCAAAAAAATGTGTCACTTTGCCAATAACTCCATCCAATACAAGTATAAGTAAGCAAAGGATGATGGAGGATTACTTTCAGGAGGTAGTTGATATGGAAATGTCAGACAGTCCCTTTCCTTACTGGGAAGAAAAGCATTTGGAAACCCATGTACAAACTTGCTTTGCAATACTTAAGCTGCCCACCCTCCAGTGTGTACTCTGAACGAGTGTTCAGCACAGCAGGGAACTTAGTCAGTGATCGCCATAGAAGGTTACTTCCCAAAAATGTGGAGAAAATGATGTTTATAAAAATGAACTACATCTTCTACGAGGAAGGCCTTCACCATCCAAGACATCCAAGCACTGACTGTACTCTATTGGCAGATTCAAGCGGCGATGAATTGATAGTCTGTGATGATGACGTGCACACTGATGAGAGTGAGGATGAAGCTGAAGATGATGACGATAACATCTTTTTAAAACTTTCTATGTAAGTGTAGGGTGCAATCTACCCCCAAAGAGGAAAGGGACTTGTGGCATTTCCATATCACGTACCGTCTTGAAAGGCTGCTGTTTGGGCAATTTGCCCTTAAGGGTAGGGTGTCATACACAGAGTGACCCCAAACTGTCTTTGTCCATTTCTCTTAATATTGTATAGTCTATAACGGCTGAATTTTTTGGTATTTTATACAAGTGGAGGTGGGCCTAGAGAGACAAAAACCAAACTGGCTTTCTCCATTTCAATAATATTGTACAGTCTATAACGGCTGAATTTTTTAGTATTTTCTACAAATGTAGGGGGGCCTATAGAGACAGAAACCAAACTGCCTTTGTCCATTTCTTTACATATTTAAGTATAAGTGTAGGGTTTAATATACATCCAAAGACGATGGCTGCATTGCCAATATTCATAGATGGAGAGGAAGACAATCTGGTTTGTGTGTAGAATTAATGAAGGCCTACCAGGAATGAAACTGTTTTTTGGATAATTTATTAGCTTTACAATTACATTACTTATCCAAGAAACAGGTGGAGCACTAAATTTGGTTATTTTAGGCCCAAAAACATTGATTTTTAATTAAAATAGCAAAACAAAACCTAACAAAACCAAAACCAAAACCAGAACACGAAGGTAATCCAGATCCAAAACCAAAACCAAAACCAAAACACGGGGGTCAGTGAGCATCTCTAGATTTAATACATAAATGTGATCTTAATTGCAAACATAACAGCAGAAGCAGAAAATATAACACAACGTTTCAAAACAACTGGCTCTGAAATATCTTCTTTCCTGTGAAGCAAATAGGAGAGTATTTAATCTATATTTGTGAATATCCTGAGATGTAGTACTCAAATGTAACTGGGAGGGAGTGTTGCCCACTCTGCCTAAAATTGATTAGGTCTAAGCTAAAGCTGTCTTTCTGGAGAACTGTCCTTTGATCTATATCTTCTGTAATGGATAAATTTGTTAATCCACCCGCGAGTGGTAAGCCACAGCGTACTGATTCTGAACGTAAAACAGGTGCAAAGAATGTTGGTCAAGGTAACAAAATGAGTGATAAGGATACTGGTGACAACTCAAATACTAATCCTTCATCTCCACTTTGTGCCAACCACATAGCGTCGGATGCGCCAGCTCTGTCCTATAAATCAGTGGTTCGGGCCATCAAGGAGACTATGGAGCCATTAATGCAACAGCAGATGAGCACTCTTACAGCTGCCATGCAAGAGCTTAAGGACCAGGTCTCACAGATCACTAAACAAGTCCAGGTAAACGAGCTAAGAATTGGAGAAAATATGCGCGATATTGGAAACCAGAAAACTCTCACAGCTTCGCTACTTAAAACTCAAAAACAAATACTGAATAAGCTGGATGACTTGGAAAATAGGTCCAAGAGAAGTAACTTACGGCTGGTAGGTCTATCGGAAACAATCAAAGGCCCAGCCCTTTTAGCATTTGTATCTAAAGAGTTACCAAGGCTTCTGGGGATAAGTGAGGATTTTGCCAGTATGGAGATTGAACGTGCGCATAGACTGGGGCTGCCAAGAGAAAATATGAAGGAACGGCCGCGCATGGTCATTTTCAAATGCCTCAACAACACGCATAAAAATGCTCTTTGGATGGCCTCAAAATCATCGGGCCAGATAAAATGGGAAGGTTTCCGCTTGCTGCTCTTTCAGGATTACTCAGTAGAAGTTTCTAGGGCACGGAAAGAATTCTCCACAGCTTGGTCCGCTTTGGTAAAGAAAGGAAAAAAGTTTGCTCTTTTGTACCCAGCATGCCTGAGGATCTTTGAAGGCCCAGATTATAAGGACTTTATGACTACGGGCGATGCGCAAGCTTATTTACAGGAACTGGAAGTGGAAGCTGAGTCAGCAAGTCAAAGAGACTGATTAGGCTCTGGACTTACCATCGTCATGTTCCAGCTCGTCATCATATTTGAGTTACCGCGATAAATGGTTTAATTTCCGTAGTCACGTACATATGCCTTTCTGATCTTATTCTGTTTAATTTAATTGTATCTAAACTTTTAGAATGTTAGTTATGTACATTTTACGTGGCAGGAAACTTTGTGAGCATAATTCGGTCTATTTAAATAGACTCAATACTAGATAGGCTTGAGGTTATTAGGGTACTAATGTTTGAAACCTTGCAAGAATGTATCATGCTCAATAATGCCACAATGATAATTACTGTTATGTTTAGTGTTATAGTATCGCTCATCTAAACTGTATTTTGATCTGATGTTATTTCTAAGCTTATACCCTAGCTACCATTTCTAGGTATAACATATATGTAAGTTTTAGTACGGAATTTACCCCATTGTATTGTATTACATTAACACGTAAAGATAATGGCAACCGTGGGTTTTTACCGCTGAATGAGTGCCCCCCCTTCCTTCCATTTTAAACTCACTATCCCAATACTATGTCTGGGATGGTATTTCTCATTTAAATTGTAATGAATATGTCAAGATGGTGTGCTGACTTCCTGCACACTAAAATTCTTGGAGATCACAGTGACTATGCTGTGCCACACTTACTTTATTCACACCCAATGTTTATGTCCCCACCCCTACCTTACCTCAATGGTACTTGTTCTTCTTTAAAGTTTAGACAAAACATTAACAAAAAAAAAAATAATAATAAAAATAAAAAATAAATAAAAAAAAAATAAAAAAAAATAGGAGATTACCAGATCAATCGTCAAGTTAGAGATTGGGGGAGGAGAGACCAGCATACAAGATGCTTTGTAAGATGTCTGAGGTTATGTCAGAGGTATTCCTTTTTTAATACTTACCATCTAAAGGTTATTGATATTATTTGTGAGCATATAATTGTGAAAGTCAGATGGCTGCGTTAAAAATTTGCTCATGGAACGTTGGAGGCATCAACTCGCCTATTAAGCGGAAAAAACTGCTAGTCTAAAGCAGATATAACCATACTCCAAGAGACCCATTTAACTGATGCAGAGCATGATAAACTCTCTATGCTGGGACATAAAATTTTGGTATACGCCTCATACAATAAGAAATCAAGAGGAGTGGCAATCCTATTCAGGAAGAACCTTCAGGTGGATATTCACCGTAAGATAACTGATAAAGAAGGGAGATTTGTCATAATAGAAGCTACTATCAAGGGCTCCAAATATGTAATTTGCAACGTTTATGCCCCTAATACACAGTCTAAAACATTCTTTTTACAATTGATTGACAAACTTTATACATACTCAGATTCATCTCTCATAGTTGGTGGAGACTTGAATATGGTGGCCTCTAGACATTTAGATAGATCAGCTCCCTTAAGACAGAAGAGAACTGGCGGTCAAGTGGGCATAAAGTATATAGTTGACCAGCTGGGGTTGTTTGATGTGTGGAGAGCTAGACATCCAGTCGATTTAGAGTTCACATGTTTATCAGCAGCTCACAACTAGAGATGGGCGGGTCCGGTTCTCCGAGAACCGAACCCACCAGAACTTTGGGTATTCGAGTACCGAGCTGAGCAGCTCGGTACTCTCCCGCCCATTCCGAATCCAAATCGAGGCCGAACGTCATTGTGACGTCGTCGGATCTCGGGACTCGGTTCTCGCGATACTTCAACTTTATAAATACACGCCTCCACAGCAATCCATCGCCATTTGACAGAGGGAGAGAGCAGGGTGTAGTCATAGGCTAATTAGAGCAGGGACAGAGAATACAATATTGTTCTTGCAATTGCTCTAACCAAAATCGCTAGTGCAGAGAGGAGGATAGAGGTTTATTATTTTTTCTTCATATTTGGCACTCCCCAGCGCTTTTGGGGTGTCCCCCATAATTGTGCATTAATATTTCTGGCTGTCAAAAGTCATATCTGTCAGCAGTATCTACTAAATAATTTGTAGCACACCTCAGTGCTTTTGGGGTGTCCTCCCTAATTGTGCATTAATATTTCTGGCTGTCAAAAGTCATATCTGTCAGCAGTATCTACTAAATAATTTGTAGCACTCCTCAGTGCTTTTGGGGTGTCCTCCCTAATTGTGCATTAATATTTCTGGCTGTCAAAAGTCATATCTGTCAGCAGTATCTACTAAATAATTTTTAGCACTTCTCAGTGTTTTTGGGGTGTCCTCCCTAATTGTGCATTAATATTTCTGGCTGTCAAAAGTCATATCTGTCAGCAGTATCTAGTAAATAATTTGTAGCACTCCTCAGTGTTTTTGGGGTGTCCTCCCTAATTGTGCATTAATATTTCTGGCTGTCAAAAGTCATATCTGTCAGCAGTATCTACTAAATAATTTTTAGCACTCCTCAGTGTTTTTGGGGTGTCCTCCCTAATTGTGCATTAATATTTCTGGCTGTCAAAAGTCATATCTGTCAGCAGTATCTACTAAATAATTTTTAGCACTCCTCAGTGCTTTTGGGGTGTCCTCCCTAATTGTGCATTAATATTTCTGGCTGTCAAAAGTCATAACTGTCAGCAGAATCTACTAAATAATTTTTAGCACTCCTCAGTGTTTTTGGGGTGTCCTCCCTAATTGTGCATTAATATTTCTGGCTGTCAAAAGTCATATCTGTCAGCAGTATCTACTAAATAATTTGTAGCACTCCTCAGTGTTTTTGGGGTGTCCTCCCTAATTGTGCATTAATATTTCTGGCTGTCAAAAGTCATAACTGTCAGCAGAATCTACTAAATAATTTTTAGCACTCCCCAGTGGTTTGCGCTCAGAATGGATTCAAAGCAGTCCACATATGATCTAAATGAGCAACCAGGTTCTGTCACCAGTCCTGATGTTAGTGTTCCCAGTACGTCATCTGGCCAAGGCGATGTCAAACAACAGAGTGTTTTCAAATTAGTGCAAAAAACAAAAACCAAAAAAAAATTTACTGTATTGAAGCGAAAAAAGAAGTGTAACTGAGCAAAAGTTAAGTGACGATAAAAAAAAAATTGCAAGCATGCCATTCTACACACGCAGTGGCAAAGAGAGAATGAGGCCTTCACCTTTGGCTATTAGTGGCAGATCCCAAAAAGTTACCCAGCCTACAATTGGTGCACAACTACTGTTACGCGTCAAAGCCGAGCTGCAAGATAACAGTGAGGCATTACAGGAGAATATTTGCTCTGATTCACAAATGACAACAATCCCTGTGGAGAGTCCATCCAACAGTGGGATGTCTAATCGTGAGCATTCTGCTGATGTGTGCCTTAATAGCCCGAGTGTAGCCAGTGATACCCAAATTGAGGATGCCACTTTGGAATTAGAAGAGGATGAGGGGGAGATTTGTGTAGGCGACGAGGGCGCTAATGAGGATGTTGATGAGGATGAGGTTGTTTGTGTAAGTCCTGCACCAGTGGCAGCAGTTCTGGCACGTGACAAGAAAAAGGCCATTGTCATGCCTGGGCATAAAACAAAAAAATCCACTTCTTATGTGTGGAATTATTTCTACCCAAATCCAGACAACAATTGTATAGCCATTTCTAGTGTATGTGAAGCCACAGTCAGTCGAGGGAGGGACCTTAACCATCTTGGAACCTCGTCTATGTTACGCCATTTAACGAGAGTTCATGGCAAAGTGTTGGGAAAAGCTGAAAGTTCTTCCCAAAAGAATACAAGCACTCCCTCATCAGCTAAGACCCTCCGCTCACCGACATACCGACGGCTACAAATTACACCCACCACACCATCCTCATCAATATCCTCAGTAGCGCTCGGAGTTAGCCCGGCATCCCACTTAAGGCTGGATGACTCCGGCACTATTATTGATTCCTCTGAAGAAAGCGTTAGTCCTGCTGCTGCTGTTGCTGCTGCTGGGGGTGAATTGTCATCCCAGAGGCAGGTGAATAAAATGAGCAGTCCTACATTTCAGCAATTAACTGTGAAACAATCATTTGCGAGGGGAAGCAAATATGACAGCAGTCACCCAGTCGCCAAGCGAATCACAGACGCCATGGCTGCAATGTTAGTGTTAGATCTGCGTCCAATCTCCACAATAAACGCAGCTGGTTTTTCACAGTTAATTGAGGTTTTGTGTCCGCGTTACAGAATTCCATCGCGACACCATTTCTCCCGTAAAGCTATTCCACAACTATACCAAAAAGTGTGTAAAAATGTAGAGATTGCGCTGAAAAATGCCATTCTGCCCACTGTTCACTTAACCACAGATATGTGGACAAGTGGAAGTGGCCAAACAAAAGACTATATGACTGTGACAGCCCACTGGGTTGGTCATTCACCTTCACCAGCAGGAACAGCAGCAGCATGTACACCACTACGTAACATTTGTCACAGGCAGGCCACTCTTTGTATCACCGGCTTCACTAACAGGCATACGGCTGACAATTTGTTACGCAAACTGAGAGATGTGATTGATGCATGGCTTATACCACTCGGACTCTCCCCAGGGTATGTCATTTCAGATAACGCCAACAATATAGTGCGAGCATTACAGCTGGGTGATTTCCAACATATTCCCTGTTTTGCTCACACCATCAACTTGGTGGTGCAGAGCTTCCTACGAAATAACCGTGAGGTGCAGGAGATGCTTTCGGTGGCCCGTAAAATTTCAGGCCATTTCAGGCATTCAGCCACAGCATGTAGGAGATTACAGCAGCTCCAAGAGCAGTTTAACTTGCCCTGCCACCAACTTAAGCAAGAGGTGGTAACTAGGTGGAATTCCACCCTGTAAATGCTTCAGAGGATGGAGGAACAGCGCAAAGCCATCCAAGCATATTGCACAAGTCATGACATTGGGAAAGGAGGGGGGATGTATTTCACTCTTGCACAGTGGGGAATCCTTTCAGTGCTGTGCAAGGTGCTGAAACCATTTGAAGTTGTGACATGTGAGGTCAGTGCAGACTCTGCTAGTTTGAGCCAAGTCATTCCTTTAATTAGACTATTGGAAAAGCAGCTTGAGAAAATGAAGGAGGAGCTGAAAGCAAGCAATTCAGCAAAGTATGTTGGCCTTGTCGATCAAGTACTTAATTCGCTTCACAATGATCCTCGAGTTATTAAGATCTTGAACTCGGATCAGTACGTTTTGGCCACTGTGCTTGATCCAAGTTTTAAAACCTACATTGAGTCTTTACTTGTAAATGAGCGAGATGTGAACTTTTGCAAGGAGCTATTGCTCAGCAAGTTGGCCGCTGAACTGGGCCTCGGCTTGACGACGTGTCCTCCTTCACTTTCTCAAGCTGTTGCTTGTAAAAAATTAAATTTCCAAAAAAGAAGCAGGGAAGACACAGGGGGCAGACGAGAACAATTTAACATCTGGGCTGGTTTGAAGGATTTTTCAAAAAAATGTGTCACTTTGCCCATAACTCCATCCAATATGAGTATAAACATGCAAAGGATGGTGGAGGATTACTTTCAAGAGGTAGTTGATATGGAAATGTCAGACAGTCCCTTTCCTTACTGGGAAGAAAAGCAGGCCATTTGGAAACCCATGTACAAACTTGCTTTGCAATACCTAAGCTGCCCACCCTCCAGTGTGTACTCTGAACGAGTGTTCAGCACAGCAGGGAACTTAGTCAGTGATCGCCGTAGAAGGTTACTTCCCAAAAATGTGGAGAAAATGATGTTTATAAAAATGAACTACATCTTCCACGAGGAAGGCCTTCATCATCCAAGACATCCAAGCACTGACTGTTCTCTAATGGCGGATTCAAGCGGCGATGAATTGATAGTCTGTGATGATGACGTACACACTGATGAGGGTGAGGATTAAGCTGAAGATGATGCCGATAACATCTTTTTAAAACTTTCTATGTAAGTGTAGGGTGCAATCTACCCCCAAAGAGGAAAGGGACTTGTGGCATTTCCATATCACATACCATCTTGAAAGGCTGCTGTTAGGGCAATTTATCCTTAAGGGTAGGGTGTCATAGACAGAGTGACCCTAAACTGGCTTTGTCCATTTTTCATAATATTGTACAGTCTATAATGGCTGAATTTTTGGGTATTTTATACAAGTGGAGGGGGGCCTAGAGAGACAGAAACCAAACTGGCTTTTTCCATGTCAATTAATATTGTACAGTCTATAATGGCTGAATTTTTTAGTATTTTATACAAGTGGAGGGGGGCCTAGAGAGACAGAAACCAAACTGGCTTTCTCCATGTCAATTAATATTGTACAGTCTATAATGGCTGAATTTTTTGGTATTTTATACAAGTGGAGGGGGGCCTTGAGAGACAGAAACCAAACTGGCTTTCTCCATGTCAATTAATATTGTACAGTCTATAATGGCTGAATTTTTTGGTATTTTATACAAGTGGAGGGGGGCCTTGAGAGACAGAAACCAAACTGGCTTTTTCCATTTCTTTACATATTTAACTATAAGTGTAGGGTGTAATATACATTCAAAGACGATGGGCTGCATTGCCAATATGCATAGATGGAGAGGAAGACAATCTGTTTTGTGTGTAGAATAGGCCTACCAACGAAGAATTAAACTGTTTTTTTTGATGATTTATTACCTCAACAATTAGATTACTTGTCTCTAAAACAGTTGGAGCACTAAATTGGGTTAATTTAGGCCCAAAAACATGGATTTTCCCAAAAAATAGCAAAACAAAACCAAACAAAACCAAAACCAAAACCAAAACACGCAATGGCGGTTTTGCAAAACCAAAACCAAAACCAAAACACGATGGTAATCCAGATCCAAAACCGAATCCAAAACCAAAACACGGGGGTCAGTGACCATCTCTACTCACAACACACTTTCTCATATAGACTATTTCCTGATCTCACACACTTTAGGCAATAAAACACTATCAGCTGGTATTGAACCAATAGGTCTCTCTGACCATGCCATGATTTGGATTAAAATAGAAAGACAGACCCCATTAGGTAAACACAAGCAATGGAGATTCCCAGCTAAACTTTCTAATTCCAATAAGTTTCAGGATATGTTAAAACTAGCATGGGACGAATATGTACATAATAATGAACAACATGCCGATGATCCTATGTTGTTCTGGCAGACTGCCAAAGCAGTCCTGAGGGGGGAGATCATTTCGTATATGACAAAATATAATAAAGATCAGCAGAAGACATATCTGGAGGCTCAGCGTGAACTGACAGATTCCTTTGAGTTATATAAAGGTCAGCCTACCGCAGAAAAAAACCCCCAAATATAAACAAAAAACAAATACACTTTGATCAAGTAGTGCAGCAGCAATGTACACGTCAGGATATGGCAAGTAAATTCAATTTTTATAAGTTTGGCAATAAATCCAGTAGAATTCTTTCAAATTTATTAAACGGTACCAGGCTAAATAGTAATATTTCATCATTACAGTCGCAGGATGGATCTGTTAAGTATAGAGGGACAGAAATTATAGAGATCCTAAGATCATTCTACTCTAATCTTTATACCCAGGACCCAATTGATACAAATGCACAAGACTTATTTAGGGTAAAAAATTATTTACCTGAATTGACAAAGTTACAAGCAGACTCCTTAATTCAGCCCATCTCTTCTGAGGAGGTACTACAAGCGATTAAGCAATTGAAATCTTTTGAATCCCCAGGCCCGGACGGGTTTAGTGGGGAATTTTACAAAATCTTACAAGACAGAGTTGTAGTTCTGCTGACAGATCTCTTCAACTTGATACTCCTGGAAAACAAAATCCCACTTTATTTTAATAGTGCCATTGTCAAGGTACTCCCTAAACCAGGACGGGACCACGGGTTACCAGGATCTTATAGACCAATATCACTACTTGATGTCGATTATAAACTATTTACAATGACCAAACAGGTTTGTAGATGGGGGCGACATTCAGTAACCAATGTTAGAAAGATCTTGAGAGTCCTCCAGGCCTTGGAGGGTTCAGGGAAGGAAGACCCGGCCTTGTTACTTTCCCTAGATGCCGAAAAGGCATTCGACCTGGTAACATGGAAGCACTTATTCACAACGCTGCACAATACATCAACACCCTAAAAACTCTATATCATTCACCTAATACGCAAATCCTGTCCAATGGTTATTTATCAGCTCCATTCACAGTGGAAAGAGGTACCAGGCAGGGGTGCCCATTATCCCCGTTATTATTTGTGCTGGCGCTAGAGCCTCTTGCAGTGGCATTAAGAAAAATTCAGATTACACGGGCATAAAAATATGGAATCAAGAAGCTAAGTTAGCCCTTTTCGCAGATGACATGCTACTGATGGTGTCTAATCCAGAGAAATCAATCCCTACTATTCTGAGCATAATTCAAATGTTTAGGAATTCATATTCCAGCTAAGCTTAAAAAATGTACGGAGCCAATTATCCAGCTGTTATCAAACAAATTTCAACACTCTTAACCAAATGGCACGATCTCCCACTCTCCCTCCTAGAACGTAATGCGGTCATAAAAAGTGTAATTTTTCCAAAGCTGTTTTATCCAATTCAAATGCTTTCTATAGGATTAAATGAGATAGACACACATGTTTGCACAAAGTTTTTTTCCAAATGTATCTGGCATTCTAAAAAAACTCTGCATAGCAAGAAGCAAATTGATTCTTGGAAAAGCACAAGGAGGAATTGGCTTGCCAGATATAAATTCATTCACGCATGCAGCTCTATTTAGATATATCACTGACTGGCTTTTTCAGCGTAATTGCTATACTGAAAAAGAATTAGAAAACGCTCTATTTTACCCATACTCCCCGGCAGCACTTTTACATCTGCCTAAATCCTTGGTACCGCCACAATTAATTAAGAACATCTTTTTTAGGGATACACATAAAGCATGGATCCATATTAACAAGAAATATAGTAGAGACTTCAAAGCTACCAGTTTACTTCCGATCTGGGGTAACCCTGCATTTCAACCTAGTTTAGAAAATGTCAATTTTCTCGCATGGCGTGACAGACGGATAATGGCAATAAGGGACATATTTGATCCGGGTGGCAGGATCTATTCCTTTGAGCAATTAAGGGAAAAACTAGGGATACCAAACTCTCCGTTTTTTTTATGTATCTCCAGCTTAGGCATTATGCAAATTCAAACTTAGACCCGAGAAAATCTGTAAAAAACCCAGATAGCTTGGAAAGTCTGCTCTCCTTTTTGAAAAATGTTAAATTTAAAGTTATATATATATATATATATGCAGATTTATTATCTACACAAAATATAACCTCCCGGAATCGAACAGTGAAGGCATGGCAAAAAGACATCACCAGTATAAATGAGCTAATCACTTTAACTCGCCACTTTGAATCTGTTTGTAAATCATTATCTACTGCTCATCTCCAGGAAGTACACTTAAAGGTGATTCATAGAGCATATATACCACAGTCAAGATGTTGTTTTATGGTTGAAGGAAAGACAGAGCTTTGCCCAAAATGCAAATCCCAAAGAGCGAACTGGTTACATAATTTCTGGGGCTGCAGAAAGGTTAGGAAATTTTGGTATAAGGTTGTTAACTTTATTAACCACTCATTCAAGATACGGGTTGCATTGGCCGCAGAACCTCTTCTGTTGGTTGATTTCAGTAGTTGGAAAGACTTGTTACCCTCCTCTGAGATATTAGCTGCTCTGACAGTAATAGTTATGGTAGCAAAGAAATTGATTCTGCGATATTGGACATCACCAGTGTCCCCGAACCTGGGGATACTCAAAATCGAAATTTTGGATATTATTTATTTGGACAGAAGAGCCACTCTCCCGGACATAGAAAAAGGTGGGGTGAGGTTTCAGAAGAAATGGGGCATCTATATTGAATCGTTGGAATCTCCAGTCCAACAAAACATTTATAAATTATTTGAATATACTACTTGGTATTTACTTAGACAATTAAGCTAATTTTGGCCTGACCATAGAGATAAGCCTAAACTGATCGAAGGGCTCTGTTTTTGTTCTCTTGGAGTTTTAGGACTTGAACTCACTCTGACGGTAGAGAAAGTTACGAGAATAACCTCCAGATTCAACCCCTCCATACTCTCTTAAAGACACAGGCAAATATTAGGTTGGAAAAGGAATGATCTGTTCTGATTGTCTGACCTTTGCTAGTTAAAAAGGCAACTACTTCCCCCCTCCCCTTCCCTTCACTCCTTCCCCTGACCCTAAGATTCCTTAAAAAAAAAAAAATATGTTTTTCTTTTTCTTTTCAGTCTTGCTTTTAGGTTGACAAGTACCATTATCACTAAGTCAAATTCACAGATGTATGAAAATAAAGATATACATAATGTTGATGTATAATTTTGAAAGTCTTGAATGTATTTGAATGTATCAAAATAAGTGATTGGTATTTTATACTTTGTACTTGTTATTGTTATTGTCATTTTTTCTGAATTCTGAGAAAAACGAATAAAAAAAAAGATTTAAAAAAACAAAAAGAACCCAAAGTGGTAGGATAAGTCTGAATGTCCCCATGGATACAAACAATACTTATAGGGTTAAGATCTGCAATTCTCTCTGGCAGTTCTAAGCCCTGTATTAAGGTGTTACCAGAATCAGTCCACTATGCCCTTAACCATCTTTCTCTCACCCTTCACCAGTACCTGTGTTACCGGTAAATCTGGACTAGTGGAAACAGTAGTAAGCACCTTTGAAAATGAACAGTCCAACTGCAGCCAAAAATGGTCTTGTTATGTAATTGACCTCCATACGATGAACAAACTGGCACCAGAGGCTTCGGATTATTCCTTAAAAAAGACGTTCTGGGTTCCAGAAAATGTACTGCAAGACAATTTCCCACTGATCCGTTACCTTGGCCCAAAAGAACACTGACATGCAGATAAACAGGTAGTTACTAGATGGGTCTTACCCAGGGCCGCTTTCTGTAAAGCGGATGGAACTCTGACACCTTCTACCCCGTTGCTGACTTTCCCAGGTAGGGTAGGTGAGGACTGTCCGAGCCAGTGAGCGATGACAAGGGTTCCACACATCCATCCGCTACCAAGGCATTTTCAACTAACTGCTGATGCCAATTTCTCTGTCCTATGAAGGCTTTAAGAAATAAAACTGATGAACTGCTCCAAGACCAAGGTCTCCACCAGTTGGCTGCTGTATGAACTTTTGGGATAAGACACTTGGCTGCAAACAAAGCTAAATTCTGCGCCAAGGCTCTTGGCCAACTATCTGTATGAGAGCGCTCTGTCTGGAACCGCATCACCAGTAAAGAGTGCCATATTGGCTATCTCAGTCTCCCCTGTTAGCAGAGGGGCAGGTCAAATAATCCAACAGTCTCTGGGTCAAGTCTGAGTGGTGGCCACTTGCTCAAAAGTGGTCAGGAAAGCTTCAACATCATCACCAGACCTAATTTTAGGAATTGCAAAAGGTATTGAAAGGTGAGCAGAATCAGCTTCTACTCCTTATCTCAGCCTTCTGACCTCCTCCTGGTGACCAATCCTCTCCTCCCAGAAGAGCATATAGAGTAGATTTATTTGTTAATTTTGCCATCTGCTCCATTTGGGACTGTTGGCGATGCTTCTGCATTCCTTGTTCTTGGAGTTCCTTAAAATGTACCAAAAACTGCTCCATCACTGACTCCATACTTGCTGCAAGTCTTCAAGGCAGGATTCAACTTGATCCCACTCTGACACCAACTTGTCATGGGTTATAACATCATGTCACCAGACAAAATCTTTAGTTGGAGTTAAACAGGAGCTTTATTTTGAGGATCCATAGCACAACATAACAACACACACAAACAGCAAACCAGAGCTATGCACAAAGTACATAGTATCTTGGTTCCTTCATTGGACAGGTATAAGACTTCCGTTATTCCCAGTCACCAGCCAAGACTAGATTCAATTTGAGCCCTAAAATATGCCCAAACTCCTCCCCTATGAAGAATGAGTGGGACTTCCACCTTCCTTTTCTCAAATGTGGTATTTTCTCACCCTGCCACGTCTTCCAATGATAGTCTTTAAGGAATGTGCATTCTGATTGAAACAAATAAAATAGTTAGAGATATTTTTAAGATACTCCTCTGATTGGATCCATCTTGCCCCACACTAAAATGGGAGAAGATGTATTCATACTCTCTGACTCTGTCCTTCGGGGAGTAGGAGGGGGCGTGGTGACATCTTTGCGTAACCATATATTCAATGCCGTGAATTTCGACAATTTTTTTTTGATCCGGGTTGAATGCCTACTCTTCGAAATTCGGGAAAGTAGGCAAGTATGTGTATTATTTCAATGTATTTATTTTATTGACACAGTGTGTATAGTTTTGTGCATGCAACAGGTACACTTATTTCTAAGGTAGTACTGTATGCTTACACCAAAACAGGAACTTACATGTAAATTAGCATCCAGCCTCAGCTAGGTAGGTAACGGAGAATGTTGGAACTTTGGCCACCTCATTCCTTTGCTAGCAGGCGATCCCTCTGTGTCTCTGTGTGTGTCAGAGATCATAGGAACACTGTCCAAATAATTGAAATATGTACAGTCATGGCCAAAAGTTTTGAGAATGACACAAGTATTGTTTTTCACAAACTTTGCTACTTCCAACGCTGGTATCTCAAGTGACATATACCCAAACTGTTGGCCAAGAATAACATCTGAGATACACACTGTAACACACACTGAAGTTTTTTGCTAATTACATACCATGGACTTATACCGTACTATTCTCATGTACGTTTAAAATCCATACCTGACTGAATAAGAAATTATCTCTAACCAGCAAAATTTAAGCCCTCTGTCTGGACTGCCCACAGAGATAATCATCCAATTAACCACAGGGGGAACAGGAAAACATATACAGTCATGGCCAAAAGTTTTGAGAATGACACAAGTATTGATTTTCACAAAGTTTGCTACTTCAGTGTTTTTAGAACTTTTGTCAGATGTTGTTATGGTATACTGATAAAATGACAAGCATTTCAGAAGTGTCAAAGGCTTTTATTGACAATTACATTAAGTTTCAATATTTGCAGTCATGACCCTTCTTTTTGAAGACCTATGCAATTCTCCCTGGCATGCTGTCAATCAACTTCTGCTGCTTCTGCTAGAGGAAATCTTGCTCTCTGGTCGACTTCCTTTACTTCAAATTTATCCTCTCTTTCTATAGCTCTGCCCTCTTCCTCATGAAATTTCTTTAAATCAATCATATCTTCTCAATCCTCCAATCCCCGACGATTTTTTGCCACATTCGAATCCCCCCAATCCCCCCATCCTTTTTCTCTTCCAAAATTGAGGCCATCAGATTCGATATCTCCTCCTCGCCACCATCATCTCTCCACTATCCTTTGCCTCCAGCAACCAACTCTAGTGCTCTTTCTGCCCTTTTTTGGGTGAAGAAGTCCATATGCTCTCCCCTGTCTACCTGTCACCTGAATTCCATCCCCTCTCACCTCCTTTGCTCCCACTCACCCACTGCCTGCTTCTACCTCCCACACCTCTTAAACCTGTCACTCTCCACTGGCATCGGCTCCTCATCCTTGCCTTTATCTCTCCCATTCTCAAAAAAACCAATCTTGAACCCTTTTTTAACTACAGCCCCATTTCGCTTCTCCCATTTACTTTAAATTACTCGAGTGGATTGTCTGCAACCGCCTCACCAGGTAGCTCTCAGACTACTCCCTCCTTGATCCTCTCCAATATCGCTTCCACCCCCTCTCTACTCCACTGAAACTGCACTGGCCAATGTTAACATCGATGTTCTCTCGGCAAATCCAGGGGTCATTTCTCCTTGCTCATCCTCCTGGACCTGTCTGCAGTCTCCAACACCATGGACCACCCCCTCCTGCTGCAGACCCTTCTTTCTTTTGGCTTTTCTGGTTCTGTCCTTGCATGGTTCATCTTATACCTCACCAACCACTCCTCTGTATCCACTTTTGGTTCACCCCCTCCTCCTCCCTCTCTGTAGGAGTCCCACAGGGCTCTGTTCTCGACCCCTGATCTTCTCTCTGTACACCACCTTCCTGAGTGAATTTATCACTTCCTTTGCTCTCTAGTATCACCTATACACCAGTGACAGTCAACTCTACCTCTCTTCTCCTGGTCGTTCCTATTCCCTCCTTTCTCATGTATCTGATTGCCTCTTCACCATCTATTCCTGGATTTCCTCACGGTTTCTCAAAATTAACATAGCCAAAACCAACCTCACTGTCTTCTGACCTCCTAGATCATCATCTCACCTTTATCTCTCTATCATTGTTAACAATACCACCATCTCATCTGTTCGCCAAATTTTCTGCCTGGACATCACCCTTGGCTCCTCCTTCTCCTTTGCCACCTACATTCAATCTCTTACCCAATCCTGACGCTTAGAACTACACAACATCGTTCATATCTGACCCTTTCTATCCAAGGATACCACCAAAACTATTATCCATGTACTTATCATTTCCCTTCTTGACTACCATAACCTTCTCCTCACTGGCCTTCCCCGCTCCCATCTCGCCACTCTTCATACTACACTTGAGACGGCTGCTTGACTTTTCTTCCTTTTGCTCTTCTTCTGCCTCCTCTCTCTGCCTTGCCTTACACTGGCTCCCCTTCCCTTAGAGAATTCTCTTTAAATTATCCATATCCATACTTACAAGGCCCTCTCTCTCTTCATTGCCCCATACATCTCCAACCTCCTCTCCATACATACTCCCTCCCGTCCCCTGCAATCTGCCAATGACCATCACCTCTCCTCCTCTGCTTTCTCATTACCCCATCCCACCTCTGAATCCAAGATTTCTCCTGAGATGCCCACCTCCAATGGAATTAGCTCCCTCATCCTATCTGACTCTCCCCTAGTCTGCGCACCTTCAGACGGGCTCTGAAAAATCACCTATTCTTAAAAGTCTACCACCCATCCGCTTGATTACCTCACCCTCTCTCTTCCCCTGTCCCTCATTTGTGCTTTACTTGCCCTAGATCTTCTCCAGTGACTACTCCTTGTACCTGCTGTCTGTTTATCCTCCCTTTAAAGTGTAAGCTTTTATGAGCAGGGCCCTCTTCCCTCCTGTCTCTATACCCAATACTTCTGCTCCTGCTACACAGGTACTAGCTATGCTTGGAGGTTTTGGAATTTTAGGATTACTCATTTATAGTTCTGTGCTGTTATACCCTGTATGGTCTACTGTTTGTAATATGTACAGTGCTGCAGAAATTATGTGGCGCCTCATAAATAAAGGATAATAATAATAATAATAATAATAATATTGTGTTTGTGTACATTCGGCATTGTAATCTTAAAAGGACGACAATTACCCTTAATCTCAGTAATAAGTTAAAACAATACATTTAATCACGTATCTGTAATAATATATAAGAAAACATTTTAAACAAGTGTTACAAGCTATAACAAACAACTCTGACAATAAAACAGGAATTAACTGGGGGCTGCAGGTGAAAGCTTGGAGGCCCCATCACTGGCTTATATGTTCTCATTTTCAATACTGACACTGTATTTCAATTACTGTGTGTTGGAGCCACAAATGGTATGGGAAAGTAAAAGACAAAAAAACACAGAATTATTTCAATGGTAAAAATATTTCAAAACAATAGTAGTAAAAATGAATGTGTTATGCATTTGATAGGAATCTGTTTAACACTGCATTCTACATTTTCATCTGCAGGATAATTTGCAGCTTAACTTGTTTATAGCAGAAAGAGCAATGTGCTGAGTTGATGGATATTTAACAGTACCACACAACAGGTAAAAGTAATCTGAACATGTAGCAATGCTCCTTGCTCCCTTGTTTATCAGGCATGTAAAGTTCATTTCTGCCCTGAAGCCTGTAAGGAAATTTGCAGCTGCTCCATTTATGGTTTTACTGGCCAAGAACTCTGTTTTGTGATTGGAAGCAAGCCTCCCACATTGAGTCACATCATTCTTAACAGCAGATCCTCTGTGTGTTTTTCTGAGTGTTTTCTTTACAATCATCTCAAAAAGATTTTAAACAGAAAAAATATGCTCTTGTGAGTGACTGGCAACAAGAACTGTTTGCTGAAACCATTGGGAATTCAAGGTATGATTTTAATGCTTATGTTAAATGATTGGCATAAAATATATTTTTAACTGTGTGCCGTTATTCACTTTAATGTACTGACTCTTATAGAAAATAAATAAAAAGATTGTTTTAACACTTGTTCTGCTAATTTAATTTACTGTATAGAATGTATACTATGGAATAAATGGTCAATTTAAGTCAATTTATGGTTCTCCAGAAGCTGTTAAAGTTTAATTCCCAGGATGGTCAACGATACTTGAAGCAAGAAAATAATTTACCCAGAAATACAAAAAGTATAATGTTAATTTAATTAATTTCAAGGTTTCTATCTCATGCTGGGAACAACCAGAGAGCCACAGGTTGCTTTGTGTTATTGGACTCTGATCACTGTTGCATGCATAGAGTAAGAATTCAGGCAGTTCACCACTTAAAGGGGAATGTCAGTCATAATAGTTAATAACCTGAATAGCCTGAATAAACTGAACCTCAAACTCATCCATTCAGCTTCCAGGACACACTAACTGCTAGAGATGCTCATGGACCCCCGTGAAGTGGTTTTCGCTTTGGTTTTGGATCTGGATTAGCTTCGTGTTTTGGTTTTGGTAAAACCGCCCTTGTGTGTTTTGGTTTTGGATCTGTATTTTTTAGCTAAAATATGCTAAAATCACATAAATTTGCTCTTTATTTGATCCTACATCATTATTAACCTCAATAACACTAATTTCAAGTGATTTGCATTCAATTATGACCACCTCACAGGTTACAATATTATTTTCATACACTTTTAGACAAATACTGCAGCGACCTGCCTGGATGCGCCAGAGCAATGACTCAAACACACGTCAGTTCCTAGCACATCTAGGACACATTGGCACACAGCAGTGGCAGTGGCAGAAAAGAAAAGTTGTGCAAGATGGAACTGTCCTTGGGCCCTCCCATCCACCCTTAAGTTGGATCTTAAAAAGGACATGCACACTTTAGCAAACAAAGCACTTCAGCCACAAAAGTGCCACTCTTTGTGGCTGAAGTTCTTGATTTGTTTGGGCCCCCACAAAACAAGGTAACAATGGCCTTAAGGCACCTAAGGTAACAGTGCTGTTAATTAACTCTACTGTGGCAAGATGTTGTTGTCATCATCCTCAGCCTCATGCTCACCCTCATCAGTGTGTACAACATCCTTTAGACATTATTAATTCATCACCGCTGGAATCCACCATTGCAGAAGTCTCAGTATTTTGATGTAATTGGCGGGAAAGGCCTTCCTTGTGGAACTTGAAGTAGCCTCCTATGCCGACAAGGTTCCTGGCTGTGCTAAAAACTCTTTCCGAGTACACACTAGAGGGTGGGTATGAAAAGGGACTGTCTGATGTGTCTATTTCTATGCTGTCATGAAAATAATCCTCCACCATCCTTTGGATGTTGATAGTAGGATCAGGTGGAGTTACAGCAGAGGTGTCACGTGATTTGGTCAATTCTTTTAGACCAGACCAAATGTCAAAATTTGGTACTGAGTCATTTGCATCATCGTGTCTTGGGAAAGCCAAGTTTCTTCCTAGCAGCAGTTGAGTGAGAAACTGAAAAAGACGCTGTCCTGGCACGTAACACTTGAGCTGTCATCTTGCTCAGCTTGCATCTCTTCAAATCTGGGTAAGTTGGAAACAAAGACAAGACATAGGGCCTGATTTATTAAGGCTCTTAAATGAAGAGGATCCTTATTTCAGTCTCCTGGACAAAACCATGTTACAATGCAAGGGGGTGCAAATGAGTATTCTTTTTGCACATAAATACTGATTATTTTTTCATGTAACACACACATATCGACTTTAAATTTCAGTGTACAAATAAGCTATCAAGTATTTGTGTGTTACATGAAAAAACAGTCAGTATTTAACTTATGTGCAAAACAGAACACTCATTTGCACCCCTTGCATTGTAACATGGTTTTGTCCAGGAGACTGAAATAAGGATCCTCTTCATTTAAGATCCTTAATGAATCAGCCCATAGCTCTTAAACCGAGGATCAAGCACAACGCCAAAATGTAGTGATCCGATTTCAAGATTTTGATAACTTTTGGATCCTGTCGAAGCGAATAAAGTACTTGATCTACAAGTCCGACATACTTAGCGTAATTGCTTTGTTTAATCTCCCTTTTCAGTTTCTCAAGCTGCTTTTCCAAAAGTCTAATTAAGGGAATCAATTGACTGAAGCTAGCAGTGTCTGAACTCTCTTCACAGGTGACTATTTTGAATGGTTTCAGCACCTTGCACAACACGGAAAGTATTCTCCACTGTGTTTGACTAATATACATTCCCCTCCTTTCCCATCCGCAGAAGCATATACAGGGTGGAATTCCACCTTGTCACCACCTCTTGCTTCAGTTGGTGGCAGGGCAGATTAAATTGCTCTCGCAGCTGCTGCAATCTCATACCCACTGATGACGAATGCCGGAAATGTCCAGATATTTTACAGGCCACAGACAGCATCTTCTGCACGCCCCTGTCATTTATAAAAAAGCTCTGTACCACCAAGTTTACTGTGTGAGCAAAACAGGAAATGTGATGCAATTCACCTAGCTGTAATGCTCTCACAATATTGGGGGCGTTGTCAGAAATGACGTATCCTGAGAGTCCAAGCGGGATAAGCCATGTTGCAATGACATCCCTTAGATTTTGGAACAGATTGTCAGCTGTATGCCTCTTAGTGAAGCCGGTGATACACAGAGTAGCCTGCCTCTGACAAATGTGACGTACTTGGGTAGATGCTGCTGCTGTTCCTGCTGGTGAAGGCGAATCACTAATCCAGTGGGCTGTCACAGTCATATAATCTTTAGTTTGCTGAGTTACGCTTGTCCACATATCTGTGGTTAAGTGTACAGTGGGTAGAATGGCATTTTGCAGCCCAATAATAACATTTTTACGAACCTTGTGGTAGAGGTGAGGAATAGCTTTTCTACTGAAACGGTGCCATGATGGAATTTGCTAATGGGGACACACCACCTCAAGTAACTGTCTAAAAACCAGCTGCATTAATAGAGGATATTGGACGCAGATCTAATACTAGCATTGTCGCCATGGTGTCTGTGATCCATTTTGCGACTGGGTGACAGCTTTCATACTTGCTTCCTCTTGCAAAGGATTGTTTAACAGTCAATTGTTGTAAACTAATGATAGTCTTCTTCTTGGTCTACTCCTGGGATGAAGATCCAGCATCAGCAGCAGGAGCAGCAGCGGGTCTAAAGCTCAAGGATTCTTCTGAGGAATCCTGGATACTGGAGGAGTCATCTAGCCTTAGCAACTTGGATGCAGGACTAACTACGATCACTAATGAGAATATTGATGATGAAGGTGTTGTGGGTGTAGATTGTAGGTGCTGTGATCTAGCTGAGAGAAGGGAGGTAGATGATGCTGGACTGCTTGTTGTTATTTTTAGCATGAGTTTCTGATTTTTTACAAGAGCTTTCCATGAACTCGCTTCAAATGGCGTAACATGGATGAGGTTCCTAGATGGTTAAGGTCCCTACCTCTAATGACTGTGGCTTTGCAATGCTACCAATGGCTAGACAACTGTTGTCAGGATTTGGGTAAAAATAATTCCACACATAAGAGGTGGATTTTTTGGTCTTATGCCCAGGCATGACAATGGCCTTCTTCTTATCACTGCAAGAACTGCTTCAACTGGTGTATGACTTGCCACTGTAGAGTTCATTAACAGCACTGATAGCTTAGGTGCCTTAAGGCCATTGTTAGCTTGTTTTGTGGGGGCGCAAACAAACCAAGCATTTCAGTCACAAAAGTGACACTCCTTGTCACTGAAGTGCTTGGTTTGTTAAAGTATGCATGTCCTTTTTAATATCCAACAGAAGGATGGGTGGGAGGGCCCAGGGACAATTCCATCTTGCACCACTTTTCCTTTCAGCTACTGACATGTGCCAATGTTAACTACATGTGCTATATACTAAAATAAGCAAAAAGGAAGAATCAATATATGGTGCTCCACTTCAAAGCTGCTTGTAGCTACCTCTGGGCAGAAACACCTATTAAGCCCCAAGCATACAATATAACAACCAATAATGAGGAACTGACAATCGCTCCTATAAAACTAAGAGATCTAGGGCAATGTAAATGCAGACTCTTATGTTGGCTGCACTTCCCATCCTCTAAAGATCAGATTAACTGAACACCTTCGCAATATCAGGAAGAGTTTTGAGAACCACTCGGTGTCTGCTCATTTTAAAAAAAAAGTCATAATTGTTCAGTTGCAGGCTTAAAAAAATTTTGGGCTATTGATAGATGTCACGAACAGCACTCACCTGAGTCTGCGTGACGCTTATGTGACACAGGGTTAACCACACAACAACCACTTGGTATGTCTAAAATGATTAAATACTTCCCTATCTATGCCACACTCTAGCTTTGCGATACTAATTACCACCACCAAGGTTTTTTCGGATAAGAGCTGACACTCTTATTTAGGAAGCCTTTGGTTCTCCCTAACATTAATCCAACACAATTTACTTTAATCAGAGTTCACTTAAATCACAAGGTTTGCACAGTTTCAATTAGGTAGCGTCTGGACCAAACTGTCGCGTGAATTCATAAGAACACAGAGACTAGAACTTATTAAGTGTAATTTAATATGGAAGATACATCCACAAGGCTTAAGGTAAAAAGATAATAAAATGACATACAAATATAGTGCAATTGTTTCTTATAAAATAAAAAGGATAAAACACAGAATTGATACCTCACTTAGAATCAAGTTTGTGGTGCCGGGAGGAGCAGGAAAAAAATGGAACCTCTTCAATTAAACTCCCTCAGAAGAAGAACCAGGAGTTACATTTTCAGTACAGTTTTAAAACCCAGCTACAGGGCCCACAGCCCCCCCCTTCCTGTGACCTTATTCAGCTTGAATCTGTCATTTACATACAACCCAGTCTCTGCAGTCGGCATGTCTGGGGCCTCCCAAACTTGTGTGAGATTTCATTGTCTTGCAAGAGATTTCTTCAAAGGCTTTCCCATTTGCGTCCTGCCATAAATGACATAAGGTGCTACCCTTATCTACCAGCCCCCCTGGGTGGTTTAACATACACAAAACCCCTTGATCTAACAGCTTCTAAGAGAACCATGTCACACTATTTCTAGGACGTGATTCACAAACATATATTTGCAGATTTATGCCTAAAAATTAGCTTGCACATGACACCTTCCCTTTTTAAGAGATGGCATGGGAATTGACTGACAGGTCATTGCCCAAGCCATCTCCCACAGATCCCACCTGGTTCAAATGGAATAGCTGTTAGCTGGGTCTCAATAGGTTCTCTGGGGAGAAGGGTTAAAAAGGGGTTACATATCTCAGACAGCTGGGACTTCTGGTCCGGCAATATCCGTGGGCTAACCTCTGCATTCTTAAGGGGTCCTATCCCTTGCGCTACAGCTACTAGATCCAATGGCAAGTCCTTCTTCCCCTCATCTGGCAATCTACAGACTGTCAGGGCACACGCATCACTGTCATTAGGAGCCTTCAACAGATTATCATGACAATTTCTCTCTATCATCCTGGCAGGGGGATCATACCACTGCTTCTGGCTTGTCTGGGCCTGCGTCATGTTCTTATGTACCAACCCTGTTGCAGTGTGCGCTTTGTCTCTAATTCTCATGTCCTCTAAGTTAAAGCCTGAGGGAACAATGGCCTGGGATTCCTGACACTGCACTTCTAGGTGGGGACACACTATGCAATTCTTATCTTGGGGGCTACGGAACAGGATGCTCCCCTCCCTCTTGGACTCATCTATCTGGGGGTGTAGAGTAACAGGGAGTTTGGGCCCCCCATCTACCTCCTCTAAGCTGTTAGACGGCTGGCTAAGTGAGAGTGGGCTAGCCACTGACCCCCCTGTCTCTATAGAAAACTCAGATGAATGGTCAGAACTCAGATGTAGATCTGAGTGGTGAACATTCGAACTACAGGTCCCAGCAGCAAGGTAAGGATTGCTGTCACTCGCTATTTCCCGTTGGTCAGGACTAGGTGTCTCCCCCCCATGCTCACCAGCTCTGTGTGCAGCTGGTTCAGGCACAGAATATACATCTTCACTCTGCCCGCCCTCCCAGTTACCTTGTACAGCATCTTCTGGGCATATTACCTGGGTAGAAACATTGTCTTTCTCTAGCACAACAGAAGTAATCACATGGGCATCTGTCCCATTTCTAGTAAGCATAATATTTACACCAGTATTAATGCCAATATCTGCAATAACAATGTCCGCTGTCTCTATCCCATGAAAAGATGTCAGTGTGAAGACAGGTTTGGATTCTAACACAATACTGTTATTGGCATTATCCTCATTGTTCGCATTAGGTACAATAATACATTCTCTTTCCTTGTCACCTCCTGGTGCCTGGGAAAAAACATGGTTACTCTCAGCAGGTTCTGGTACTGTAACATGGGCGGCATTAAAATCATTACACACTTCAGGTATAATATGGCATTTCCATTCCCTGTCACACCCTGCTGCCTGGGAACAAACGTTGGTATTCTCAGCTGATTCTAACACCGTGACATTAGCATCATTACCTACATCAGATATAATAAGGCATTCCCTGTCCCTGTCACATCCTGGTTTACACATTTCAGGTGCAATTGAACAGACCTTTTCCTTGTCACCTCCTGCTACCTGGGAACAAACTTTGGTACTTTCAGTTGATTCTGACACAGTAACAGGGGTGGCATTGACATCATCATTACAGACATACTGAGACAACATTCTTCCTAAATCTGTCCCCAGTAACACATCTATAGGCATATTATCTGAGACCTCGACATCCCTTATACCTCTTCCAGCACCCCAATCAAGGTAAACTTTGGCTACGGGTACAGTTAGGTGAATTCCACCCACCCCTTTCACAGAAATACATTTTCCTGGAATGAAGTCCTCTAACCCTACCAGTTCTGAATGAACTAATGTAACATCCGCACCAGTGTCTCTTTACCCCACAGTTACCTTGTCACCCACAGTGACTGTTTGTAGGTTGTCCTTCCGGCCCCCTTCTGGTCCCGCAACACACAGGACAGCTGGTAAAGATTGCAGGGAAGGTACCCCACAGCGGAGGGTGAACTGGTCTTCTTCTCTGGACAAGCGATACTAATGTGCCCCACCTGGTTGCACACAAAACACCTGCAGGTGTCTCCCACAGCAGGCTTTGCCCCAACCCTCCCAAAAGATGAAGAAACAGTGGATGATGGCATTGAGGGGGGTGGCGTTGATACTCCTGGCCGGCCCCTTTTCCAGGCCGACTGCCCTGGCACAAAAGTTCCTCTTTTAGCTGCAGGTGCCCGGGTGACAGTGTACTTGTCAGCCAGTCTAGCTGCTTCCGCAGATGATGTAGGGTCACGATCCACTACCCATTCCTTCACATCAGCCGGGCACAAAGTCAGAAACTGCTCCTGGATCATCAAATCTTGCAGAGCATCAAAGGTGGTGATCTGTAGCCCTCCAACCCACTGTTTGAAGGAAGCACACAGCTGGGCCACAAGTCCTGAATATGTGTCAGAGGCACTGCGTTTTAAATCTCTGAATTTCTGCCTATGCGCCTCTGGGGTGATGTTAAAACGTTGCAACAGGGCACTTTTGATTGCCTCATATTTTCTGTCCATCTCAGGTGGAAGACCTGCAAAGGCTTCTAATGCTTTACCTCGCAAACCAGGGGTTAAATATTGTGCCCACTGATCTTTGGGCAGCCCATACTGTCGGCAAGTCTTTTCAAATCCTCGCAAAAAAGCATCTACATCCCCGTCTTTTTCCAATACAGGGAAATTCTCAGGACGGGGTCTGCTAATACCAGTGTCTTTGGCTTCTGGCTGGCGTTTGAGCTTGGCAAGCTCCAGCTCATATCTCCTCTCTGCCTCTCGCTCGGCAGATTCTCTTTCTGCCTGTCGCTCTGCTTGGCGCTCCGCTGACTCCATAGCAGCACGCCTCTCTGCTGCCTCCATAGCAGCACGTCTCTCTGCTGCCTCCATAGCAGCTTGTCTCTCTCTCTCCTGACGGTCAGCAGCTTCCTTCTCCTGGAACTGCTGTATAAGTTGCATTTTAGTTGTAATGTCCGCTGGGCCCAAATATTTCAGGGCGGTTTGCATATAAATGTCCATAGCAGTGTCCACACATGAACCATTAGAATCATCCGAAATTAACCGTCCCTGGTTTTGAGGAATATCCACAGTCAGGTCCGCTCCTGAGTCCTGGCTATGCTCTTCCTCGGACACAACTGTGAGTTGATGTTCATCCCTCTGTACAAGAGCTTCAATCAATTGCTCCTTACTTTTGCCACTGGTGAGAATTCCTGCATCCTCACAATCTGAAATCAGCGCCTCCTTTGTCAAACGTTTATATGCAGCAGCCATCTCCTCAGTTTAATGCCAAATAAAAAAAGATAAGAAAAAAAAAGAGAAGGGGAGGGAAAGAAACAATTGCTGTTTGTCTTATAATGTTTTAAGCATTGAGTTCAGTCTCTGGTGAATTAGTCTGTATTTCCTCTCTCCGGGATCACACACCCTAATTCACTTAAGTTCTTAAAAAATTAAAAATATATCCCACAAGCTTGCCACCAATTTGTCACGAACAGCACTCACCTGAGTCTGCGTGACGCTTATGTGACACAGGGTTAACCACACAACAACCACTTGGTATGTCTAAAATGATTAAATACTTCCCTATCTATGCCACACTCTAGCTTTGCGATACTAATTACCACCACCAAGGTTTTTTCGGATAAGAGCTGACACTCTTATTTAGGAAGCCTTTGGTTCTCCCTAGCATTAATCCAACACAATTTACTTTAATCAGAGTTCACTTAAATCACAAGGTTTGCACAGTTTCAATTAGGTAGCGTCTGGACCAAACTGTCGCGTGAATTCATAAGAACACAGAGACTAGAACTTATTAAGTGTAATTTAATATGGAAGATACATCCACAAGGCTTAAGATAAAAAGATAATAAAATGACATACAAATATAGTGCAATTGTTTCTTATAAAATAAAAAGGATAAAACACAGAATTGATACCTCACTTAGAATCAAGTTTGTGGTGCCGGGAGGAGCAGGAAAAAAATGGAACCTCTTCAATTAAACTCCCTCAGAAGAAGAACCAGGAGTTACATTTTCAGTACAGTTTTAAAACCCAGCTACAGGGCCCACAGCCCCCCCCCCCCTCCCTGTGACCTTATTCAGCTTGAATCTGTCATTTACATACAACCCAGTCTCTGCAGTCGGCATGTCTGGGGCCTCCCAAACATGTGTGAGATTTCATTGTCTTGCAAGAGATTTCTTCAAAGGCTTTCCCATTTGCGTCCTGCCATAAATGACATAAGGTGCTACCCTTATCTACCAGCCCCCCTGGGTGGTTTAACATACACAAAACCCCTTGATCTAACAGCTTCTAAGAGAACCATGTCACACTATTTCTAGGAAGTGATTCACAAACATATATTTGCAGATTTATGCCTAAAAATTAGCTTGCACATGACAATAGAATTGATTATAATTGGAGACGGAAAGACTCCTCTATCAGTCTAGCTAAGTGTGAAATGAAATGGATCCACTGTTTAAATACACTTTCCCCTAGAGGGTTAAACTTGGATTTCGAATTAAAATGGTTTTTAACTGATAATTAAACATTTTGTTTTATTTGATTTATGTAAACAGCTTGTCAAACTAATTTATTTATATACGGTTATTTTATAGGAGTCAGTGTCTCTTTAAGACACTTAGGTCCTAATTGATGTCAGTGTATATAAATGTCTAGATTTTTATCCAAAACTATCTTAAAAAAAGGCTCAGAGTGAGCTGACACACGTTGATGGTTTAGTGGAAAATTTTATGTGTCACATTTGGACTGTTTCCTGTGTACTGTTTGCCCCATGTTGATCCATTCAGCCCAACACGGGAAGAGCTTGATGTATTTTATGAGCATTGCAACTGTAATCAGGTACGAGTCCACCTTGTATTTTTTTTTAAATCAGGTAAAATTTTATTGCATTTTTTCCTTTAAACAACAAAAAAGCCCAACACAGTAGGCTATCCCCCCAACTATACCCCATACAGTGTTACAAGCATTGTCAAGTATTTATACACCATGCAGTTAGAAAAAGCAAAAAAAATTGACATTCACATTTCCAAGTAAAGATATATACATTTTTTCAAGATATAGTGAGATAATGGTACAGCTTTGGTAATACAAGATACAATCATTGATCTTAATAACATAATAGGTGGCTGGATGTCTGTCCCAAGCTTCAATCAGGAGAGTTCCACTTCCCTCAATCCCTCCGTGACATACGGGGATATCCTCCATCTATACCATATTCTTTCATACTTATCCACCAAATTCCTGCTGGTATACATGAACCTTTCATGGCCGACTGTATCGTTAACAAGGTCAATCCAGCTATTCAATGTTGGACCTTCTGGTGCCATCCATTTCCTAGCCATCACTACCTTTGCCAGCATGAGTAACGTATTGATAAGCAATCTAATGAGTCTACGAGTTTTTTTGTTCAGGCCTAAACCGAATATACAGAGCCTTGGACTCAGGGCAATCACTCCCACCTCCAATCTTTTAATACAGTCCTCCACTTCTCCCCAAAAGGATGAAACCAGCGGACACTCCCAAAGCATATGCCAGAAGCCCCCCTCCTCGCTCCTACATTTGGGACACAACACTTTCTGACCACCACTGAACTTAGAAAGCCGAAGAGGGGTGAGATATGCTCTGTGTAACAGAAAAAATTGAACTTGGCGAAATCTAACTGATGTGATGAACTCCTTTGGGCTACATAACACCATACCCCATGCCTTATCACTAAGACGCCCCAGATCTCCCTCCCACCTGCATCGCAGCTCCGGCAAGCCCCCTTCGCCAGATCCTTCCACCAAAATTGAATACAGAAAAGAGATTTTCCGCCTCTGGCCCAACCTTGACAGTTGCACCCTTAAGGAATCTGCGTTAAAGCTCGGGGTAGCTTCCCGAAACTGCGAGGCCAGAGCATGTCTTAATTGCAAATATCTATAAAAGTAACCCCCAGGTAGTTCATGTAGTGTCTGAAGTTGCTCAAATGAATATAATATACCGTTCTCATACAATTGTCCAATGTGTGTTATATTGTAGTTCCGCCAAGCTCCAGCCCCCTCCATCTTAGTCAGTTCTCCAAAATCCAAATTGTCCCATAGTGGAGTGCATGGATCCAGATCCAATCCACCTCCAATCTGGGATGACAATCTCCAAACCTTCATGGCCTGTATTAATAAAGGGGGGTCCCTCCCAACTTTTCTTCCGGCCAGAAGAAACTGCACACGTGTATGACTAGATCCTGTCTCAGAAACCAAAAAATCATGCAAGTCTAGACCCAGCCTTGACCTAAACCAAGTTTCAATATGTGCTAACTGGGAGGAAAAATAATAAAGCCGTAGATTCGGCAAAGCCAAGCCCCCCGATCCTCGAGAACGATATAAAGTAGTGAGTTTAACTTTTGCCATCCTGCCCGCCCATACCAAAGAGGCCATAAGACGTTCTATGTAACGGAATGTACTATGGGGGATATAGACCGGCGACTGCTGCAAAACATACAGAAACTTTGGTTGAACTATCATTTTGACCAGATTAATTCTACCTGTGACCGACAATGGCAGCTGCTTCCACACCCCAACTCGGCTCCTAAGATAATCAATCTGAGGTTGAACATTACGCTGAATATACTGACCCATATCACTAGAAATCCAGATACCAAGATATTTAAATACCGGAGTCCATTTAAGAGAAGTCTGCAGAACTTGGCCCGTAGGGCAGGTTCCCCTGATCGGAGTTACACTAGATTTATCCCAGTTAATCAAAAGTCCCGAGTATCTACCGAACACCGAGACCACATGGAGTAGATTTGGCAACGATTTATCAGGATATGACAAAAAAATTTGCCTATCATCTGCATAAAGGGCAATCTTGTCCGTCCTGCAGCCCATCCTTAAACCAGTAATATCTGACTGCATTCTTACCACACATGCCAATGGCTCTATGGCAAGGGCAAACAGAGCAGGGGACAGGGGACATCCCTGTCTGGTACCTCTGCCCATAACAAACTGGCGGGACATAAAGCCATTTACACAGACTCTAGCTGTAGGACAAGAATACAAAAGTCTAATCCACTGAATAAAAAACGGTCCAAACCCAAATTTCAAAAGCACCGCCCACAGGTACCTCCACTCCACAGAGTCAAAGGCCCTAGCAGCATCCAAGGACACCACCACCGCCTCCTCCTCCGCAGGATGGGGCAACTGTAAATGACAAAAAAGCCTTCGCAGATTTATGGCCGTAGATTTTCCTGGCATAAAACCAGTTTGATCAGGATGCACTATCTCACTAATCACCCGGTTCAACCGTGTCGCCAAAATTTTTGCTAAAATCTTAATATCCGTTGCCAGTAACGATATCGGTCTGTATGATTCTGGAAACAAGGGATCCTTTCCCGTTTTAGGGATAAGAACTATAATGGCTTCAGACATAGACGGAGACACACACCCCTGATCTCTAAAACTTGTAAACATGTCCTTCAGGCGAGGCACAAAAAACCCCAGATGTTTCTTATACAGCTCTATGGGTATCCCATCTATGCCCGAAGCCCTACCATTTGGGAACGATGATATTGCAGCTACAATCTCCTCATCAGAAATTGACAGTTCCAAACTTTCTCTACCATCTATACTCAGTTCGGGTATGGAAACAGCCGCCAGAAACGTATCTAAATCAGAATCTGAGTACTCAGCTCTTGACGCATAAGCCTCTTTGAAATACGTGTAGAAAACATCACTAATCTCTTCAGTCACGGTATGTACGACACCCAAAGTATCAGTAATCCCCGCCACTACAGCCGCCGCCCTTTCAGACCTAGCTAAATAAGCTAAAAACCTACCACACTTATCCGCTTCAAAGTATTGTGTATGTTTAGCAAATAACAATTTACGCCTTGATTTATCTAGCAAATAATCCGACCACTCTCTCTGTACTGTTAACCAAGCCATCCTATCAGAAGCCGCATGAGAGGAGAGATATACTTCCTCCAACCGCACAACCTCTTTTTCCAATCTATCGCCTTTCAACCTAGATTCTCTCTTGAAACAGTTGATGCTTCTAATTAAAGAGCCTCTTAAAAACGCCTGAAAGGAATCCCAAACGACAGACAGGGCTGCTGTATCCACATTGGTAGCAAAGTACTCCTCCCATTGGGACTCTAAAATATTTCCATCCTGTAATAATGTCAACCAAAAGGGGTTAAGCCTCCAGAATGCTTGACCTCGAGAAACATTAAGTTCAACTGTTAATATCAATGGAGAATGATCTGAAATTCCCCTTGGCAAATATGCGACACCAGAGACAGCCGGCAGCAGTTCCCCCGATACAAGTCCTAGATCAATTCGGGAGAAGGCGTTATATGAAGTGGAGAAACATGAGAAACAAACCTCTGCCGGATGCCTCAGACGCCACACATCCACCAAACCCATTTCTGCCACCAAATCAGCAAACTTTGATCTCTTAGCATGTGTATTGTCCCCCACCTCCCTCCACCTGTTAATATTAGAATCCAACACATTATTGAAATCCCCACAGCAGATCACTGGAGTATCAGGAGACAGAGAAATAAAATCACTGCACTTTTTTAGGACCTCACCACTATAGGGAGGGGGGACATAAACTGACAGCAAGTTTATACGTTTGGAATCAAAAAAGCCCCTTACAAAAACATATCGACCTAATGGATCCGACTCCACCACTTCCAGAATAAAATTTACTTTCTTTCGTATAAGGAGAGATACCCCTCTAGAATGGCCCGTATGAGTAGCATGATATGCCCATCCAACCCACGGTTTCTTAAGGGCCAACACTTTACCTCCCACTAAATGAGTTTCAGTTAAACATATAACATCTGCCTCATACTTTTTCAATTGGGATATGACCAAAGACCGTTTAATTTTATCGTTTAGACCACGTACATTCCAGGTCAGGATTTTAATAGACCCCTTATTCACCTTCCCAGTCGCCATAACACAAGGGAATACACATGAAGCATCTCACCATAACCGTCAACCCCTTCCAGCCCAGGCAGACACCCAGCCACCCACCAGCCACATTAGCATTTACCAAGATAGACAATCTCAACATCCGAAAGCATTTGCATAAAGATAAAGTACCACACTTGTCACTGCATTGTAAGAACTCATCCCTCCCTACCCTATTCAAACAACCCCCCTCCCCGTATATCCACCCCCAACTCAGACATACCTGGATCCCCTTATAACTATCCCACATCTCCTTAGACAACGCACACACCTATCTCCCCGTACTTATGGAGATACCTATATGCACTGAAAAAAAAGAAGAGGGAGACCGCGACCCTTTAAGCAAGGGAAGCTCCCCAACCCACAAATTCACCCCTAGTACTCCCCTAACCCTCCCATCTATTAGCACCAACAACAGAATTCAGCAGTTTCAAATACTATCACCTTATACATAACATATAAGTATCCAAATACCTACAGTATTAATCACAGTATTTCAATTTTATATAAACATACATCCAAGTGATATATATTATCCAAAACATTATAGCTATCAAAGGCACATAGTCCTTAATGGTATCATCTCAGTTCAATAGACCAATACATCACCAGGAGCATCTTCAATCCGGACGAAGACCACTAGGAGCTCTCCTATCCAGCCAGTGAGTCGCCTCAGACGATGATCCAAAGAAAAGGGTAGTCCCATCTGCAATCACCCTCAATCTTGCCGGGAAGAGCATAGCATATGGCAATTGCATTTCACGAAGACGACGTTTCACCTGTATAAATTGTGCTCTACTTTTTTGCACATCCACCGAAAAGTCAGGATATACAGCAACTCTCTGGTTTTCATACATCAGGGGGCCCTTAATCCGAGCCAATCGCAGGATAGCATCCCGATCTTTATAATGCAACATCTTGGCAATAAATGTGCGCGGCTGTGCACCAGGAGGTGGTCTCTGTGTCGGGATCCGATGTGCCCTTTCCACCGCACACTGGGCCGTGAACTCCTCTCTGCCGAATAGCTGGATCATCCAGTTCTCAAGAAATGTCTCCGGAGCATTTCCCTCCGCCTTCTCAGGGAGACCCACCAGTCGAATATTACTGCGTCTGAGGCGACCCTCCATATCTGACATTTTCTGTCTAACTGACACCATCTGAGCCTCCAGACCGGCAACTTTCTGCGGTAAAGGAACTGTAGTATCTTCAAGTATAGAGATGCGAGCCTCTGTCTCCGACACACGTTCCCTAATTTTCTGAAAGTCCTGCCGCATCAATGACAAATCAACCTGCACTTCTCCGATTTTATCCATTACCTTCTTTTCAGAGGCAGCGATGGCTTTCAGGACCTCCTGAAGAGTAGAATCAGCAGGTGTTTCTGCGTCTGTAGAAGACTGGGGTACCCGCAGCTCAGATGCAGGAGCTCCCCCTGCCGCTGTAGCAGGATTAGAGCGAGCATATTTCTCCAGCTTGCTGGCAGCAGTGTTACTTGCAGTGTGCTTTCCCATGATGGCACCTGCTATGCCCAGATGTTGATAGTTGCACTCTTAGGTTATTCACTTACAGCTCAGCTTATAAACTTGATGTTATAGCAGAACACCCAGTCCTCAAATCCACAGCACCCTGGATGTCTCAAATGGAGATAGAAGCACTATGTTAAGTGATCACTGAGACACATGTACTTTCAGGCAGCCCCTGTATTCAGGCACTTCACAGAGGGAGAACCTTCAGATACACCTAGTATTCTCTTCACTGTGGCACAAACAGCAGTCCCACACCAGATAGGTTTTGTCAGCTGAGCCTTTACTCATACAGAGATGTATATACTCTGCCTCCCTCCGACAATACTCTCCCAAGATGGCGCCTCAAACCACTTCACGGCGGGAACCCGAGTACTGACCTTCCACTCCTTTCCAACTGCCAGATATCTTCTCTCTACAGAGCCAGCTGTCCCCACTCTGAACAAATAAGTATTGTACTTCAGTGTTTTACTCTCCGGCTAGAGCTCAGTCTTTTCCCCGCCAACAGGTTCCGCCTCAGCAGCGCTCCGGTCACTCGTGACTCTCACAGCCGCCCTGATCCTCCAGCATACACCAAACTTGCCTCTGCTAGTGCCAGGACAGTTCCCCCACAAAATTATTACGGTAAGAGGGAGTTACAGGTCATCAGGATGTCCGACCAGGATATTTAGGCTGGGGAGCTCCGGTATCTGCAACCTACACCATGCTCCGCCAGGCCACGCCCCACCTTGTATTTTAATAAAAGAAATACCTTTGTTGTTTGAAGTTAAGACACTATGGGCCTGATTAATTAAGGAACTTAAATTAAGAAGCTTCTTATTTAAGTCTCCTGGACAAAACCATGTTACAATGCAAGGGGTGAAAATTAGTTTTCTGTTTTGCACATAAGTTAAATACTGACTGTTTTTTAATGTAGCACACAAATACTTGATAGCTTATTTGTACACTGAAATTTAAAGTTGATAATTGTGTGCTACATGAAAAAACAGTCAATATTTACCTTATGTGCAAAACAGAAAACTAATTTTCACCCCTTGCATTGTAACATGGTTTTGTCCAGGAGATTTAAATATAAAACTTCTTACTTTAAGTTCCTTAATGAATCAGGCCCTATGTGTTTTTGTCTTTGTTAAACACTCTTACACATGATCGGATCCATGGACCTATGAGTGAGAGCCGATTACCATAAGTGGGAGTGGCTAACTCCGGAGACGCCGAAGGATTGGAGGTAGAGATCACAACGTCACTGCAAGGCACCCTGGGCGCTGAATCGGAGCACTGTTAGAAATGATGCACAGAGAAGTTTTCCTTCTTATTCAGTGATCGATACAGTGGCGCTTCACCTTTTACTTACTGCTGGATCCCTATTTAATCGTTTGATGATCTATATGATAAGTACTATCCTACATTGACTATCCTACTTGTTTGAGGACTATACTATATATGGATTGCATGTGGTTCATACTGCCTATGTTTTATGCTTTCTACCGTCAGATCCTTGACTAATAGTTTGAAGAGATTATACTCACAAGCTTTATTGGAGGACTATATTGTTTATGGGTTTTATGTGGTACTCACTGCCCATACCTTTTGCCTATGATTTTTTGCATATCCATACAGCTTATTCATGTGCTATGTACTGTTGTGTGCTTTGCAAAACTTAGCTTTGATGCAAATGACTCAGCACAACATTTTGACATCTAGTCAGTCTGGTCTACTGTAAAATAATTGACCACAATTAGTGACACCTCCGCCCAGAGCTGGATTAAGGTTCTGGGGGGCCTGGGGCACTTAAGACAGGGGGGCCCCATATTGTCGAATATGATATTCATTTTAAACAAATAAACAGGCAATGCTATGTGCACTACTGTTAGATGCACACAACTCTGCCTTCACAAACATAACAGTGTGAAGTAGGACATACCTCCCAACTGTCCTTGTAGTCAGACCAAATCCTGACTAAGTGAGACAGTCACCCAAATTCTGGACAGTCCCACCATATTGAGAACAGTTGGAAGATGGTCCTAGTCTCTCCGACCTGCTGTTGTCACTTTCACCACCTGTGGCTGCTGGTGTCTTAAGCTCAGTTGCTGCTTGTGTAGATTTTGGGATGTCGGGGTCCTATTTTGAAACAAAAAGAGGTACATAAAGTTTAGGAGTCCCCAAACAGTCCTGTTAATAAATCAATAGCACCCCCTTTAATAATTAGGCCTCCCTCCCTGCAACCAGCCCCAAATTTGGAATTAAATTAAATTAATACTATTCACTTTTAATAATAGAACTATTTTCCCCAAGCAGCCCCAACATTAAATTAATAGCGTACACATTTAATAAACTTATTTCCCTCCCCACCAAACAGCCTGGTATAAATGAATAGCATTTACATGTAATAAATAAACCTATTTCTCAAAACCATTGCCAACATTTTGTAATTCATATTTACATTTAATAAATAGCACTCCTTCTCCCCAAACTCAAGCACACATTAAATACCTCACAATCACTCCACAAATAATTAACAAAATAACTAGAGATGGGCGGGTCCGGTTCTCTGAGAACCGAACCCACCCGAACTTTGGGTATCCGAGTACGGAGCTGAGCAGCTCGGTACTCTCCCGCCCATTCCGAATCCAAATCGAGGCCGAACGTCATTGTGACGTCGTCGGATCTCGGGACTCGGTTCTCGCGATACTTCAACTTTATAAATACACGCCTCCACAGCAATCCATCGCCATTTGACAGAGGGAGAGAGCAGGGTGTAGTCATAGGCTAATTAGAGCAGGGACAGAGAATACAATATTGTTCTTGCAATTGCTCTAACCAAAATCGCTAGTGCAGAGAGGAGGATAGAGGTTTATTATTTTTTCTTCATATTTGGCACTCCCCAGCGCTTTTGGGGTGTCCCCCATAATTGTGCATTAATATTTCTGGCTGTCAAAAGTCATATCTGTCAGCAGTATCTACTAAATAATTTGTAGCACACCTCAGTGCTTTTGGGGTGTCCTCCCTAATTGTGCATTAATATTTCTGGCTGTCAAAAGTCATATCTGTCAGCAGTATCTACTAAATAATTTGTAGCACACCTCAGTGCTTTTGGGATGTCCTCCCTAATCGTGCATTAATATTTCTGGCTGTCAAAAGTCATATCTGTCAGCAGTATCTACTAAATAATTTTTAGCACTCCTCAGTGTTTTTGGGGTGTCCTCCCTAATTGTGCATTAATATTTCTGGCTGTCAAAAGTCATATCTGTCAGCAGTATCTACTAAATAATTTATAGCACACCTCAGTGCTTTTGGGGTGTCCTCCCTAATTGTGCATTAATATTTCTGGCTGTCAAAAGTCATATCTGTCAGCAGTATCTACTAAATAATTTGTAGCACACCTCAGTGCTTTTGGGGTGTCCTCCCTAATTGTGCATTAATATTTCTGGCTGTCAAAAGTCATATCTGTCAGCAGTATCTACTAAATAATTTTTAGCACTCCTCAGTGTTTTTGGGGTGTCCTCCCTAATTGTGCATTAATATTTCTGGCTGTCAAAAGTCATATCTGTCAGCAGTATCTACTAAATAATTTTTAGCACTCCTCAGTGCTTTTGGGGTGTCCTCCCTAATTGTGCATTAATATTTCTGGCTGTCAAAAGTCATATCTGTCAGCAGTATCTACTAAATAATTTGTAGCACACCTCAGTGCTTTTGGGGTGTCCTCCCTAATTGTGCATTAATATTTCTGGCTGTCAAAAGTCATATCTGTCAGCAGTATCTACTAAATAATTTTTAGCACTCCTCAGTGTTTTTGGGGTGTCCTCCCTAATTGTGCATTAATATTTCTGGCTGTCAAAAGTCATATCTGTCAGCAGTATCTACTAAATAATTTTTAGCACTCCTCAGTGCTTTTGGGGTGTCCTCCCTAATTGTGCATTAATATTTCTGGCTGTCAAAAGTCATAACTGTCAGCAGAATCTACTAAATAATTTTTAGCACTCTTCAGTGCTTTTGGGGTGTCCTCCCTAATTGTGCATTAATATTTCTGGCTGTCAAAAGTCATATCTGTCAGCAGTATCTACTAAATAATTTTTAGCACTCCTCAGTGTTTTTGGTGTGTCCTCCCTAATTGTGCATTAATATTTCTGGCTGTCAAAAGTCATATCTGTCAGCAGTATCTACTAAATAATTTGTAGCACACCTCAGTGCTTTTGGGGTGTCCTCCCTAATTGTGCATTAATATTTCTGGCTGTCAAAAGTCATATCTGTCAGCAGTATCTACTAAATAATTTTTAGCACTCCTCAGTGTTTTTGGGGTGTCCTCCCTAATTGTGCATTAATATTTCTGGCTGTCAAAAGTCATATCTGTCAGCAGTATCTACTAAATAATTTTTAGCACTCCTCAGTGTTTTTGGGGTGTCCTCCCTAATTGTGCATTAATATTTCTGGCTGTCAAAAGTCATATCTGTCAGCAGTATCTACTAAATAATTTGTAGCACACCTCAGTGCTTTTGGGGTGTCCTCCCTAATTGTGCATTAATATTTCTGGCTGTCAAAAGTCATATCTGTCAGCAGTATCTACTAAATAATTTTTAGCACTCCTCAGTGCTTTTGGGGTGTCCTCCCTAATTGTGCATTAATATTTCTGGCTGTCAAAAGTCATATCTGTCAGCAGTATCTACTAAATAATTTGTAGCACACCTCAGTGCTTTTGGGGTGTCCTCCCTAATTGTGCATTAATATCTCTGGCTGTCAAAAGTCATAACTGTCAGCAGAATCTACTAAATAATTTTTAGCACTCCCCAGTGGTTTGCGCTCAGAATGGATTCAAAGCAGTCCACATATGATCTGAATGAGCAACCAGGTTCTGTCACCAGTCCTGATGTTAGTGTTCCCAGTACGTCATCTGGCCAAGGCGATGTCAAACAACAGAGTGTTTTCAAATTAGTGCAAAAAACAAAAACCAAAAAAAAATTTACTGTATTGAAGCGAAAAAGAAGTGTAACTGAGCAAAAGTTAAGTGACGATAAAAAAAAAATTGCAAGCATGCCATTCTACACACGCAGTGGCAAAGAGAGAATGAGGCCTTCACCTTTGGCTATTAGTGGCAGATCCCAAAAAGTTACCCAGCCTACAATTGGTGCACAACTACTGTTACGCGTCAAAGCCGAGCTGCAAGATAACAGTGAGGCATTACAGGAGAATATTTGCTCTGATTCACAAATGACAACAATCCCTGTGGAGAGTCCATCCAACAGTGGGATGTCTAATCGTGACCATTCTGTTAGTCTACCCATAAAGAAGGGCCCTTTCAGCAGTTCTGCTGATGTGTGCCTGAACAGCCCGAGTGTAGCCGGTGATACACCAAGTGAGGATGACACTTTGTCTTTAGAAGAGGATGTGGGGGAGATTTGGGTATCCGACGATGAGGATGCGGTTGATTGTGTAAGTCCTGCAGCAGTGTGGCACCAGTGGGAGCAGTTCTGGCATGTGAGGTTCTGGCACCAATATACACTTTCCAAACACAAGCAGGGATGACGCAGGGGGCAGACCACAACAGTTTGACATCTGGGCTGGTTTGAAGGATTTGTCAAAAAAATGTGTGACCTTGACTATAATTCCAACCAATCCTACTATTAACATGCAAAGGATGGTGGAGGGCCTATCAGGGATTACACTGTATTTTTCATAATTTTCACTAATAATGTTTGGGTGTAATATACACCCAAAGACGAGTGCTCAATTGCTAAGAGTCATTGATGGAGAGGAAGACAAGCAGGCTTGTCTGTAGAATTTGCAGGCAAATTGTGCTGCGTTATATAGGTAACACCCAAAGAGAAGAGCTCCATTGCTCCATTGCTAATTGTAATTGCTGAAATAGAAATAATAGGGCTGACAGTCTTGGTCTAAATCTGCAGTTACATTTTATTGTACCATAGCTCATTGCGAAACTGGAGAGGTGGCAGGGTTTAGTGATAATCTTCCTCCAACAATACTAATTCATCCCAATATCATAGAAGTCTGTGTAGTATGATGTAATTGCTGATAATGGCCTTCCAAAGGGAATGACTAGTTGATTTTAGGGCAGAACTGTCACGTTTTTTGGGCAATTCTTTTACAGCACAGCAAATATCAAAATGTTTAGCGGACTCATCTGTATCACCACTGGGTGTCTTGGGAAAGCAATTTCTTTTACTACAAGCAGTTGCCAGAGAAACTGAAGGAGAAGACGTCCCAACAAGATGTTGATAAGTCTGGGATCCTTGCAAAGAAAATTAAGTATTTCATCTACAATTAAAATATAGTTAGCACATTTACTTTGTTTTATTGCACACTATAATTTTATGTAGCACCTTTTCAAAATCTATTATTAAGGCAATCACTTGACTCAAGCTAACCGTGTCTGCACTTTCTTCACAGGTAACTACTTCGCTGGACTAAAGTATATTCCCCTCAAATGCTAGTCTTTTTGCAGCTGCTGTATTCTCCTACATGCTGTTGCAGAAACCACAAATTGACCCTAAATGTTTATGGACACAAACAGCATCTCCTGCATGTCATTTTTCAAAAGTTCTGTAACACCAAGTTGATAGTGTGTGCAAAACAGGAAATGTGATGGAATTCAGCCCCGCTGTAATGCTGGACCAATATTGGGGTCGTAATCAGAAATTACATATCCTCAGGAGACTCCAAGCAGGATTAGCCATCTTTCAATGACATCCCTTAGTTTTTGGAACAGTTTGTCAGCTGTATGCCTCTTAGTGAAGCTGCTGATACACAGAGTAGCCTACTTCTCAAAAATGTGATGTACCTGCTGGGGAAGGCGAAAGACCAACCCAGTGGGCTTTCACAGTCATATAATCTTTTGTTTGCCCAGTTCCGCTTGTACACATATCTGTGGTTAAGTGTACAGTGGGTAGAATACCATTTTGTCACCCAATAATGACATTTTTAGGAACTTTCCGGTACAGGAGAGAATAAGCTTTTCTAGTAAAATGGTATAGTGATGACATTTGCTAACAGGGACATAACACCTCAATTAAATGTCTTAAACCAACTGTATTAATAGTGGACATTGGACACAGATCTAACGCTAGCATAGTACCCAGGGCGTCTGTGATCCGCTTTGCGACTGGGTGACAGGTTTCATTCTTGCTTCCTCTTGCAGAGGATTGTTTACTTGCCAATTGTTGGGGGGGGGAAGATTGCAGGTGCTGGGATGTAGATGAGAGAAGGGAGGTAGATTATGCTGGAATGCTTGTTGTTAATTTTTTTTTTAACCAAAGTTTCTGATTTTACCAACAGTTTGCCAATAACTCGCTGAAAAATGACGAAACATGGATGAGGATCCCAGATGGTTAAGGTCCCTACCTCTACTGAGTGTGGCTTTCAAAATGTTACAAATGGATAGACAACTCTTGCCAGGATTCGTGTAAAAATAATTCCACACTTAAGAGGTGGATTTTTGGTCTTATGCCCAGGCATGACAATGGCCTTTTTGTTATCACTGGCAAGAACTGCAGCAATTTTTCTTTTCAAGTGTATGAAAATCATATTGTGACCTAGGAGGTGTTCAAAATTGAATAAAAAATGACTGGAAATTAGTGTTACTGAGGTTAATAATAATGTAGCTACAAAATAATACCTAAATTATGTTATTTTAGCACCAATAAATGTAATTTTTATAACAAATTGCAAAACAAAACCAAACAAAACCAAAACCAAAACCAAAACACGCAATGGCGGTTTTGCAAAACCAAAACCAAAACCAAAACACGACGGTAATCCAGATCCAAAACCGAATCCAAAACCAAAACACGGGGGTCAGTGACCATCTCTAAAAATAACCTTACTATATGTGAGTATATATTGGTTATCCCCAGGGCCGCCATCAGGGGGGTACCAGCGTATGGGGCACGGGCTCACCAGGGGGCCCGCTCTCCTCTAATCCCGGCGTCCCCACTGCTGCATTGATCCTGGCTGTCACAGCCAGGCAGCTTTCAAACACAATCGCAGGGGAATGATCGTTCCACCCCTGCGATCATGTGATCCGCCCCCCTCTTCCTATCAGCTGACCCCACACTGAAGTTCCTGCCGATGATATAGGAAGAAGCAACAGAGAGGCTGCAGCCTGCAGGAATCAACATGTAGGTAAGTATTTTTTTATTTTAAAACAGATAGAGGTACTTAATGGAGGGATAAAGACAGCTAGGAGTTACACAGAGAGAGAACTGGATTAAGGGCTGAGCACACAAAGGGAGATTTATTGTTTATATGCAAACCCAGGACAGACTAAGACACCACTTCCATCTGTTAGTGAGGTTATTTCTGGGTTCCTGTATGTACACCACTGAAAAATCATACACACCACTGCCTGATACATGTGTCATTATTAATCAGAAGTGTAGTTATCCAGAGGGTCAGGTGTGAGAGTAGTTTATAAGTGATTCATACTGTATACTGAATTAACACAATTGGAGTAAGGTACATTACTGTGATCAGCCACCTATACCAGTTAGGAACTGCATGATAATATCTGAATTTAGTAGTAATTATGTTATTAGAGTTACTTGCCTGTTACTGTGATTTACATTGTATGCTCCTACTTCAACTGAACTGTGTGTATTACATTGTTGTCTAAGTTTGCATGCATTTATCTGCTATTTTACCCAAGCCACTGCACCTCTGCTTATTAACAACCATGCTGTGGTAGTTTGCTCCTATTTACAGGGTGTGTGGGTCGACGTCTGTATATATACACGCAAATTGACCATACCCCCCCAACCCTACCTCTTTTGTCAATCAGGCCAGGGGGTGTGACCACTCCTGATATCCAAGCTTATATCCATAATGCAAGCAAAATAAATCTCTTTGCATTTTATATTCCACTTCATTTTACATCCATATAAACCCATTATCACTAATAGGAGATATATATATATATATATATATATATATATATATATATATATATATATATATATATATATATTGTGTGATCTATACCTGCTAACAAGGCTCCTTGTCACTCTGCTTCTCCCACTTATTAGGATTTAGCAATAACCTAGGCAAATGCTTAGGATGTCTTGAAGGGTTGATATCATTTGAGATGGAGGTATAGTTTTTAATAAATACAATATTGATCAAAATTCAAAAATTGTACTTTAAGGGAAAAGGCGCATAAGGGAACAATAAAGAAAGCAAGGAAATGATGTTGGTGGATATAAATACATATACACCGGTTGCCTAAAACTATGTTAAATTTTAGATTAAATAATATTCCTCTCCACACTACTTGATGCACAATCACAAATCTATAATTGAGATGTAGTTCAAGTAATTAAATTTCACAGGTATATATGGCAAATCCAATATAACAATAAGTTTATATCTGTGATTCAGTCCCACAGTCCAAAATAAATCCCACTTCCAATAGCGATTCAGAGCACACAAAGTTGAAATATGCTGCTCTTAGTAATTAATGTAGATTTGCATCAGTAATTGATGATAATGCAGTTCAGCCACATTTACATCTGCCTCCAAATACATAAGCTGGGACAGTGGTTGGGAGGGTGCAGTCGGTTAGCGCTGGGGGGGGGGGGGGGGGTATTTGGCTTTGGGAAGGGGGGGTGTTGGGGAGGTTGTTGTGCTGGAGGGGCCCATACCTGTTTCGTTTGTACTGGGCCCCACGATTTCTGATGGCAGCCCTGGTTATCCCTAACAGCCTAGTCCAGCTAAGCACTAGCAGGCCTGAATTTGTGGCAAGGCAACAGAGCTAGCATGGAGGCATATTACATTTTTTACATTATACGTTTCCATATAAAGTAAGTGTATGTCCAGTTTAGGAGAGCTAACAGAATGAGTGGCCATAATTTTGTCATTTTTCCCATAATGCCCACTTTTAGAAATTCTACTTCCCTGGGGCATGGAGAGAGGGTCCACATTAACTAGAAAATCTAGGTCTGAGCACATCGTACTTCTCTGTTCTCCATTTATATCCCAACATCCCACTCCTCAATCTTCCCTCTCACTACTCATTCCCCACCTACTTAGCATCTTCAACCCCTTCTCATCAGCGTTGGTTTCCCTTCCTGGGTTGTCACTCTGCAACCCCCTCTATTTGTATAATCACCCCCTCCTTGTCCACAATCACCCCCTCCTTGTCCACAATCACCCCCTCCTTGTCCATACATCACCCCCTCCTTGTTCATAAATCACCCCCTCCTTGTTCATAAATCACCCCCTCCTTGTCCATAAATCACCCCCTGCTTGTCCATAAATCACTTCCTCCTTGTCTATAAATCACCCCCTCCTTGTCCATAAATCACCCCCTCCTTGTCCATACATCACCCCCTCCTTGTTCATAAATCACCCCCTCCTTGTTCATAAATCACCCCCTCCTTGTTCATAAATCACCCCCTCCTTGTCCATAAATCACCCCCTCCTTGTCCATAAATCACCCCCTCCTTGTTCATAAATCACCCCCTCCTTGTCCATAAATCACCTCCTCCTTGTCCATAAATCACCTCCTCCTTGTCCATAAATCACCCCCTCCTTGTCCATAAATCACCCCCTCCTTGTCCATAAATCACCCCCTCCTTGTCCATAAATCACCCCCTCCTTGTTCATAAATCACCCCCTCCTTGTCCATAAATCACCCCCTTCTTGTTCATAAATCACCCCCCCTTGTCTATAAATCACCGCCTCCTTGTCCATAAATCAACCCCTCCTTGTCCACAATTATCCCCTTCATTTTCATAATCACCTCCTCCTCTGGCTGAAACACACACAGACACAGACACAGACACAGACACAGACACACACACACAGACACACACACACACACAGACACAGTCACACAGACACACAGACACACACAAAGTCACACACACAGCAGATATTAACTTACCTTATGCCTGACAGGCAGGGCAGCTCTTCTCTGCTCCTCCTCACACTGTCATCTACATGCAGCTAAGGAAGCCCAGAACACTCAAAAAAAAAAAGCAAAAGCATACTTGTGCTAATAGTGCCGACAGAGCACTTAAAAACGGAACCCTGTGCTGCCCCCTGTAGACTGACATTTGGGGGCAGCAAAAAGAGCCACAGCTGGTCCGGGGGGCCTCCTGAGAGAGGGGGGCCCGGGGCACATGCCCCCTGTGCCCCCCCCCCTTAATACGGCCCTGCCTCCGCCGTAACTCCTGATCCTACTATCAACAAAGAATTGTGGAGGATTATTATTATTATTTTTTTACGGTATGAAGACAGTTTTATTAACAAAGAACAACATTGCTTGCAGAAGTAATGTAAGAATGGATGTCTGAATAGACGTGTATATGTATTACTCAAACCTTACACTTTGCTGCTGTTTCATCAGTATTTGTAATCTGCATTTTGCGTCAAAGGTACCTAGCTGTATTTTCATTTTTTTATGAAATGGGGCCGATTCGAAGCTCAGTAATGACCTTGCTTTTTGCTGTGAATATCAATGTTTCTTTTTAGTGCATTGTCTGGTACAAGATCCGATATACTCATGTCAGAGTGATCACAGCCAATTTTTGGACACCTAGCGGATTTACCATTGCAATCATCCTTTGAATTGCTTCTCCCTCATACGTGTGACCACATACTTTGTTTTTTTACTGGTTTCACCATCTCCAACTGTGTTATCGGAGTGATCTGGGTGACGGCGATCTCCTCGTCTTCATCTTCCAAAGCTTCGTCTGCAGGGGCTGGTGACACACCCATTTGTTTTCTCAGGACTCTTAGCTGTTCTTTAAACTGGACATATTTATCATCCTGCCTCAGGACCTCCTCTGTATTATTCCTCTGAAGTGCAGTGTATCTCTGTAACGGATTTACTGGATTCTCTACTAACCTTGATTAACGCTGGCTTACCTGAGGTGCGGAGTCTAACGATCTCCCCGGTATTCACCAAGAACCGCCGCAAGGCGGGATGGGCTTTGCTGCCAGGAGTCGCAGGTTGCGGTCCTCAGGTTTGCCCCAAGGTGTAGTACAGCGGAGCAGGAGCAAGATGAGAGTAGTTGGACAGGCCGGGTCGGTACACAGGCAGGCAATGCAGACAGAATCAGGAAGCGGTCTCGGAGTCAATCAAACTGGGTCGGTACACGGGTCACAAGAACAGAAGCGAGGTCAGCTAGCCGGGTCGGTACACAGAGGACAACGGAATCCAGAAGAGTGAACAAGCCGGGTCGGTACACTGGGAGTCAACACACACGAAGCAGGAACAAGGAAGGACACAGGAATCAGGAGCCAGGAACTAGTAAGTTGCTCTGACACTCTCCAAGTGTCAGAGCTATGTTTTTATGCAGAGTCCCATTTGAATTCCCCGCCCTGGTGGTGATCATGTGACCGCCCTAGGTAGCAGTCACGTGATCGCTGAACCCGGAAGTGCGGCTTCCGGGTCCGACGGAGCGGCGGGGGAGCGTGGAATGGTAAGTATCGTAACAATCTCTTGTGTACAAACTCTCTTAAATCTAGGATCTCATTCGGTGGGTCACGTTTTAACTTAAATACGATCTCTTCAACTGCATCTATATAGTGGTTTGAATCTATATTCCAACATGACGGATTCCATGCTTCCCACATGTTCTGTGTCACAGTCTGTCTGAAGCAGATTTAATGCCACTCCAGTTGTAATATCCATTCCTGTGTCTTCATAAGTTTGGCAGTTCCTTAGGGATGCGAGGTAGGTATCCAAAGAGGAAAAGGAGATTAAATATGCAGCACAAGCAGACATGGTTTAATAATGTAGAATTAATTGACAGCACTGTTGGGCTAAAGGCAGCTAATCTATTGGCAGCTTGTTTTGTGGGGGCCCAAACAAACCAAGCACATCAGCCACAAAAGTGGCACTCCTTGTCGTTGGAGCGCTTCGTTTGTTAAACTGTACATGTCCTTTTCAAGATCATACATAAGGGTGGGTGGGAGGACCCAAGGACAATTCCATCTTGGGTGGGTGGGAGGACCCAAGGACAATTCCATCTTCCACTTTTCTTTTTCTTTGGCCACTGCTGTGTACAATGTTTCCTAGATGTGCTATGAACTGCCGTATGTCTGTGTCGTTTGTCTGTCGCTTAGCATCCAGCCAGCTCACTGCAGTTTTTGTCCGAAAGTATATGAAAATAATGTTGTGACCTGTGAGGTGGTCAGAAACGACTGGAAATTAGTGTTATTGAGGTTAATAATAATGTAAGAAAAAAAAAGAGCAAAATTATGTGATTTTAGCATATTTTAGCAATTTCTCTAAAAAATACAGATCCAAAACCAAAACAAAACCAAAACACGCGAGGGACGTTTTACAAAAACCAAAACATGAACTTAATCCAGATCCAGATCCAAAACCAAAACCAGAACCAAAATACGGGGGTCATTGAACATTTCTAGATTTAAGTAATGAACCCACCTACCTCTTAACTTCTATAGATCTCAAAGAGAGAACATATCCGGATTGACCTACCCCCCCTACTCCCAAGACATCTAGGGACTACTGGATTGCAAACCTTTGATTTAAAGGACCGTTCTCGACTTTTGCCATTACAGAATGCTTAATCAAGTTTGACATATTCATATCCATATTTGTATGGGTCCACATACTTTGTACACTTCTCAGACTACGCTATTCGTGTCAGACAGTAATACATTAAGCACCACATGGGCTTAACCACAGTAGATGTAAAGTAACAATCTGCACCAGATTTAATTTTCAGCTATTTATTTTTATTTACCATATCTGCAGATTCAATGTGCCCTTGGATAATATTATCCAGTATTCTTTATTGTTGTATTTGGAGTACATATCGCTGTACATGCATCTGAATAAGGCATAGATTACATAGTGAACATTATTCATGTATCTGACATTTCACTTCCAGTAGTATTGAGAAAGTGGTTTTGATTCACAGCTGTTATCTCAAGTGACATATACCCGAACTGTTTGCCAAGAAACACATCTGAGATACACACTTTAGCACACACTGAATTTTTGCTGATTACGTACCATGGACTTATACCGTACTATACTCATGTATGTTTAAACTCCATAACTGACTGAATAAGAAACAATCTCTAACCAGCAAAATTAAAGCCCTCTGCCTGGACTGCACACAGACCTAATCATCCAATTAATGGGATGGCTGCCCATTCTTGCCTAAATCAATGCTTAGAGTTTTTATTTGTTCACCCGCCTCTTGAGGATTGACCAAGTTCTCAATGGGATTAAGGTCTGGAGAGTTTCCTGGCCATGGACCCAAAATGCTGATGTTTTGATCCCTGAGCCACTTAGTTATCACTTTACCTTATGGCAAGGTGCTCCATCATGCTGGAAAAGGCATTGTTCGTCACCAAAGTTTTCTTTGATGGTTGGGAGAAGTTGCTCTTGAAGGATGTTTTGGTAGCATTCTTTATTCATGGCTGTGTTCTTAGGCAAAATTGAGCCCACTCCCTTGGCTGAGAAGCAACCCCACACATGAATGGTCTCAGGATGCTTTACTGCTGGCATGACATAGAACTGATGGTAGTGCTCAGCTTTCCTTCTCTGGACAAGCATTTTTCCAGATACCCCAAACAATCTGAAAGGGAATTCATCAGAGAAAATGACTTTATCCCCAGAAGTCCAATCCCTGTACCTTTTGCAGAATATCAGTCTGTCCCTGATGTTTTTCCTGGAGAGAAGTGACTTCTTTGCTGGCCTTCTTGACACCAAGTCATCCTTCAAAAGTCTGCGCCTCACTGTGTATGCAGATGCACTCATACCAGCCTGCTGCCATTCCTGAGCAAACTCTGCACTGGTGGAGCTCGATCCTGAAGCTGAATCAACTTTAGGAGACGGTCTTGGCGCTTACTGGACGTTCTTGGGTGCCCTGAAGCCTTCTTCACAACTATTGAACCTCTCTCCTTGAATTTCTTGATGATCCGATAAATGGTTGATTTGTGTGCATTCTTACTAGCAGCAATATCCTTGCCTGTGAAGCCCTTTTTGTGAAAAGAAATGATGACTGCACGTGTTTCCTTGCAGGAAACCCTATTTAACAGAGGAAGAACAATGATTTCAAGTACCACCCTCCTTTTAAAGCTTCCAGTTTATTATTCTAACTCAATCAGCATGACAGAGTGATCTCCAGCCTTGTCCTCGTCAACACTCTCACCTGTGTTAACAAGAGAATCACTGACCTGTTGTCAGCTGGTCCTTTTGTGGCAGGGCTGAAATGCAGTATAAATGTTGTTTGTGGTATAATGGTGATTGTCATGGCAAAGAGGGACTTTGAAATTAATTGCAATTCATCTGATCACTCTTCATGGCGTTCTGGAGTATATGCAAATTGCCCTCATAAAAACTGAGGCAGCAGACTTTGTGAAACATAATATTTGTGTCATTCTCTAAACTTTTTGCCATGACCGTATTTTCACAAACAAATGTTACACAGAAACTCACACTCATCCCTAAAGAAAGCTAAGATACAGTGAACCACATAGATAATTAATTTATTACACATATTCAGTGTTCATACCTGGAAGTACAGGGAAATCGAACATACAACAAGCAAAGACGTTATTAGTGTGGTAAAAGAACAGCCAAAACTGCAGCAAAGACTCACCATCCAAACTTAAACACGAGAATTCCCACGATCATGTGGAAGACAAGAAGAGGGGCAGAGAAGGGGATCAGAAGAGCCCGCTGAAGACCTTTAGGATTACCCCTTATTTCGAGTTATTATTCCTGTTCTTATGATATTTGACATTATGAAAGAACTAACAACGGAAATCATTTAACAGAAAAGTCAAACTCAACCATCAAGAAAAACTTTTACACACTTTTCTGACCGTTATACTACAAGAGACATTTCCTTTAGGAACTGTTAAAATTCACACCAAGATAAAACACTTGAGAGAATCTATAAAGTAACTTTTTAAGCTCCTGGATAGAGTTACAGTTATTACTTGTTACATTTATTCGGTGCAAATGTATACATGTTGCTTCTGTCTTTGATTAAATGTATTGTTTTAATTTATTACTGAGATTAAGGGCTATGTCGACCCTTTTGAATGTTGGAGGGCTGCATTAGTTGGCCCCTGAAGTGTATCAGGTTGCCTGTCACTGTTCTAATGTATAACAAAACATATTCATTTTTCTTTACTGGACTATTAGAGAATGACTTCTGAAAATGAGTCTGAAAAACCATGCATTGCCAGTAAGCCAGCACTTAGTGAAGCACAGGCCATTAAGCTTGTGGAGACGTTGTTTGGCTTAGAAGTAACTGCTGTGAAGTCTCTGCCGAGTTATGATGATCAGAATTTTTATATCCAGGCTTGGAATGAAGGGACCACTGAACAAATGGAGTATGTTCTGAAGATTATGAATGGTGAAGACAGTAAGAATATGGAGCTAATTGAAGTGCAAACATATGTCATGAAGTTCTTGTACGATGAAGGACTTCCTATACCTAATCCAGTATTCACAAAATCTGGTAAAGTCATGTCTATAGAGGCTATAGGTAAGATATCATATAAACATCATTCATCGGTCAATAGTAAGTGTTCATACAACATAAAACAAAATATTATTTTATATTATAGTGCTGTTTAACATCTTGGGTGTGGAGACCCATACTTTTACGTATCCACTAGAAAGAAATAAAATAGAGAATGGAAATATTGACTAATATTTGTGTTCAGATCTTCATATCCACGCATACCTTTTTATTGCCTCCACTTTTTATTGCCTCCACGTTTTATGGCCTCCACGTTTTATTTTCCTGTTTTATTGCCTGTTTTACGGTTTTATTTTCCTGTTTTATTGCCTGTTCTTATTGCCTCCACTTTTATTTTCCTGCTACCTACTGCTTCTCATTGTCTCCATTACTCACTGCTATGTCTCCATTATCCATTTGCCTCCATTATCCACTGTAATTCTCTTTTGTCTCCATTATCCATTGTAATTCACTCCAGTTTCCATTTGCTATCCATTATCCCGTTGCCTTCATTATCCACTGTAATTCCACTTTTGTCTCCATTATCCATTTATCCAATTCAACTGTTTCCATTACCCTCTGTATTTCACTTTTGTCTCCATTATCCACTGTAATTCACTTCATTATTTTGCCTCCATTATTCACTGCTACTCACTCCATTGTTCCACTGTTTTCCTCATGCCCTTCTGCCTTGTTATCTTTGCCACACCCCTTTTTCCCTTCCACTTTTTGCCTCATTACTGACTGTTTTTGTCTCCACTATCCACCGTAATTCACCCCATTCTTTGTCTCCATTATTCTCTGTTACCCACTCCATTGTTCACTGTTTCACTCTCTCGCTCCTCTCTGCGTCTCTTCTTCCTCACACTATGCCCCCCTGTCCACGCGCCATTCCCATCCTCTCCCGGGGCTACACCTCACCCTCTTGCCCCCGCTCTCCCCAGCAGTCTGCCCACCTTGCCAACCTCATCCCTATCTCTCCTCTTCCCTCCCTCCCTTTCTCCTGTGCCCTGTGGAATGCCAGATCCGTCCGCAACAAACTCACCGCCATCCATGATCTCTTCTTGTCCAACTCTTTTAACCTTCTTGCCATTACGGAAACCTGGCTCTCCGGCTCCGACACTGCCTCCCCCGCCGCCCTCTCCTATGGTGGCCTCTCCTTCACCCACTCCGCCAGACCCGGAGCCTGTCCAGGCGGTGGTGTGGGCTTCCTCCTCTCCCCCGCCTGTTCTTTTCGGGTCATCCCCTCCGAACCCTCCCTTTCCTTCTCCTCTTTTGAAGCACACTCTATCCGTCTCTTCTACCCCATCCACCTCCGTGTCACCATCATCTACCGCCCCCCCTGGTCCCACCTCCCTCTTCATCGACAACTTCGCTGCCTGGCTTCCTCACCACCTCTCCTCTGACCTCCCCTCCATCATCCTCGCCGACTTCAACTTCCCCATCGACAACCCCACCGACCCTGCCTCCATTAAACTGCTCACCCTCTCCTCCTCCCTTGGCCTCACACAGCGGACCTCCTTCTCCACCCACTGCCTCGGTCACTCCCTCGACCTAGTCTTCTCCTACCTCTGTAATCTCTCTGACTTCTCCATCTCTCCCTTTCCTCTATCCGACCACCACCTTCTCTCTTTCTCTCTCTCCTCTTCTCCCGCTCCCCTCCCCATGCCCACTCCTACTCACTCCAGGCGCAACCTTGACACCCTCGATCCTGTTACTCTGTCCTCTACTCTTGACACTCTCCTTTCTCCCCTCTCCTCCCAGGCTTGCCCCAACCTGGCGGTCTCCTTCTACAACCACACCCTCACCTCTGCTCTTGACGCCATCGCCCGGCCCACTCTGTCAAACCCCGTCGCTCCCAACCCCAGCCTTGGCACTCCAAATTCTCATTCTCTTGGATATCTCAGCGGCCTTCGACACCGTTGACCACACGCTCTTGCTCCACACCCTTCAATCCTTTGGCCTCTCCGGCTCCGCCCTGTCCTGGTTCACCTCTTACCTTGCTGACCGTACTTTTTCCGTCTCCACCTCCGGATCTGTCTCCCCCCCTCCTCCCTTCCAGTAGGGGTTCCCCAAGGCTCTGTTCTCGGACCCCTACTGTTCTCCCTTTACACCTCTTCCCTCGGTGAACTCATAAGCTCCTTTGGTCTCAAGTACCACCTCTATGCGGATGACACCCAACTCTACCTTTCCTCTCCCGATCTCTCTCCCTCCCTCCTCTCCAGGGTGTCCGCATGCCTCTCCGCCATCTCCTCCTGGATGTCCTCTAGATTCCTCAAACTCAATCTCACAAAAACCGAACTTATTGTCTTTCCCCCCTCTCACTCCCCCTGCCCTTCCGACCTTTCTATCACCGCTCTCAACTCCTCTATTTCCCGTTTCTCAACTTCGCTGCCTCGGCGTCACCCTGGACTCCTCTCTCTCCTTTGTCCCTTACATCCTCTCTCTCGCCAAATCCTGTAGCTTCCAGCTGCGCAACATCGCACGCATTCGGCCCTTCCTCTCCCAAGATGCCACTAAAGCCCTTGTCCACTCTCTTATTATTTCCCGCTTGGACTACTGTAACCTCCTCCTTACTGGCCTCCTCCGCTCTCATCTCGCTCCCCTTCGCTCCGTACTCAATGCAGCCGCTCGGCTCATTTTCCTTTCTCGCCGCTCCTCTTCTGTCTCCCCCCTCTACCAATCCCTCCACTGGCTCCCCATCCCCTACAGAATCGTGTTCAAGCTCCTCACTCTTACTTTCAAGGCCCTCTCCAACTCCACTGCTCCCTACATCTCCAACCTTATCTCCATTCACGCTCCATCCCGCCCTCTTCGTTCGGCTAACGACCGCCGCCTCTCTTCCCCCCTGGTTACCTCCTCCCATGCTTGCATCCAAGACTTCTCCCGTGCTGCCCCCCTCCACTGGAACCAGCTCCCCCGCTGCATCAGAACTTCCCCCAACTTGTCCAGCTTCAAACGGGCCTTAAAATCCCACCTCTTCCTTAAAGCCCTTCAGTCCCCCACCCATTGACCTCCTCCCAGTCTCCCCCTACCCCCCTCCCTCTCCTGTCCCCCTCCTACATCCCTCCTTTTCATTCTCCTCTCCCCCCCCTCTCCGTCTCTGCCTCCATTCTCCCCATTCCCTCCTCCTACCATTGTGTCTCTGTCCGTCCTACCCTCCCCTTAGATTGTATGCTCCTCCGAGTAGGGTCTCCTCTCCTTCTGTTCTCCACCACCTTAAATCTGCTCTCCAGCTCCTTGTCTCCTCCGTGAGGTCCTCCGGCCCCTGTCTCTACCCCGCTGGGGGCTCTCACCTCTAATCTAGCTGTTCATTGAGCTTCTGAGTCACTGTGATTTCTGTTAACTGTACTGTGCTGTCTCACCCTGTATCGTGTTTCTGTCTGTCCCTGTACGGCGCTACGGATACCTAGTGGCGCCCGATAAATTAAAAATTAATAATAATAATACATTAATCAAGCAAGGATCACACACAGGACACAGAAACATACCGTTTTTCACATCAAGTATTACCGTACACCAGTATGGCCATCCAATCTGCATACAGCCATCCACTTGGTACACCAAATATTTAAGCAGCACAAATAGCTTAGACAAATGATTAGATCCAGTGCCTTCCAAGTTGGCAGGATTCACCAGATTGTGCGATACTTAATTTCTCTGTTGAACTAAAAAAAAAAGGTCCATAAAATTTGCTTGGTATAACTATTCCTCCATATCTGTTCAACCAACCTGCAAATCTCTCTGACCCTGTCACTCTACTACTCAGAGGCGGGCTGGGCCGGGGTGCATGGGGCAGCATGTCAGCATAATGTGTGTATGATGGACAGCATGTCAGTATAATGTGTGTGTGATGGGCAGCATGTCAGTATAATGTCTGTGTGTGATGGGCAGCATGTCAGTAAAATGTGTGTGATGGGTAGCATGTCAGTAAAATGTGTGTGTGTGTGTGTGTGTGTGTGATGGGCAACATGTCAGTATAATGTGTGTGTGTGATGGGAAGCATGTCAGTAAAATGTGTGTGTGTGTGATGGGCCGCATGTCACCATAATGTGTGTGTGATGGGCAGCATGTCAGTATAATGTGTGTGTGTGATGGGCAGCATGTCAGTAAAATGTGTGTGTGTGATGGGCAGCATATCAGTAAAATGTGTGTGTGTGATGGGCAGCATGTCAGTATAATGTGTGTGTGATGGGCAGCATGTCAGTATAATGTCTGTGTGTGATGGGCAGCATGTCAGTAAAATGTCTGTGTGTGATGGGCAGCATATCAGTATAATGTGTGTGTGTGATGGGCAGCATGTCAGTATAATGTGTGTGTGTGATGGGCAGCATGTCAGTAAAATGTGTGTGTGTGTATGATAGGCAGCATGTTAGTATAATGTGTGTGATGGGCAGCATGTCAGTAAAATGTGTGTGTGTGATGGGTAGCATGTCAGTAAAATGTGTGTGTGATGGGCAGCATGTCAGTATAATGTCTGTGTGTGATGGGTAGCATGTCAGTAAAATGTGTGTGTGTGTGTGTGTGTGTGTGTGTGTGTGTGTGTGTGTGTGTGATGGGCAGCATGTCAGTATATTGTGTGTGTGTGATGGGCAGCATGTCAGTATAATGTGTGTGTGTGATGGGCAGCATGTCAGTATATTGTGTGTGTGTGTGTGTGTGTGTGTGTGATGGGCAGCATGTCAGTATATTGTGTGTGTGTGATGGGCAGCATGTCAGTATAATGTGTGTGTGTGTGTGTGTGTGATAGACCATGGCCTTATCTGTGAGGAGTTTGTATGTTCTCCCCGTGTTTGCGTGGGTTTCCTCCGGGTGCTCCGGTTTCCTCCCACACTCCAAAAACATACTGGTAGGTTAATTGGCTGCTAACAAATTGACCCTAGTCTGTGTGTCTGTCTATGTCTGTCTGTCTCTGTCAGTGTGTGTGTGTGTTAGGGAATTTAGACTGTAAGCCCCAATGGGGCAGGGACTGATGTGAGTGAGTTCTCTGTACAGCGCTGCGGAATTAGTGGCGCTTTATAAATAAATGATGATGATGATGATGATGATGATAGGCATCATATCAGTATATTGTGTGTGTGTGATGACCAGCATGTCAGTATAATGTGTGTGTGTGTGTACTATGGGCAGCATGTGAGTAAAATGTGTGTGTGTGTGTGTGTGTGTGTGTGTGTGTGTGTGTGTGTGTGTGTGTGTGATGGGCAGCAGGTCAGTAAAATGTGTGTGTGTGTGATGGGCAGCATGTCAGTATAATGTGTGTGTGTGTGTGATGGGCAGCATGTCAGTAAAATGTGTGTGTGTGTGTGATGGGCAGCATGTCAGTAAAATGTGTGTGTGTGATGGGCAGCATGTTAGTATAATGTGTGTGTGTGTGTGTGTGATGGGCAGCATGTTAGTATAATGTGTGTGTGTGATGGGCAGCATGTCAGTAAAATGTGTGTGTGTGTGTGTGTGATGGGCAGCATGTCAGTATAACGTGTGTGTGAGATGTCAGTAAAGGGTGTGTGAGATGTCAGTAAAGTGTGTGTGTGTGTGTGTGTGTGTGTGTGTAGCATGTCAATACAATGTGTGAGGGAAGGGTGGTCTTAATTTAGTGTGGGAGGTAGGCTATTTAATGGTGGAGTGCAGGAGGGAGCTAGTTATTGAATTGGTTCTATTTTGTTTTTTGGGTGGTGGGGGGCAATTTAATTTATTGGTGGGGTTGTTTGGAGGGAGGGAAATAGGTTTATATATTAAATGTGTTTGCTATCTAATGTCAGAGTTGGTTGGAGGGAAAGAGATCTATTTAGCAAAATGTGAATGCTATTATTTTAATGTTGTGTCTGAAAGGAGGCCTAATTATAAAACGTGGGTGCTATTGATTTAACACCAGGACCCAACTAGTCTTTCCCGAAACCACCTCTGCACTAATTGCTCACACCACTATATGGGCAAAGGGGCTATAGCTTTAAAATGTTGCCCTTTCTGTTCAAGCTTAAATAACGACATTTTATACCATTTACAAGTTTATTTTCATTTTAACAGCGGGCATTACAGTGTTTGAATTTGATTAAAAGCTTTGGAAACTGTTTAAAATTTCTATACAGTGTAGCATTTAAGCTTGAAAGTTGTTTGAACTGGCTTGAAAATGATCAAACCTTTTCATCTTGCTCAAATGAAGCTTACATTTTTTTTAGCCTATCTAGAGTTCGACCATTTTTGAACTTTAGAATCCCTTTGAAGTATCTCTAGTGTAATACCTCTACCTCCCCAACAGTCAGTACACTGAGACAGCGAATTTTAATTTTCACTTTTTACCCTAGCATGCTCACATGGAAACTTATATACAAATTCTCTGTAAATGGCCAGTGTGTATACTGAAATGTTGTCCACATTGCACTTTAGTTCATATTATTAAGCTATAGATACATACAATAATGAAGATGCAAAAATATAGAAGGAAATGTAGTGTGTACAATGACATTCATAAGCACCACAGTAATATGGATATATTATGATGGTCATAACTGTTTATTGAGTAAAAAAATGACTATACTAGTGCAAAATATATTGCTAATAGTGACAACAACAAATTTAACATTTGGAAATTTCTATGTCCGAGTGTCTTCTGTTTCTCTGTAGTAATACAATATTTGTGAAGTAGAACTTTTACACTCTTGACCCTTTACTAAACTAATAATAAAAGGACTGTGCATACAAACCTCAACACATGATGCTAGCATAGAAAGTGACATTGGCTCTATTCATGTGCTAGTTCTAGTAAAGTTTCTTTTTAACTTTAGCTTACCTTTAGCAACCTTTACATTTGGCTTCATTAAAAACACATATATGCATATCTCCTAACATTTCAAATGGTGATAGAAGTAAATATCATAATATCTTAAAGTATTATGAAACCATACCTTCTTTCATTTGGCGCTGCAGAGACAGAGAAATACGTCTTCTTCTCTTCCCTTCTGAACACGTTACACAGACAATACTGTGTGCACTACTGTTAGGTGCAGGCAGCTCCCCCTTCATGAGTAGAACAGTGTGAAGTGGGACATACCTCCCAACTGCCCCTGTAGTTGGGACAAAGTCCTGACTGAGTGAGTCAGTCCCAAAACTCAGGACTGCCCCACCAAAATCAGGACAGTTGGCAGAATGTCCTGTTCTTTCCTACCTGTTCTTCCCGCTTTCAATACTTGTTGCTGTTGCTTGGGTCCTAAGCTCAGTTGTGCTTGTCTGGATCCTGGAATGTTGGTTCCCTGTTTGAAAATAGAATAGGTACATGACATATAGAAATATCAGCAATGAGTGAACACAGTAGGTCTCCCTGCCTCTATGCATTCCGACATTAAATTAAAAACAATTTATGTTTTATTATTAGTGCCACTTTCCTGTAACCAGCCCGACTATAAAATAATTTTATTCATCTTTAATAAAAAGACCCATTGCTCTGAAACGCTTGTGCCCTCACATGCACTACATTGCCACAAGCCCCCTGTGCCCTCACACATTATGCTGCCACAAGCTCCCTGTGCCCTCACACATTATACTGGCACAAGCCCCCTGCTGCCCTCACACACATTAGACTGCCACAAGCCCCCTGCCGCCCTCACACACATTAGACTGCCACAAGCCCCCTGCTGCCCTCACACACGTTAGACTGCTACAAGCCCCCTACTGCCCTCACACACGTTAGACTGCCATAAGCCCCCTGCTGCCCTCACACACGTTAGACTGCTACAAGCCCCCTGCTGCCCTCACACACGTTAGACTGCCACAAGCCCCCTGCTGCCCTCACACACAGACTGCCACAAGCCCCCTGCTGCCCTCACACACAGACTGCCACAAGCCCCCGTGTCAAAAACCACACACACACTTACCTTGCTCTCTGCTGTGCATCTGTGCTCCTCAGACAGGAAGTGAAATGAGCACTTCCAGTCTGAGGCCAATCAGCAACAGGCAGCCTCACGATTGGCTGCCTGTTGCTGCCACTGACCACCAATGATGTTTTTATTAACTTTCTTTTTCACCTCCCCCGCTCACGGGTGCTGCGAGCAGGGGAGCGGGGGTGAAAAAGATAGTTAATAAAAACATCCAGTAGCTTCTCTCCTCCCAAGCAGCGGGGGGCCATTTGGAATTTCTGTTTGCTGTCTGCTCTTGACCATTTGCTTCAAAACTGATTATACTCTGTATACTGCCTGGTGGGTGTACTATTGCTACCATCAGTTACTACCAGTCTCTATACCTCTTGACAGCCTGACACCAAAGATAAATATTTACTATGCTGAGCTGAAAGACGACTGCTGTGGGTGATTACCTCTCTCTCTCTCTCTCATAACTATAGATTTGTCTAGGGACCAGTGGGGGCTGTTACAGGAGCCTCCTGAGTCTTTAACAGCTAAGAGGTTGCAGGATGAGATTTTGGCATAAGATTTAGTGACTAGGGGGCCTGATTCATTAAGGATCTTAAATGAAGAGGATTCTTATTTCAGTCTCCTGGACAAAACCATGTTACAATGCAAAGGGTTCAAATGAGTGTTCTGTTTTGCACATAAGTTAAATACTGACTGTTTTTTCATGTAGCACACAAATACTTGATAGCTTATTTGTACACTGAAATTGAAAGTTGATATGTGTGTGCTACAAGAAAAAACAGTCAGTATTTAACTTATGTGCAAAACAGAACACTCATTTGCACCCCTTGCATTGTAACTGTTACGAGCTGTGTCGGTGCCCAGCCGCCGCCACTCTCCTACCTGCGTCCCAGCTGTTGCTATGGCGGCCGGGACGTCACTTCCGGGTTCCAGCCCGACCGTTGCTAAGGCAACGGTCGGACGCTATTCTGTTCAGCGCTGCGTCCCGGCACTATGAGGCACCCGGGCGCATGCGCAAGATTATAACAAGCCTGTGGGCTAATTATTTACTAGTTTATTATTTAGGCATAGGCTGAGGGCAATTTAAGAGCTAGGCTCTGATTGGTCACTTTTGGTATTTTAGGCAGGGAGGGCTTAGCCTCCCTGTCGGTTATAGCTTCCAGACTACTGTGTTGTTGCCTGCTGTTGTGCTGTTGGTGTTAAACCTTTGGCCGTGTATGACCCCGGCCTGTACCTTGGATTTGTCTTTTTGCCTGTGCCCTTGACCTTCTGGCTTGAACCTCTGATACTGCTGATTTGCTCGTGACCCCGACCCCTGGCGTGGTTTCTGACGATTCTATCTAGCAAGTGACCCCTGAGCTCGGCCTGTTCCCTGGATACACTGTCTGCCATAACCCATTGCTCCTGGGTTCTCCACAGTCGGTACACATCACACGACCCTCTGTTAGTCTGCGGCCAACTCTGTCCCCACCACTAGGGGCTCTAGTGAACACCAGACTTTCAGAGCAGACTCTGGGTTTTGCTGTACCGGCTAGTGGGGTTCCTAATAGTAACATGATTTTGTCCAGGAGACTGAAATAAGAATCCTCTTCATTTAAGATCCTTAATGAATCAGGCCCTAGGAACTTGTCCACCTTATCACCTTTCTCATAGTAAGGCTGCCTTAGCCATTTCAGCTTATTGGCTGCTTATTGAGAAAGAAGAAGGTTAAGTTAATTTCTAGTTGTTCGTAATTTTCTGAAGGGTGGACAGACCAGGTGAGAGTTTAAGTTATGCCCCATCATATGTAAAGTCGTAGTTAATTGTATTGTTTTAGCCAGGGGAGGGCTGGCAGACTTTAACCCGGGGGGCAAGCACACAGCACTGGCCCACAAGTAGCGGCCCATCCTTAAAGGGTACAATATATATTTTTGGTACAATATATATTGGTATTTTTTTGGTACAATATATAATTATCTATATAAAAAGAGGCTATTTTAGTGTTGCTTAATCCATATATATATTTTAATGCCCAGGCCCAGAGATGGATTAAGGCTCTGGGGGGCCTGGGCACTTTAGACAGGGTAACCCCATATGATGTAACATGGTTATCACAGACAATACTGTGTACACAGTTCTGCCTTCACGAGCAGTACACGGTGAAGCGTAACAGGCACCCAAATTCAGGACTGTCCCACCAGATTCAGGACAGTTGGCAGACTGTCCTGCTCTCTCCTACCTGTCTTGTCACTGTCACCACTTGTGGCTGCTGGTTACTTTAGCTCATTTGCTTGTTGTCTGGATACTGAAATATTAAAGGCCCTATTTGGAAAAAAAATGGGTACATAAAATTTAGAAAACTCCAACTAGTCCCAGTGTTAAATCAATAGCACTCACGTTTTATAATTAGGCCTCCCTCCAGCCACAACATTAAAATAATAATATTTACATTTGCTAAATAGATCTCTTTCCTTTCAACCAACCCTGACATTAGATAGCAAACACATTTAATATATAAACCTATTTCCCTCCCTCCAAACAGCCCCAGCAATAATTTAAATAGCATTTACATTTAACAAATATAACCATTTCCCACAACAATCACAGGCATTAAATAAAACATAATCATATATTAAAAAATAGATCTAATTTTCCACAAACAGCCCACAATCAATAAATAGCTCCCAAAACACACCAGCATTACATTAAAGGTCCAATTACTCCATTTTAAATTCATAGGACCCACTATTAAATTAAATAGCCCCACCATCACCCCACAAATAAAATTGCACCCAATAATTAGCCCCCACCTGCACTCCTCGATTAAATTAATAGCCTACCCCCCACATTATATTAAGACCCCCCTCCCTCTCACACACACATACATACATACATACATACATACATACATACATACATTCATATACTGGCCCCTCACACACATACATTCATGTACTGGCCCCTTCTCACACACAAATACATACATTCATATACTGGCCCCCTCTCACACACACATACATTCATATCCTGGCCCCCTCTCACACACACATACATTCATATCCTGGCCTCTTCTCACACATACATACATTCATATACAGGCCCCTTCTCACAAATAAATACATACATACATACATACATACATACATACATACATTCATATAGTGGCCCCCTCTCACACACACATACATTCATATACTAGCCCCCTCTCTTACATACATACATTCATATACTGGCCCCCTCACACACATATATACATTCATATACTGGCCCCCTCTCACACACACACATACATTCATATCCTGACCCCTCACACACATACATAGTCATATATTGGCCCCTACCCTCCCCCCGGTACTCACCTGGTTCATCGGCACGCGATGTGCAGATCTTCATCTCTTCGTCCCATGTGACACTTGAAGGGACGGAGATCTGCGTCGCAGCTAGACTGGAGGAGGTGGCTGGCCCGGGGGAGTGGGCAGTCACTAAGTACACTGCACAGGGACCGGACCGAATACATCTTTTATGGCCCGGCCCAGCCCGCCCCTGGTTTTAGCCAATCTATCGTTTTTGCTCTGGAAGACATGGAAATCAGAAGGCCTCTTAACACAGCTTTGTGGGCGTCTCAGAGTAGTGTTAGGGATATTTCAGGACTGTTGTTAATTTCAAGGTAAATTAAAATAATTATAGAGATGGATTGGGACCTGCGCTTCCTTGAAGTGTGTATGGACGATAGGCTGCCTCAAGATAAAACAGAGGGGTAGGCTCACACCCTCTAAATGACATACATAGAAGGTATTGGAAGCCATTAGTGGCGAAACGCGTAATATATTTTTTAGCCCTTCACGCTGACATGGCAGAACGGAGAATACTATCTCCCCTCTTTAGTCGCATGCGCGAATCGGAAGCTTACCCAGCTGCGGCCGCGGCTTGACGTCCTTTCCGCCGACACACCATCGCCTTACTGGGAGTATCCAACCACCGCGTAGACACTCCATGTAGGAGAGGACGCATCATTTACATCACCCGGGATCGGGTAAGTCCCCTGCAATCCGGCACCAATTAGGTGTGGAGCACTACCCAGATTGGAATATACTGACTCTCTCATCACTGCAGCCTACCGGCTCATGCTACATATTATTTGAGTGACCCACTCACGGATACACCCACTGTTATTTGATATATTTACTGACAAGAAGCTGGATGTCATTTCCCAGCCACTACATATATACCATCGCTGAATGGAGTACTGCACCATATGATTGGTGACACTCCTTACCCGGCTGCTGTTTATCTACACCAGCAAGAAACTGCTATATGCATATTTGCGAGACACGTATGGAACGTTATTTATCGGTGTAATTTCTTTATACTGACATTGATTCCACACTATTGGGATCTATTATCTCTACCATTGATGTTAAAGATGTATGACTTTCACCTGTTTTGCCTGTGGCAATTGGACTCTCCAAAATTGGAGCTCACATATTGATACATATGTTTTGTTCATCTATGACATATGCCACTTAACAGGTATACATCTGTTCATCGCAACTTTACGTATTGAACCTTACATTGCTACTTCGATACAGAACAATTGTTTCATATTGGCGTTGTCTATTGTCGGATTGAAATCAAAGACTACGACCCTCATCCATATCCTTTGTGGTGATCGAACTCTTTACCTTCAGAGTCCACACATGGGTTTGGCCTAAGTAGCATTATCATTGATTTATGACTACTGATATCAAACAGGTTTAGCAATTTATTGTTTATTTTTATTGAACCATAGTTTGAAATCAATATCGATTTTGTACCCACTTGCACCATTAAAGTGGTTTTCCTACATCTTCATTGTTTGTTATTTTGGCGCCACGAGATTGTCCAATACCTTCTATAAATTAAAATAATTGTCTGGAGTTTTGTGATGATTGTAGAAACATGGAGGTCATTACTCTTCCAGATGCACCTGGGGGACTTAAGAGCCAGGTTGCAGAGATCAGCAGCAATAGGTCCAGTATCCGACAAGATCATGGGGAATATAATTTTAATATGAGCTTGTGGCTGAGCAGGACAATGCTTTATGGGGTGGAGAAAAGGAATAACGGTCTCTAGACAAGGGTTCCTTGACTCTCTAGGTGTCAAACAGATGATGCAATTTTAAGAATTCCTGCAAAGCTTTGGAATTTTGTGTCTCCTTGGCATCGAGCAGGAAGGAGGCTCTATTCTAGCCATAAGAACAGCATTAAAGTCTCCTGCAACTATAAACTCATCTTTTCTAAGGTGTGAAAGTAAGGCTTTCAACTTCTTAAATAATTTTTGCAGATCTTTGTTGGGAGCATTTTTTCAAGAATACATGGGCGATAATTCATTGTGGCTATAATAATTAGATACCTGCTCTCTTTATCTCTATAAATGTTCAAAGAGTCCAGGTTAAAATGACGAGTTACCAAGATTGCTAACCCACATTTCTCCAGCCTACTATCACACACATGGAAGGTATTGGGGAAATTTTTATGCGAAGCTTGGGATAAAGATGCTTGTTTTTTAAGAAGCACCAAAGCGCCTTTCATGCTACGTAAGTATTGTAGAGTTTGAAGCATTTTGGGGGGGGGGCCTTAAAATTATAGGACATTAGACACAGGATCATCAGAGTGATGCAAGTGAACTGTCAAGCAGGAAGATAGCAAGAACCCAGGGAATATGGGGGCTCTCTATAGACTGTGGATCAGTAGCTTAAGTAATATAGGAAAGGTAATTTGGCAACTGTGGAAGGACTAAAACTGGAGAGAGGGAGGGAGGAGCGAAGAGAAGCAGGGATGATAGAAGATAGAGGTGGCTAAGTGAGGTACATTTCACCTGCCAAAGGTACTGGAATGGGAGAGGCCAGCAGAGAGTGAAAGGCTCCTGGGTTTTTTTTTAGTGGAGACTATACAGGTGCGCAAATATGTTGTATTCTGTTCTGGGGGGGAAGTAATTTTACTCTTCCAAATGGGCCATATGGCAAAGTTATGGGTAATACATAAGCATTCAAAAAGATAACAGTAATGTTAGAAAATATATTTTGTAACACTATATATAATACAAACCGTGTGGATCAAACCTTGACCAACATAAGTTGACATGGTGGCATAAATCTCCTTGGACACTGTGCAGGGGAGAATTCGGAGGCTGCGGAAGGAGCTCCTGAATTTAAGGAGAGATTAGAGAGGGGGACAACAATAGGGAGAGAAAACATTTTAAACAGTTATAAAGTTAACTATAGGGTACTGGTAGAATGAGGCCTGGTAAGTAAATATCATTGGGGGCGGTTAAAAATAACAAATTCAAGGATAAAATTAGAAACACCTTGAGGACGTGTGTTAGAATCTCAAGGAAAGGGTGGAGTTTTCTTTTGAGACTGTAGTCCAATCCCATCTCGGTTCTCTCTGAGATATTGATGTAGATGATGAAGAAGGGATGTTGGAGGGTTGTGAAGGGTCTTGATTGCTCAGCGAGAGGCCCAATTGTTGGAATAAGTCCTGGGCTTCGGGCAAAGATCTAGTTGAGAGGTGGCAGTCTTGATGCAAGAGAGACAGGTGGAGAGGGAATCCACAAAGCTATTGGATATTGTTATTTCTTAGGACTGTGGTCATCGGTTGAAGATCAACCGATGAACGTTGCCGCTTCCTGAAGTCGCTAGGAATCATAAAAGAAAGTTGAGTCTTCTTCATCAGATTCTGTATCCTCAGGGCATTGAGGTGAGGGAGGCCTTGTTGGGCAAGGTTCTGAGAGAAACTACTCTGCAAAAAAGTGAGGGAGACCTTTAATATGTAATTTTTTTTTGTCAGAAAAAAAGTATTAGAGCAGCCTGTACAAATTTTGAAGAGTATATAATATTTTTTATGACACGGCAGGTAGAAAAGAAGGGGCCCACTTATTTTTAAAAGCTTAAACTTAATAGGTGTAGTTAGTGTTAGGAACCCCCACAGCCAGCAACACAAAACCCGGAGTCTACTCAGAAGTCTGGTTTTCGCTGGAGCCCTGTCACTCACCGGAGTGTGAGTGCCTCCACTCTGGTACGTGGTTCTCCTTCTTTCCCGCTCACACCTGTGTGGAACCGCGGCCGTCCGCCATCCTGTCGCACTGGGCATGCGCAGTTCCCTTTAACAACTACACCTGACCACTAATGTGATTGATGGATCAATCACCCCTCCCTATTTAAGGCACCTGCAGCCTTAGGTAGTTGCCTGATCTTGAAGTCTCACTCCCAGTGAACTTCTATAGGTGTGTGCAGTTTCCAAACTGCTTCCAGCTCTACTCCTGTGTGCAGTTTCCAAACTGCTTCCAGCTCTACTCCTGTGTGCAGTTTCCAAACTGCTTCCAGCTCTACTCCTGTGTGCAGTTTCCAAACTGCTTCCAGCTCTACTCGTGTGTACAGTTTCCAAACTGCTTCCAGCTCTACTCGTGCTTCAGCTTCCACGCTGCTCCCTGCTCAACTCAGCGGCGGTTCCCATACCGCTACAACGCTTCACTTCTCAGCTGATTCCGGATCTACACAACTGGGTATGCTCTACTGACTATTGACTATTGCCTATTGCTCGCATACCAGTTGTATCCATTGTTGTTTGCTGCACAGGGTACAAGTACCCATATAGACTGTGTTTCTGCATTGCTTCATGTAGGACAAGCTTTCACTCAAGCTACGATATCTCCTCACGCTACTAAATAGCGTTATTGTGCATATCTGCTGTGACCAGCTTCTCCTCCCTGCAAGGCATCTACTCCATACAGACTATTCATTGTGGCTTCCATCTCTGCCTCACAAGACATTGCTCTACTCGCGCTGTTTCCATACAGCCACAGTTTGCCTTTCAACTTCACTCTCCTGCACCTGGACAAGTCCTCATTCCTTCTCACAGCAGTGGTACAACTTGCTGCACGCAGACCACTGACTTCCCTGCTACCTACCCGCACCTGGACAAGTCCTCCTATCACAGCGGTGGTACAACTTGCTATATGCAGACCACTGACTCTCCTATTACCTACCTACACCTGGACCAGACTCCTCACCATAGCGGTGGTACAACTTGCTGAACGCAGACCACTGACTACCCTGCTTCCTACCTGCACCAGTACTATTCTTCCCATCACTGCAGTGGTACAACTTGCTGTACGCAGACCACTGACTCCTCCTCTACCTACCATCACCTATCCACGTCCACTCCTCGTGTCTACATTATCTTCAGCCTCCAGTTTACTGCTCCAAGTCGCTGACTTTCCTCTAACCATAGCTGCAAGTCGCTGACTTCCTCAGACTATCTCTACTCTCCTGCTGTTGTGTCGCTCCAATCATTCACCTGCCTGCTTTGAGGTGCGTGCCATAACCCCGCCTCTCTAGCAGAGTTCCATCTGGTGAAACTCGGGTAAGCAACTCCTAGTGCCCGTGACATGCCCCTAGTAATGGGGACAGACTTGGCCGCAGACAGCTGAGGGTCGTGAATTGTGCGCTGACTGGGGAGAACCCAGTGATAGAGGATAGGAGCAATAGCAGAGTGAGGTCCAAGCAAGGGTTGAGGCCGTCAGCAGACAGAATATCCAGTACACAAACCGGGGTCAGAGGTCACTGGCAAATCAGCAGCGTAGAAGTGCAGGCAAAAAGGTCAAAGGGCACAGGCAATCAAACGGAGTCAGGAATCAGGCAAAAGGTCGGCAACAAGTATCAGTCCAAAAGGTAACAGCAACCAGGAACAAAGCAGGCTAGTCAGCAGCAAGCAGGAACTATAACCGGCAGGGGAGGATTGCCCCTCCCTGCCTTAAATACTAGTACTGGCCAATAGGAATGTCTGAGGCACAGGAAGAAAACATGGGCCAGCTGACTATACTTTAATTTGTGCACGCGCCCGGCTGCCCTGGATGCCGGAACGCGGCGCTAAACATCAGGAGCGTTCCCACAATGGCCGGGGTAAAGCGGAAGTGACGTCCTGGTCGTCATGACGACGGCCGGGACGCCAGGAAGCAGAGGGGAGCGAGTCGCGGCGGTGCCCAGAGCCGCGGCGGCTCGTAACAGTTAGATTACTGTCCACCCCTACAAAGTTTGCTATTCTGGTTAGGGCATGTATCAAGACACCCTTAGCTCTTGGAGCTTGATAAGTAAGGTTAATTGGAAAGTTAGTTGATGGTGTAAAGCCTTATCAATATCAACTAAAGAAGGGTCTGCAGCACTCTAAGTAAAGACAATTATTTTGTAGTACAAGCACTTCTCAAATGTTCAATAGGGACTTCAGTATGAATGAGTCCCTGGCTTCAGCAGAGGGAGAATATATTTAGGTTAAAATGGGTATGTTTGTAGTTGGACTTCAAAGAGGGGTAGTGAGGTTCAGTATGTATATTGCAGGGGAAATAAGATTCTTCCTAATGTAGCTTAACAGGGATGGTAGCTATCACAATTTACTCCTGACACTATACCCTTTTTTAAAAGGGTTAAGTATTCCCAGCACACCAAAATGTGAAGAGGTCTTACCGGAAAATGCACTGCCTCTGGTCCTGTAAATGAAGCCCTCAACTAGCCATAAGTCAGGTACAGGAACTTGATGTGTCCATTACTTTGCACAAATCTGTGGAGCTGTCCTAGGCTTGGACAGGTATCGAGGCTCCCCTGTTGTCTATCAGCATACATTTAAAGAAAAGGGGGCTTGAAGTTGAAGAGCGATGCAGCTGCAAGAAAGGCAAGCTGTCTCTTCACTTCCATGAGAGGTATGCACTGGGTCTCAACTTGCAATCGTCAAAGCACCAGTCGAACTATTGATGAGGGTTTTGATTAATGTGCCATTGGTTAATTATATGTGCATAGTGAGGTCAAAGTCTCCGATGTGGAGCAGTACCATAGGGTCGCATTTTCCTCTCAAACAGCTCCAGGACAGCTGTTTTTATATTATAAACATGGAGCCGGAAAATCATGCCTGGCATGTGTGGTGGGAATTAGGCCTCAAATAAATCTGTCACGGGGGGTTAAAACCTCCTCTCAGCACCAAAGCAAGCACTGGCACCTATGGATGTATATTTAAGGATATTATAGTCAAACTTGTTGTCGTCTGTCCTTCAAGGTTTTATTAGATAGACCCAGGAGAACAGCGACTTAGCTCCTTTCCAGTCTCCGTCCAGGCCATACCACTTTCTGGGCATTTTGAATAAATCGCCAGTGGTTTAGGTGTTTTGAAATCACCACACATTGCCAGTAATTTAAGTTTTGACCTTCCAAGCAACTAGATCAGGGGTCGGCAACCCCCGGCACGCGTGCCAGACGTGGCACGCTGACCACTTTTGTCTGGCACGCCGACGCTGGAGCTGCTTCAGCAAAGCAGCAGATGATGGCCAAAACGGAGCTTCTGCGCATGCGCAGAAGCTCCGTTTCGCCCATCACCGGCTGCTAAATTGAAGCAGCTCCCAGGTTTCCTGGAGAAAGATGAGTCTACAAAGGTAAGTAAGGGCAGCAAATTGAGGGGCACATATACTTGGCATATTTATATTTGTGGAGGGGCAACTGTGGCATACTAAATATTTATGGGGGCAACTGTGGCATGCTATATATTTATGGGGCAACTGTGGCATGCTATATATTTATGGGGCAACTGTGGCATGCTACATATTTATGGGGGCAACTGTGGCATGCTATATATTTATGGGGGCAACTGTGGCATACTATATATTTATGGGGCAACTGTGGCATACTATAAATTTATGGGGGCAACTGTGGCATACTATGTTTTTGTGGGGGCAACTGTGGCATACTATGTATTTGTGGGGGAAACTGTGGCATGTTATGTATTTGTGGGGGCAACTGTGGCATGCTATGTATTTGTGGGGGCAACTGTGGCATACTATGTATTTGTGGGGGCAACTGTGGCATGCTATGTATTTGTAGGGGAAACTGTGGTATGCTATGTATTTGTGGGGGCAACTGTGGCATACTATATATTTATGGGGGCAACTGTGGCATGCTATATATTTATGGGGGTAACTGTGGCATACTATGTATTTCTGGGGGCAACTGTGGCATGCTATGTGTTTCTGGGGACAACTGTGGCATACTATGTGTTTCTGGGGGCAACTGTGTCAAAGTATGAATTGTGGGCACAACTATGAGGCATACGATGAATTGGGGACACAATTATGAGGTATGATGTGAACTGGGGCACTACTGTGCGGCATAACGTTTTTTTTGCTGGTCCCTTACTGTTAATATGATATTAGCCTCATAAAGTGATGTATATATATATATATATATATATATATATATATATACCCTAGAGGGGAGGGGGCGGCTACAAATTGCCCGGGCCTGCTTGGTGGCCCCGAGTCCCCACTGGAGACCTATCTTTGAAAATATTTTTTTTATTTTAAAAGTACTTTTTTTTATTTATTTTTATTGAGTGCAAGGGGGATCGGTAGTATTATTATTAATATTTATTTATGAGGTGCCACAAGGCATCCGCAGCGCCGTACAGAGACAAACAAAATTACAATACAATGGGAGACAGCACAGTACAGTAAACACAGCAACTCAGTAAGCTCAATGCACAGCTAGAGAGGGCGGGGAAGGGGGAGGGAGGATCCGCAAATGACGGGGCCCAAGAAGGAGGGCGCGGAAGACAGGGAGAGACCCCCAGGGGGGAGGAGGGAGTGAGAGTGGACGTGGGGTGGAGGACCCTCGAGGAGGAGGGCTAAGTAGCTGGAGAGCAGAGTTAGAAGTGGTGGAAACAGGAGGAGAGATGGCCCTGCTCAGAGGAGCGTACAATCTAAGGGTAGTAGCTAAATGCCCTTCAGCTCAGGTATCTTCAGACGCCAGGTCATGTGACTGCAGTGGTCACATGGTACTCGGCGGGCTGCTGGATATCTTCCCATGCTGTGCAGTGGAGAATAAGGTAAGAAGGTGTGCTGGAGAGGGGGCATGCAGGGCCATCTTAACAACATTATGGGCCCCCGGGCAAAGCAGTGCACCGGGGCCCCTAGATATAGATATAGATATAGATATACAGATACAGATATATAGAGATAGAGATAGATAGATGTACTTGCTCAGTGACCCTTGTAGGTTTTTTTTGCAGGTTTTTTTCTTTTGCAGGATTATTTATTCTCATTAAGAGTCGTGTCTATGGGGCCCCCTTGCCCGTGGGGCCCCCGGGCAGCTGCCCATTGTGCCCAATGGAAAAGATGGCCCTGGGGGCATGTGTCACTAAAGGTGCTGGGCAGAGGGGGGGGCAAGTGTGATTAAAGCATGTGGGCAGAGGGGACATATGTGAGCAAAGCTGTTGAGCAAGGGGGCATGTGTGAGTAATGCATTTTTCTGTAAGAGGGTGGCCTGGTGCTTTTCACCTGCTAGACACGCCCCCAATGATGCACTGCCACGCCCCCAATTGTACGACCACTTGCATGGTAAAAAAAATGTTGCGCCGACGCTCCGCGGCAACTCAACATTTTTTTTTCCATGCTTGACTATAAAGGGGGACACATGAAGTTCCTGTACTGGGGCCATGAATTTCTCTAGGCAGCCCTGTATGTATGTATATATATATATCTATATATATATCTATCACACCCAACTGGCACACCTGGGCTTCACTAGATTTTAGCCGGCACTCTGATAGAAAAAGGTTGCCAACCCCTGAACTAGATAATACTTCTGGCGTTTGGAGGTGAAAATCGCCAGTGATATGAACCACCAAGAAAATGCAGCTTGATATATATTCCCCTTTATTTTGTATGTAGGGCTGTGAATATAATAGAGATGGTCACTGACCCCCGTGTTTTGGTTTTGTTTTTGGATCTGGATTTCCTTCGTGTTTTGGTTTTGGTTTTGCTTTTTGCAAAACCGCCCTTGCGTGTTTTGGTTTTTTATTTGGTTTTGTTTTGCTATTTTTGAAAAAAATAAAAAAATTTTGGTCTAAAATAACCTAATTTAGTGCTCCACCAGTTTCTTAGATAAGTGAGGTAATTTTAAAGCTAATAAATTATGAAAAAAACCAGTTTAATCCCTGGTAGAGCGTCCTTAATGCGAACACTTGTCTGTAAATTATACAGTCAAATCTTTGATTATTGGCAATGTAGCCATCGTCTTTGGGTGTATATTACACCGTACACTTGTAGTTGAATATTAAAAAAGCAGTCTGCACAGACTGTGGAGCTAGAAAGTAAAATTAAATGGACCACGGTACTTTGGTGGCTATCTATGCCCCCCCCCCCCTCCCCCCGCCCTCCACTTGTAGTTGAATATAAAAAAAGCAGCCTGCATAGACTGTAGAACTAGAAATTCAAATATACAAAGAAATGGACAAAGGCAGTTTGGTATCTGTCTGCATCAGATTCCCTCTCCACTAGGAGTAAAATAGAAAACTATTCAGCCGTTATATAATCTGAAATATAAATAGAAATTGAGAAAGGCAATTTGGTATCTGTCTGCATCATAATCATCAACATCCTCATTAGCGCCCTCGTCACCTCCATAAATCTCCCCCTCATCCTCTTCTATTTCCAAAGTGGCATCCTCAATTTGTGTATTATCAGCTACACTCGGGCTGTTCAGGTACACATCAGCAGAACTGCTGAATGGGTCCTTCTTTATGAGTACACTAACAGAATGCTCATGATTAGACATGCCACTGTTGGATGGACTCTCCACAGGGATTGGTGTCATTTGTGAATTAGAGAAAACATTATCCTCTAATGCCTTACTGTTATCTTGCAGCTCGGCTTTGACGCGTAACAGTAGTTGTGCACCAATTGTAGGCTCGGTAACTTTTTGGGATCTGCCACTAATAGCCAAAGGTGAAGGCCTCATTCTCTCTTTGCCACTACGTGTGTAGAATGGCATGTTGGCATTTTTTTTTTTATCGGCAATTAACTTTTGCTCAGTAACACTTCTTTTTCGCTTCAACACAGTAAATCTTTTTTTTTATTTTGTTTTTTGGACTGATTTCGAAACACTGTGTAGTTTGACATCACCTTGCCCAGATGACGTACTGGGAACACTAACATCATTACTGGTGACAGAACCTGGTTGCTCATTCTGATCATATGTGGACTGCTTTGAATCCATTCTGAGCGCAAAGCACTTGTAGTGCTAAAAATTATTTGGTAGATACTGCTGACAGATATGACTTTTGACAGCCAGAAATAAATATTCACAATTAGAGGGAACACCCCTAAAGCACTGGGGAGTGCTAAAAATGAGTTGGTAGATACTGCTGACAAATAGTAATTTTGACAGCCAGAAATATTTATGCACAATTAGGGGGGACACCTCAAAAGCACTGGGGAGTGCTAAAAATTAGTTGGTAGATACTGCTGGCAGATAGTAATTTTGACAGCCAGAAATATTTATGCACAATTAGGGGGGACACCGCAAAAGCACTGAGGAGTGCTAAAAATTAGTTGGTAGATACTGCTGGCAGATAGTAATTTTGACAGCCAGAAATATTTATGCACAATTATGGGGGACACCCCAAAAAACACTGGGGAGTGCCAAATATTAAAAAAAGAAAAAGAAACTCTATCCTCTCTTCTCTAGCGATTTTTGTTACAGCAATTGGAATAAGAATATTGTATTCTCTGTCCCTGCTCTAATCAGCCTGTGACTACACCCTGCTCTCTCCCTCTGTTAATTGGCGATTGATTGCTGTGGAGGCGTGTAATTATAATCTTGAAGTATCGTGAGAACCGAGCCACGAGATCCGACGATGTCACAATGACGTTCGGCCTCGATTTGGATTCGGAGCAGGCGGGAGAGTACCGAGCTACTCAGCTCGGTACTCGGATACCCAAAGTTCGGGTACGTTCGGTTCTCGGGGAACCAGACCCGCCCATCTCTAGATTAGAATACAAAATAAATGGAATAATCATCGGTTATTTGTATGGGGTGATAAGCATTGTTTATATGCAAGCAGCATGTACAGAGACGGGTAAAATTCAGCATTCAGGAGCTCTACTGTGACACCACCCAATGGCTAGTGTAATAAGGCAGCATGTCTAGCCTTCAGTTTTCCTGGTAATAAGCACAGCATATACAATAAGATTAGAATTTAGAGTAAAATTGCTCCTGGAAAAACACATTGGAGTGAAGGAGAAACACTTCTACTCTGTCACACAAAAACAATATAAGCTTTGATGTTAGCTAATTTTTTACATCTGTTTGATTTTTGGTTTAGCAAATGGTAGCAGCCCTACACACAAGGTACACAGTCTTTAGTGGGTGTGAAGAGGGAATTCCAGGAACATAATTCAGAAGACACACCTGATTATGTCCCAGACCCTTGTCCTAACTTTTTTATTTTCATTAAACTGAGCGCCTGAAAGGAGGCTGCTATCATGGCATCTAATTGGCGCTCGAGAATGCTGTGTATTTTGGGGCATGAAATTTAAACTTGCTCAAAATGTAACTGATCAGTTCTCCTCTGGAGCACTACAACAACCTGGGTGAGTGAGAGGGGTGGGTGGTTCAGTAAATTATGTGTAACACCACTTTCCCCAGCATGTCTTTGGGATGAAGTGTGTGTACTTTTACATTAACTGAATGTCAATCTTCATTTTAATATCTTCTGTGCAGTGCCTCCAGCTTTATCACGATTCAGTAGTAAGCTTGTTGGGTAATGTTGAGTGATTCTGCAACACCAGAGGGAGACAAAGGAACCCTCTGCCCACCTACTTACGGCCTCAGATACACAAGTGAAATCTCAATGCTCAAAACTGGTCTTTAGAAGCCACACAGGCACACTTATTTGTAGAGTCATGGACCACTAATGTTTTTTATTGTTATCAAAAATATACTGCACCATAGAAAAAGTTAATTTCGAGGTAGATATGTAACAATGAAAATACGTTTAACCTTGGGCAAGAATTAACAGAGCAATTCTAAGACACGAGAAAAATGTATTTGAATACTTAAACACAATTTGTATGTTTCCCCACTTTCTATACTCTACCGCACTAAGAGATATGTCTGACCCACTTATCTATAAACTTGTCAAAACATACACAATAATCTAGTCACATTAATAGCAGTTTTTGATTATAAACTGTTATCACATTCAACCTAAGTTTGAGCAGAACAATATAAATCATGCAATACAACTTAGAAACATGTATAAATGGTCAAATCCTTGATGTCAGAAATTGGCAAAGATGTTGATTCTTGTTATTTGCTCCTGACTTTGACGTGCACAAATACAATATGAAGGAATGAATCAATATCACAGTCCCTCTTAGTCACTGGGCTTCACAACACACAAAAGATCATCAGCAAGTTTTAAACTTTTTTATTTGCAAGGTCAAGTGAGAAAATTTATAGATAAAAAGAAAGAATAACTAAGAGTTTTTCGTATAGAGTAAAAGAGTAAAAGAGGAAAGTGGAAAGAAGAAAAAATAGAGAGATAGAAAAGAATGGAAAGGTAGAGATAAAGAGGAGGGTGGCTAAATCCAAATTAGGATATGTAGGAAGCTAGCAGAAAATAAGGGGGGGGGGGATAGATAGAAGGCAGTACTAAGTTATGTGAATGGTGAGTGAGCCTGAAAAAAGGAAAGCCACGGGTCCCATAACTTGGCGAAAACTCTAGATGAGTTGCGAATGTGATGCTGGTCATATATTCCAATCGCTGCGTCTGCCAGACTCTATTAATTATAGTCTGAAGGCATGGGAAAGTTTGCTGCTGCTAGAATGCTTCTATTTCACAGGTAGCTGCTGAAAGAATGTGTCTAACTTGCTTTGATGTCGGGATTCCGAGGGGGTTCTCAGAGGATGCAGAAAAATGTTTGTCTCCAAGGGAACATCCACCTGAAGAATTGCACTGTTTGGTATCTTTTCCTGGCAGAATAATGTTTTTCTCATGTAGGTCTATTAAATTGCACTCCTTCTCTTTCCAAAATAGATGCAGAAACACATTCCCTCCTTTTTCATATGAAAACGCAGCTCACTGTTTCTCTTTCTGTAAACTGCATCACAAAGCACACCACTAATGTTTCCACTGAAAAGGCTTTGTTTTCATGGTTTTACACACTCTTTCTCCTTAATATCTTAGTTCCAAAATTACTATCTCTCCCTGCACTATCAGCAGCAGAAGCTATTTATATAGCACCACTAAATCCGCAGTGCTGTGCAGAGAACACACTTACATCAGTCTCTGCCCCAATAGAGTTTACAGTTTAAATTCCCTATCTCACACACACACACACACACACACACACACACACACACACACACACACACACACACAGACTAGGGTCAATTTGATAGCAGCCAATGAACCTACTAGTATATTTTTTAATTATGGGAGGAAACCCACGCAAACGCTGGGAGAACATATAAACTCCACACAGATAAGACCATGGTCGGGAATCAAACTCATGACCCCGTGCTGTGAGGTAGAAGTGCTAACCACTAAACCACCATGTTATACCCTGGAGAGTAAATAATAGTCCTACAACAGGGTTTTTACAAACAAATCTTCAGGTCTCCCCACCAGCCTCATATCTCACTAACAAAACTCAGTCAATGTAAATAAGTAATATAAGAATTGGTTTCTAATTTTACTTTGTCCACCTTCCCACTCTGCACCTCCTCTATGCAGTGCCGTAACTAGATATTTTAGTGCCCTGGGCAAGACGGGGCACCGGTGCCCCCCATCTATGTGGGAGTGACATTTCCTGAGTGGGTGTGGCCAACCTAAAGTTGGGGTGTGGCTAGCACTTCACTGAAAGAATTCTGTCTGTATTTCTCTAGTTGTAAGTATTCCAGGGAAGATTTTAGATTTTTCACCTCAAGATGGAACGATCTACAGATTGATATCTCATCACCTTTTCAGACTTTAGTGCATCTCTTATGCTTGCTCACAAGCACAATTCACTTACTTTCAGTCTGAGTGGAAATTTGTCAGAGGAAGAGAAGGTCTAGGTTATGATTCTGCAGTATTGGCACATGTCCCTCCCATTTATTTACCAATTTCCAGAATTTGCAGTCAGGTGACCACTGATGTTATCTGTGCACCAAATTTAAATATAGGCTTCATCCTTGCTCCTGCATTCTATCACTAATGTGATTCCCTGTGTTTCAGATCTCGGCTAGTTTGATCATCCTACACCCACACTGTACCTTTGATCTCGCAACTCTTTGACTGTAAACAGATAAATTAACATTTATCTACTGAAAAAAGAGGCGCGCAAAATAGATGGATGCAATATGGGCATGCAAATTCTAATAAAACAAAGGATGGGATAGTTCAAGTGAACAATACAATGTTTATAGCCTTCTGCCGAAATTTCTGACTAACTGTGCCTACGCTATTCTACGGTACTGCATTTGATCGGGGGCGATGTTCATCCAAATCTTCTTGCCGAGTTCCGCTGGTATGCATGCTTCCTATGTGTGTCCGCGGCTTCTCTCAATGGGGATTTCCTGTGTAACAGTGTCCGCGTAGGGTCACAAGGTACAGTCAGTTTCAATGCGTCCCGCTTCAGGACTTTGTCAAGAATACTGACATAGTGAAAGGGAAGCTATTTATTCATTCCTCCCTATTTCACATTATTGAGAGTAATAAGTTAAAATAGCACTACTTATATAAAAATAAATCAGAATAATGTAAAAAGGAAAAGAATATAAAATTGTAAAAAAATATTAAAAATAAAAAATATATAAAACATTTATCTACTAATTTACTGGCTAAAATGACAAGCAATATATCACTTACTGACAGACAAATGTTTAACTATTAATTCGCTGACTAAAATTACACTTTCTTACTCAATAACGGATTATCACTTAGCTACTACTTATTCATTTTATAGGTGTACTTTCCACACCCCCGCCCTGGAACAATACATTTTTAACTTTTCCCAGCCCCTTTCCTACTTTTCCATTCCCCCCAGTGGCTTACTTACGGTTTCATAATGTCTCTTCGCCTCTCCTGTCGACTCTTCTGCAGTGATGTGATTAGGTCACGTGACCACGTCAGCTGCAGGGATCCGGCGCCGCTAGCCTCTATGGTTGTGGCTGACCGTACAGGTGCTGTCTGTTTTGTCATCTTTAGGAAAATACTTAAGTCTTGGGATAAATTGCAGGCAGCCATTGCGCCCCCTTAGCGCTTTGCGTCCTGGGTGGTCACACCGCCCTCGTTACGGGTCTGCCTCTATGTGACTCTGAGTGTCAGATTTCATCCCCAGGCATGCTTAGTGATATAGTTCTGTGACATCCAGGACCTGGTCAGTTGCGTATGCGTGGCCCATCTCGCGCTCCAGAGCTAAACATATTGCAAGGTTGAGGGAGATAAGAGAGAATGATGAGAAGGGGGGAAAATGATGAAGGTAATGCTGAAGGTACTGATGGAGGCTGAAGAGTTAATGGAGAATGAAGGAGGGTTAATGATGGAAAATGAGGGGATTAATGATTGGATCAATATTTGCCTTAAAAAAAATATATTTGGGCACACCTTAATTAACTGTGTTGTTTATTGATTTCACTGAATACACTGTAAGCTCTCACACGCAGGGCCCTCTTTCCTTGTTTTCTCCTTCGATCATCGCACCTTCTGCCCAGATCTCTGCACCTCTAGGCCAGTTTCTGAAGCCCATTCTCCTGGGCACAGGCCTACTTCATGCGGGTATTACTTATCACATCTGCTTACTGTCTGACCAGTAATGTAATCTGCAACACTATGCTCTCTCTCTGTACTTTGTTATTTCATTATTGAGTGATCTTAATATAATTATGTACAGAGCCGTAACTTAGAAAGAGAGACAAATGCCGCCTCCCTAGCCCTCAATTTTAACCAAATTAACCTAAAAATATTCCTAAATTGCGCTCCCCTTCAGTGTTGCGCCCTGGGCGGTCGCCCCTGTCGCACAGCCCTAGTTACAGCCCTGATTATGTATAGTATAATTATTTATTTTTCATTGCTGTCTGTATAATGTGAAACACAGTAAATGTCTACTCTGTTCACCTCCTATTTATAGGTCAGACCATTTGTACTATTTATAAATAAAAGATAATCATAATAAAAGTATAGCATTTAAATCAGAGGCAGATTTAGCCATTTAGTGTAAAAATGTTGCAATGTTTTTGAGGTAGTAGAAATTTGTGTAGGGGACACTTAAATCATAAAAAGATCACTTGATTTTATTTTATTAACAGACTCAAAATCTTGTTCAATGATGGAACAATATCATTCTAATTCTGCAGTGTGTATGCACTCATGACAACATCTCGTTAGAGTTTACAGAGTCAAGATCTTTTCAGCTGATGGTTATGACAGATAAAGAGAACAGATCTGAAAGTGGCTTAGTGGGTAGCGCTTCTGCTGCACAGCACTGAGGTCATGAGTTCAATTCCCAACCATGGCCTTATCTGTATGGTGTTTGTATGTTCTCCCTGTGTTTGCGTGGGTTTCCTCCGGTTGCTCCGGTTTCCATCCAAAAACATACTAGTAGGTTAATTGGCTGCTATCAAATTGACCTTTATGTGTGTGTGTGTGTGTTACAGAATTTAGACTATAAGCTCCAATGGGGCAGGGACTGATGTGAGTGAGTTCTCTGTACAGCTCTGTGGAATTAGTGGCGTTACATAAATAAATTATGATGATAAAACATGTAAAGTGTGTACACATGAATCAGCATGCTGTTTGTGACTTTCAGTCGTTGGTAAAATCATTAATGATATTGCATAGGGAGAAATTTTCTGTAGTGTGTACCCAGCCTTATTGTACCACACTATAGATTTGAGGTCGAACAAGAAAGCTTAAGGTTACTTCTCAACTGTATTCCACACAGCTGACTCAGGGTAGTAGTGGACTCACAATCTGGTGCGTACAAGTACCCTTGTTGATAGAGGAGATGTTCACTGATACATCAGCATTTTATCTGCATTTTGCTACCTAAAGAGAGGCAGCTAGCTGACATAGGTAGGTAGTCCCTTTAGAGCACAGTATCACAATATAAAAAAACAGCAAACCATAATTGGTTTCTTATATAGTCTATAAGTCCCAAAATGTTAATATAATTTTTACTTATTTTGTAGACTATGGACCTGTAGTACAATATCACATGGTGAGACTTCTGACCTACCTTCCCGGTAAACCCGCAGCTGAAATTGTACCAACATCTGAAATTTTGTTTGACATCGGTAAAATGGCAGCAATTCTTGATGAAAAATTTACCAAGGTATATTGTATTTTTAGAAAAACTAGCTCTGTGTGTATCTCAGTATCTCAGTAGTTACTCACTTTTTAATGTACTGGTAAACAATATTTTCCTGTATAATCTGTTGACTGTGTGGAGATTGTGTGCTGAAGTTCTTCTTAAAATACTTTAGTATTCCCTCCTTATTTAATTTAAACTTACATTTTTCTCCTAAAATAGTGGTTGATCGAGCAATAATAATAGTTTCGATAACTCATGAGGGCAAGGGGACATTAAGACTTTGTTCATTTAATATGTCACATTTGTACGTTTTAATGTTTTATTACATTGGGATTTGTGCATATAAAAATGCTCATTTGCATATTAAATACCTGAAAAGTGCATAAGACATATCATTGAAAGAACACACAAATGCCTGATATTCACCACCTCTGATGACATTTAAAATCATGTTTTTTGTGAACAGGAGAGAAGCTCTTGGCTCTCTGCCAACCAGGGAATGACCTGCAAAAACCCCATCTGGTCATAGTTGGATTTAAATCTTTTTGTCCTGATTTCTGATATATTTTATTTTAATTCACTTAATTTGCCATGAAAGCATGTGATTTGGATTATGCAGGGTAGAATCGTGTAAAATATGGGTGTAACATGGCAAAATAATCAAGCTGTAAAGTTCCTGAAGATCGAAGAGAGTGGATATGGTCATGGGTGAACAAAAGTTCTATAACTCAACTGGGGCTCAAATTCAAGAATTCAGCTACAGAGATAAAAATACAGATAAATGTTTGTATATCTTTAAATGGAATAAGATTTATGATTCTACAATATACTTATGGTAGAACAAATAGAATTTGATGAAATTAGCTGTTTTCAAAATATTTTTATAGATTCTATTTAATGTTTAATGATAATCATAATTCATTTACTGTGTACAATCTTGATATCATTGTTTTAGTGATGAGTTTGGAAAATTTTATTTCATTTTATCATTTACTTATGTATTTACTATAATATTTTTAAGGAATGAAGGTTGGGTAAGGCCTACTGGTTAAGAATAGCAATATTAGTGCACAGTGTGAGTGAAAGTCTAATGTGTAGGGTTTAGTGATATGTAAAAAAGATTTAGATTAGGTGGTGGAGGACTGTGTAAAATGTGGGGTTTAGTATTATTTTAAAGCTGATGAAATAAAGTATTTTCAAGATTACATTTTAAAATATAGGTTTAGCCGAATTTATCAATTTTATCAATTTTTAAACGCATTGGGTCTGATTCATTAGGAAAAGTAAAGCAAAAAATTAGTAACTTTGAACCTTGGCAAAACCATGTTGCAGAGCAAGGGGTGCAAATGAGTTTATTGTTTTGCACATAAGGAAAATATTGGCTGTTTTTTCATGTAGGATGCAAATACTTGATAGCTTTATTTTTACACTGACATTAAAAGTTGATCTAGGATATTTTCTACCCCAATTATAAATCTGTCTTCACATTTTAAATTTACCTCCCCCTCCGTGCAACATAGTTTTGCCAGGGTTCAAAGTTACTAATTTTTTTGCTTTCCTTTCCTTAATGAACCAGGCTCATTGTGACCTATTTGAAACACTATAACTGATACTATCATTGAAAGGGACAGGCCTCAAATAACCTGGAAGCAAACAACATCTATTTTTATAACTTTTTTCCTGAATTTCTACTCTATTGTTGTGCAATGTGTTGCCTATGTTTTAAATAAACACAGTTTCTACTTTCAGCTTTGTGTCAAACTCATATTTGCCTACTCTCCCGGAATGTCCGGGAGACTCACAAATTTTTGGGAGTTCTCCTGGACTCCTGGGAGTGCACGACAACCTTCCGGGTCTAGCTCACCTTGTTTATGAAGTGGGTCGGGGCAGGGCTAAATGCGTCATCCTGGCCTGCCCCCACCCACTGATAGGCTGAAATGGGTAAATATTGACAGGAGGTGTGGCCTAATGGTGTGATTCACGTGGCCATGCCACCATGATGGAGCCCCCTCCCGGACAGCAGGCTACAAAAGTTGGTAAGTATGGTCAAATTCTGTTTGTTGGTGAATAGTTTCAAAATCACACCACAATGGATATTTAATCATCCTATCCAGTGCTCTTAATGTACGGCTCATGAAAGTACACACAGAAGTATTAATAGATCTGAGTACCAAACAAACAGTGGGTTTCCCGGACATTGGACCCTGCCTATGTGCTAGCTGACGGACATGGAGCCTTACTACTTAATATTACTGGTGGTTGAAGATCTTCTTAAAGGGCATGGCCACACTGACTCACTCCCCAAATATAGCAAGTTGGTGATGGGCCTTCTTCCTTATATTGGTGAAGCCATCATTTGTCAGGGAATACTTTACAGACAACTCTTTAGGTAAAGATCCGGCACTGAGCTACTAATAGGTAGTAGGTTCATAAGTGATTGCAGCTGTTAAAATGACAATGTCAAGTCCCACTACAGCAAGGAAACAGCGCTAAACACTACAATATACAGTACCTTCTAATGGAAAACACTAGATCTAATTATGACAGAGATTTAACATTCAAGAACTGTCTCATTAATATAAATACATTTATTATTATTAAAAAAAATCAAATCATAAAAATTTCATTTATAAAAAAACATATACATTGAAAATAGCTGAAGAGCAGATTTATATTCCGTATAGGACTTAAAAAATTGCCTTCAGTGGCTAGAAATTTATCCAAACTGCAAAGAACAGCTGTTTAGTTACTTTGCAAGAGTAATATATGAGAAAGAGTTTTGTATGATGTTGTATATGAATTCCTCTCTATGTAACGGCAAATCCAAATAAACGTACTTGGTCTGGATAGAGCAGTAAACAATGGCTGCAGGTTCTGATATAAGCACACTAGACACTTGTGTCACAAAATGATATAGGCTTCATTCGGTTTCACAATCATCACTACTAAGCAGGTTGTTTAAGTTTAGACGTGATCACACACAGAGTCGGATTTACACCTCATGGGGCCCTAGGCAAGATATCGGTTTGCCCCCCCCCCCTTCACACACACAGTGGCCCCTCACACACACATAATACACACACAGTGGCCCCTCACACACACACACATAATACATGCACACAGTGGCCCCTTACACACACACACACACACACATAATACACGCACACAGTGGTCCCTCACACACACACATAATACACGCACACAGTGGCCCCTCACATGCACACATAATACACGCACACCATGGCCCCTCACACACACACATAATACACACAATACACATAATACACACAATACACACACACAGTGGCCCCTCACACACACACATAATACACACACACAGTGGCCCCTCACACACACACACACACACAATACACGCACACAGTGGCCCCTCACACACACACACACACATAATACACACACACAGTGGCCCCTCACATACACATAATACACACACAGTGGCCCCTCACATACACACAATACACATAATACACACACAGATAATACACGCACACAGTGGCCCCTCACACACACACATAATACACACACACAGTGGCCCCTCACACACACACACACACACACAATACACGCACACAGTGGCCCCTCACACACACACACACACACATAATACACACACACAGTGGCCCCTCACATACACATAATACACACACACAGTGGCCCCTCACATACACACAATACACATAATACACACACAGATAATACACGCACACAGTGGCCTCTCACACACACACATAATAGACACACAGTGGCCCCTGACACACACAATACACACACACAGTGGCCCCTTACACACACACAGTGGCCCCTCACACACACATAATACACACACACAGTGGCCCCCCACACACACATAATACACACACACAGTGGCCCCCCACACACACATAATACACACAGACAGTGGCCCCTCACACACACATAATACACACAGACAGTGGCCCCTCACACACACATAATACACACAGACAGTGGCCCCTCACACACACATAGTACACACACTATTAATATACTACCCTACCCCTCCCCCAACTTACCTTTTTCCATCTAGGAGCCGTGGAGTCTTCATCCCCTTCACACATGGGACGGCCCCTGTCTTGAGGTGCACCTCAGGACAGGGGCCGTCCCATGTGACACGGCAGGCCACACAGAGGAGGGAGGAGACCAGTCACCACAATAGCTCCGTGTGGCCTTTCCCCGACTCACGGCACCCCCCCTGCCCCCTCTCCCCCGACTCGCGGCACCCCCCCTGCCCCCCCCCCACGAGTCGCGGGGGGAGGGGTGCCGCGAGTCGGGGGAGGGGCCACAATTTTTTTTTTCCTCTTGTCCCACCCAGCTGGGCCCCCCGAGAGCCGCTAGGCCCTAGGCAGGTGCCTAGGTTGCCTAGCGGTAAATCCGGCCCTGATCACACATAACATAAAGTACACTGTGTATTATTCAGCTCTGTTTCCTTTGACAAAAATTATGCAGCCCACTCTGTCAAATGTTCTTATTTCCATGTTTTTCATGTTGTAGTGAATGGAGTTTCAGCATAAACTACAGGGAGGTTTATTGTCCAACATGTACTGAATACCCGCCCACAGGGCCGCCATCAGGGGGGTACGGGGGGTACTGTTGTACTGGGCCCGGGCTCACCAGGGGGCCTGATACAACATCTCAGCACAGACTTACCTGTGACAGATCACATGATCGCAGGGGGAATGATTCCTCCACCCCTGCGATCGGATCCTGGTGCCTGGCTGTCACGGTGACAGCCAGGCTGAAGACAGAATAGCGGAGACCAGCGGCGGGCCCCCAGGTAAGTATGAAAGTATGCGTTGCTCATGGGGGGGTGCTCATGAGGGGGGGGGGGCCGGGTGGCACGGGGGGCCCGTACTGGGCCCGATTTTTTCTGAAGGCGGCCCTGCCCGCCCATCCTAATGTCTTCACTACTAATAGATAATAACCTATGTTTTATTGGCGCTCTGAATAACAATTTAAACAGCAAGATCATTGATGACTATTTTTTATTTTTTTTACTGAAAACAATATATTGCCCATTTCAGAAATTCCAGCATCCATTTAAGGAACATTTTCATCGTGGTGATTTTATTTGGAACTTGTCAAACACCCCATTGCTGAGAAAGTACATTTATGCTGTTAAGGAAGAGAGTTTGCGTGAAAAAATTGAAGTAGTCATCAATCAATATGAAGCTTCTGTGCAGCAAAATTTGAAAACCTTTCGTAGATGTAAGTATTATGTTTTTGACCTTTACATATTTTGTAATCAATGAGTTACACAGTGTACTATATGTGTTTCCTACCGTAGTCCTGGTTTGGCTGCACCTACTGCATAAGATGTATGGGTCCCTGACACAATGGGTCAGATTCACTGATATATAGGGCTATAATTATCTGTTCTTCACCTCTAGGCCAAATTCTGCTGCAATTAATGTGTGACAATGCACAATGTCAGAAATATGGAAAGATAGCTTTGTAACTGCAAATATACCTGGGCGCACTATATGCCGGTGTCTCTTTATTTGTTGGTGAAAATAACAGCTATGTAAAAGGGATTCTAAATATTTTATAATAAATATAGATGTCTAAGGAATGACATTGCCTACATATGGTATCAGATGAATGTGGATGAGATAGCTAGGAAAAAAATTAGAGCAGTAGTCTCACCTAGGGTTTTCCTTTTGAAAATAATATTGTCCTAAACACAATATTTATATTTATATTACTACTTGTTAAATATATTCAGTAAAAATGCAAATATCTTGTCAAGAAGACTATTCAGAGCTTGTAAAGAACATTGTATAACATGCACCTTAAAAGAAAATAAATTCATTCACAATACTCATGGCTTCTTTATCAAATATCATTTTGCCAAATTAAGGCACATGTTAGTATCAGAGCTATTCAACAACAGTGTAATGCCAGATATATCACAGATATCTCTGGTGTTCAGTAAAGTATCACTCTTTACGCTGTTCCTTTAGTCCTCTATGGGAAAAGTGAACTTGTGCAATTTAGCGAGCTCTGAAAAGCTTAGCTTTGTGGAGCTTGTCTCTCATAGCTAACGTCACCTTCAGATGGCGTTAGCAACTCTCTCCCAATAGTAAAATCTTGCCAGAGAGGGAAGTTCTGCTTGGCACTCCTCCACACCTTCCTCTAAGTGTGCAGAGAACAGACTGGCACAGTAACTGGAAGTACACTCTTTCACTGTTGCGATCATTTCTCCGTTGCAGCATCTCTTATCGCTGCAGATGGCGATGGTAAAAGATGTTAATTAACAGGCAAAATTTCTGAAAGGACTTAAATAGACCCTTTGGACTTCAACTTATCTCCAGAAAAGCAGAACCACCTGTAGGTAAAGTTACTCCACACACACACACACATGATAACAAAACTTCTCTACACTGCAACACATTCCCTAAATCCAAAGTTACAACTCTTCTTACTACATCTGTTTATTTGAGTCTAAAAACATATCCTATATGGCCCTGTGAACTATTTGTGGTGCTTTATAAATTAAATATAATAATAATAATACCATTAAATGACTAGCACAAGATCAAATACAACACTAGACTGACATCATGTTGTCTTACATTTGAAGTTGAATCAAGATTCTATAGAATTGAGTCTCCGATCATGCACTAGATCACAGAATGTGCATCATTACATACAAATATAACATACATATATTATAAAAAATGTAAATGGATGTGCTTTTTGCAAAAACAATACACTTCATGACACTGTCATAAATTCACTCTAATATACATGGATCACAAGGCTAGAGACCACACAAATGCACAGTAATGCATTTTTCCATGCTTTCAGGCAAACATAGGGAATGGTATTCTCTGCATATATACCAGACAACCTATTTTGTGGAATAAACACACTTGTACACATGTGATACAATTGCACACATGAATGCTCTAGCAATATAAAAAAAACTTTCATTCACACAATAACCCAGAGACAGATCAAGAGGTATTTTTATCAAATAAAGACATACACTATATACACCAAAGTATTTGGACACTTGACCATTACACCAACAGGCACTGTAATGACATTGTATTCAAATACAACTATTTTAATATGGAGTTGGTCCCCCTTTTACAGCGATAACAGCTTCCATTCTTCTCGGAAGGCTTTCCACAAGATGTTGGAGTCTTTCTGTGGGAATTTGTGCCCATTCATTCTATAGAGCATTTATTAGGTCAGGCACTGTGTCACAGTTACATACAGGAGTACAGCTAGGAGCCACGAATATGGTGAAAACACTCTGTTTATTTGCAGAAAAGTATAAATAGCAGGTAATCAAGAGTAGTAGTAAATACCAGGTGCAAGCTGATGCAGGAAGTAATATGAATGTTCAGAAACCAGCAGGTACACAGCTAGTGCAGGGAAGCAGGAGGTATGAACAGATTCCAAGCAGCATGTAACCAGAGGAGCAAGGCAGGAGGAAGAATCCACAGGGTGCAACAACAGGATATGACATCAATAACCAGCAATGTGTGCTGGGAGTGACAGGTATAAATAAGGAAAATGAGACCACACCCAGGTGCATGGGATAATTAGTGAACAGAAAGGTTAACTCCTAAAGCACAAGAAATGCACAATAGCAGCACCTCTGGACATCAGAGGTACTGCTGCAAACACATAAAAAGAACAAATACAAATAATAAAGTCCAAAAGGTAGGAGCTGCCATGCGGATCCTGACAGTACCCCCTCCCTTTCCCTCCCTTAAGAGCGGATTCCAGACGCCCAAATTACCACCAATGTCTGAATTCATCAGAATCATAGTCCACAATAGGGGCCCTGGCAGAAAAGTCCTCGTCTATGGGCGGAAAGGCAAAGGGGACCATGCCAGCTGCCAGTTCAAGCACTGCAGAACCACCTCTCTTCTTACATCCTCCTCTTTTACGGGACTTCCTTGGGGTTGGGATCTGCGCCAACTGGGAGGAGCACAAAAGGTATCACTTGGCCAGGTGAGATGGGTGGTACTGCTGATAATGTAGAGGCCCCGCAAGATGGCATAGCGGGAGGTGTTGGTGAAAACTTGTTGATCACAGCCTCAACAAATAGTTGTAAGTCAGACAGGATGGGGTGATCAGACTCAATCAAAGGGTTTACCCATTCCAAAGCTTCTCCTCTAAAATGTGAAATAAGGAACAGTACCTGTCTCTTAGGGCTGTTAACAAGCTCTGGTATAAAGGGAACATAAGAAACAGCAAATCTCAGAAGGGCACTAAGTTGGGAAATGTGCCCCTCAAATAAAGGCAACGGATCAGACTTGGTACCCTAAGCACAGGATGACTCGGACTTGGCAGCAGACCCGGACCGGGCAGCAAACTTGGCAGCAGGCTCGGACCGGGCAGAAGGCTTGGCAGCAGGCCCGGACTGGGCAGAAGGCTTGGCAGCAGGCCCGGACTGGGCAGAAGGCTTGGCAGCAGGCCCGGACTGGGCAGAAGGCTTGGCAGCAGACCCGGACTGGGCAGAAGGCTGGGCAGCAGACCCGGACTGGGCAGAAGGCTCAGCAGCAGACCCGGACTGGGCAGAAGGCTTAGCAGCAGACCCGGACTGGGCAGAAGGCTTGGCAGACTTGGCGGGGACAGCACTGTGAGAAGCTTCAGGGCAGACATCTCTGTGAGAAGCCTCGGGGCAGACAGCACTGTGAGAAGCCTCGGGGCAGACAGCACTGTGAGAAGCCTCGGGGCAGACAGCACTGTGAGAAGCCTCGGGGCAGACAGCACTGTGAGAAGCCTCGGGGAATACAGCACTGTGAGAAGCCTTGGGGCAGACAGCACTGTGAGAAGCCTCGGGGCAGACAGCACTGTGAGAAGCCTCAGGGCAGACAGCACTGTGAGAAGCCTCGGGGCAGACAGCACTGTGAGAAGCCTCGGGGCAGACAGCACTGTGAGAAGCCTCGGGGCAGACAGCACTGTGAGAAGCCTCGGGGCAGACAGCACTGTGAGAAGCCTCGGGGCAGACAGCACTGTGAGAAGCCTCGGGGCAGACAGCACTGTGAGAAGCCTCGGGGCAGACAGCACTGTGAGAAGCCTCAGGGCAGACAGCACTGTGAGAAGCCTCGGAGCAGACAGCACCAAGTGGTAACTCGGGCTGAACCGCATGGACAGGCAACTCGGGCTGAACCGCATGGACAGGCAACTCGGGCTGAACCGCATGGACAGGCAACTCGGGCTGAACCGCATGGACAGGCAACTCGGGCTGAACCGCATGGACAGGCAACTCGGGCTGAACCGCACGGACAGGCAACTCGGGCTGAACCGCATGGACAGGCAACTCTTCTGGAGCAGACTTTAGGGACAGGACCCCCTCTGAAGTAGACTTTAAGGGCAGTGCCCCCTCTGAAGTAGACTTTAAGGGCAGCGCCCCCTCTGGAGCAGGCTTTAACTCAGGAACAGAGACAGCGGCTGGAGACTCAGGACCGGACACAGCGGCATTAGACTCAGGACCGGACACAGTGGCAGGAGACTCAGGACCGGACACAGTGGCAGGAGACTCAGGACAGGACACAGTGGCAGGAGACTCAGGACCGGACACAGTGGCAGGAGACTCTGAGCAAGAGGCAGATGATGGCACCTTGGAGCAAGAGGCAGATGATGGCACCTCGGCACAGAAGACAGAGGCTGGCACCTCGCAACAGGAGACAGAGGCTGGCACCTCGCAACAGGAGACAGAGGCTGGCACCTCGCAACAGGAGACAGAGGCTGACACCTCGCAACAGGAGAAAGAGGCTGGCACCTCGCAACAGGAGACAGAGGCTGGCAACTCGCAACAGGAGACAGAGGCTGGCAACTCGCAACAGGAGACAGAGGCTGGCAACTCGCAACAGGAGACAGAGGCTTGCACCTCGCAACAGGAAACAGAGGGAGTTGGCGCCTCAGGACAGGCGGCTGGAGCTGGTGCCTCAGGACAGGCGGCTGGAGCTGGCAGATTGGGTCTCTTCCCAGAGAACAGGAATGGTGGAGCATAAACAGATTTAGAATGCAGAGAGGAAACAACAGGAGATGGTTCAGTAAGCTGACGTGGTCTACGGATAGGACAGTCCTGCAAGAAATGTGCATTGCTGGCACAGTAGAGACACAACTTGTTTGTTATTCTGCATTGTCGCTCCTCTTCGGTCAGATGGGGGCGTGGACCACCTGTGAACTGGGAATTAGTTACCCCATAGTTCTTAGAAAACAGCAAATTTGTAGAAGCACTTTTAAGAGGTGCTATTTGCACAGGTTCATCAGCAGAGAAGGTGGATTGAGACAGATCAGCAGCTTCTGAATTAGGAGAGACAGAATCTGACAGTCTCCTGAGTGGGTCGATAAGCAAAGTGGAAAATTTAGCCAGCTGGGAGCGTAACAGGATTATGTCCATTTGTAAAGCCTGTAGCTGTGGCAATTCAAAAGCTGGAAAAGCAGACATGTTCCAAAAGTAAACGAAAAATGAATTGCAGAGCAAAAAGTCCCAGAATAAAAAACTTTCACCTGACTCCTAAGCTGTTTTTTGGGCTGGTTATACTGTCACGGTTACATACAGGAGTACAGCTAGGAGCCACGAATATGGTGAAAACACTCTGTTTATTTGCAGAAAAGTATAAATAGCAGGTAATCAAGAGTAGTAGTAAATACCAGGTGCAAGCTGATGCAGGAAGTAATATGAATGTTCAGAAACCAGCAGGTACACAGCTAATGCAGGGAAGCAGGAGGTATGAACAGATTCCAAGCAGCATGTAACCAGAGGAGCAAGGCAGGAGTAGAAACCACAGGGTGCAACAACAGGATATGACATCAATAACCAGCAATGAGTGCTGGGAGTGACAGGTATAAATAAGGAAAATGAGACCACACCCAGGTGCATGGGATAATTAGTGAACAGAAAGGTTAACTCCTAAAGCACAAGAAATGCACAATAGCAGCACCTCTGGACATCAGAGGTACTGCTGCAAACACATAAGAACAAATACAAATAATAAAGTCCAAAAGGTAGGAGCTGCCAGGCGGATCGTGACACACTGATGTTGGTCAAGAACGCCTGGCTCGCAATCTCAGGTACAGTTCACCCCAAAGGTGTTCAATGGGGTTGAGGTCAGGGCTCTGTTTGATCCAGTCAAGTTCTTCCACACCAAACTCATCAAACAATGTCTTTGTAGTCTTTGCTTTGTACACTGGGGCACAGTCATGTTGGAATAGAAAAGGGCCTTCCCCAGACTGTTGCCACAAAGTTGGAAGCCTAGCATTGTCCAAAATGACTTGGTATGCTGAAACATTAAGATTTCCCTTCACTGGAGATAAGGGGCCTAGACCAAATCTTGAAAAACAGCCACATACCATTATCCCTCCTCAACCAAACTTCACAGTTTACCATAATGCAGTGAGGCAGGTAACGTTCTCACGCCATCCACAAAACCCATAAACTTTATTTCTACCTTTAAACTAAATCACAATTTCCTTTTATAAACCAAAATGAAGTCCCCTGACACAGAGTTAACATAGACCAAATGATCTCCTCCATTTCAACGATGTAGCATTCTAAAATCAAGCTAAGTCTGAATTCATAAGAACTCAGAGACATGAACTTATTAAGTGTGATTTAATATGCTTAAGAGGAACAACTACATTCATACTATAATACAATAGTTTTCTGTAAAATAAAAGGGAATAGAACAACAGAAGTGGTACAGTCCCAAAAGTGAACAAAATTGTTAGCCCTCCTTATAATGTAATGTCAGGACCAAGTCTGTGTAAATGCAAATTAGTTGTTTATGACCTCTCTGCAAACACCTTTCTGCAAACATCTTTCAAGTCAGGGTTTGCTTACACTGGCCTAACTTCCTACCAGAATGTCATAACAAGATGCAATTTCCCCTTTATTTTCATAGTATACATAACTCCTGTAAGTATGACATTTGAGAAAATTTTACATTTTCCTGTGTCCTTATTTCCCTTCATTTATACATATCCCTGCTGCTCTGCCCTCCCCCCCCCCCCCTCCTCACATTAACATGTCCGGAGATATCACCAATAATGGGATTGGTCTGTTAGTCGGATTTTGCTGATTTTATTGATGTAACCTTGAAGAGAGATTTAAATACATTTATCTTTTATGATCCATGCCATAAATTGGTATTGGCCACTCATCTGGAACTATTTATGCAAATATACCTCTTGGGGCTAAATAAAGAGTTTAGCACAATCAAAGAGGTGCATTAATTTAGCCTCCCCCTTTCAGGTTTTAACCCATGGCTGAACACAGAGTTTATATGAGCCACACCAAGCTAATAGTATGAATTAATTCACAAACACGTATTTGCAGTTTTATATGATTAGAAATTGGCTTGCATATGACACTTTCCTCGTCATGGGGGACTTTAATAGCCTTATCGACAATCCTTCAGGTCCTGCTGCCTCCAAACTTCTTTCCCTCTCCTCCTTTATCTCAATGGACCTCCTCTTACTCCCACCACAGTGTCCATTCCCTTGATCTGAGAATATACATTGAAACAAGATATAGAATCTACTAGGCGCTCCACTCAGATATGCAGCTGAATATGGAACCGTGAACTCCACTAATATTCACATCAAACAGTATATATAAAAAAAAAATGTTACATACACTTGCGCTCTCTTTTCCAACTCAAAAGGTATTTCCATGAATGGCCCCTTGTTAAAGAGAAAGCCTTCTTGTTCTATATTTTCAATCTTCAATGTTACTCAAATGTCATAAAAAATAAAAACATATAACACAACATAGTGTAATTTGTTAACATCACAGGAAAGATATTCCACCACCACTAATTTACACACATATATAAAAAATAATAATGGATAGTGAAGTAGGTATCCTAGAAGGGATCCACAACTGTGATATTTCTTCAGGGAAAAACAACCCCTAAGGGTATCAGCTTACAGCAAAGCAGTGTAGACACAATGTTAGACACAAGGAATCAACGTCATATGTCACCTAGGATGATCTGCCGGTAATCGCCACTCTACCAACACGTTTCAACCCTTTAAACGAGGGTCTTTATCAAGGCATCATGTGTCTAACCTCACGCAAAGATCTTACTATGTGTATGTGAAAGATGTATCTCTGGTACAAGCTTTATCTTTGAGCAAAGCCCCGTTGGGGAAGACAAGTGCTTTTTATTCTTTGTTGCAATACATTAAAGTGTAATGCACGAGGATTTTGTCCTGGTTTTATTTTCCATTATATATGCTGAGATGAATATTCATGATGTCTGATACCCATAGGAGGAGACTCACTGGATAAGAATATCGTTATAAGGCGCATGATACACTGCTTTGCTGTAAGCTGATACCCTTAAGGGGTTGTTTTTCACTGAAGAAATATCACAGTTGTGGATCCCTTCTAGGATATCTACTTCACTATCCATTATTATTTTTTTATATATGTGTGTAAATTAGTGGTGGTAGAATATATTTTTCTGTGATGTTAACAAATTACACTATGTTGTGTTATATGTTTTTATTTTTTATGACATTTGAGTAACATTGAAGATTGAAAATATAGAACAAGAAGGCTTTCTCTTTTACAAGGGGCCATTCATGGAAATACCTTTTGAGTTGGAAAAGAGAGCGCAAGTGTATGTAACATTTTGTTTTTATGTATTCCCTTGATCTGGTCTTTTCCCACATCTGTATTGTCTGACTTTAACAAATCACCTTTCTCTCTCTCTGACCACCATCTCCTCTCTTTTAGCATCTCCACACACCTCCCACCTTCCTCATTCTCTAAAATTACTGTCAAAATTCAAACTTAACATGGAGCTTCTGCTGCTGGAGACCGCTGCTCTGCTGACTGAGCAATTCTGGCCGCTGGACAGCTCCCTGCCTTTACTCTGTGTTATAGCTCCTGTTCTCCTGATGTTCCGGTATGTTTTAGCTCCTATTAATGCCTTGGCTGTTCCTGTCTTTAATGTGTGATTATTGTGCTCCTGCCAGTAATCTAGTATCTGTTGCAGTTGCGGAAATTCTGCCTCCAATTATCCACTATTTGTGTACCAATCCCGGATTGTCCTTAACTAAGCCTCTGCCTCAAACCTTTGCCTTATTTACTTGACTGTGTTCCAAATCCTGCTGCCATTGACCATTCTTTACATCATCTAGAGTTCTTCCTTCCTTCTTGCCACTAGACGCCAATTCAGTCTGGACCGTTGCAGAATAATCTGGCCAAAATATAGAGTCCGTGGGAGGATTTCTCCTAATTACTCTAAAGAACCAAATAAAAGAGTTGCAAGAGTTTGTTTGTATTTCTCTGAACAAGATCAGAGAACTAGAAACCATTGTTAACACTCAGCAAAAACAAATAACTAAATTGCAGGAACATTAAAAAAATAATGACAAATTTCGCCTTCACTATTGTCTTCAAAATTAAGTGGTGATCGTCGCTTATACAGAGGTTTCCTAAATCAGTGCAACATTTCTTTTCAGATGCAGCTTACACAATGCAATAATGATAAGATGAAGATCTTCTTCATAATTAACGTTTGTGTCAAGATTATTAGTATGAACATCACAGAGCATAATGTGAATGAAACAAAGTGGTTTATTTTAAAAACAGTTCACTCAGGTAAAAGTGAGAAGCTGTAAATGATAAGGCAGATAACACAAGTCCATAGAAACTGTGAAACAGGACCCCAGGATACCAAGTAACTAAGGGACAGGAGCACTGGATTTCTGTCACAATAGGTTAACTGAAAGTACAGGTGAGTGTGGGTAAACAGCTTTGACTGGGAAGTTGGAGACCCTTGGTTTTCCAAGGTAGACAATAGATTGCAAATATTGGATGTCTGTATTGCCAGATAGAGCTGAGAAGCTTGTGAGCTGGATATCTTATGTACTTGCCCTTAGATTTGCCCTCATTCAAGGTGGCCATGATTGCCTCATGAAGTTTCTATCATGGATCTCTGTTATGAACTTGCCCTTACAATAGCCCTTAACCAAGATGGTTAGGACTGTCTCATGATGATTCCATCTTGGATCCCATTTCCTGTTTGGGCCTAGAAAAGGCACTTCCTATTATGAAGCCTTTGCACGAGTATTGTGTTTGTATCTGAACCAGATGCTTCCACAGAACCTTGCCTCCTTGTGATTTCTACTACAAGTACTTGATACTTTCACCAGACCTTTATCCTCTTGTGACTTTGGACTTTATTTGTTGGACACTAGAGATTTATTTATATACCAAAATAAATCCTGTTGAATTCAGAAATACCTGGCTATTGGGTTCCGTTTGTGATACCAGAAGTGTGATAGGATACTAGTGCCAAAAATGACGGGCCCCACCGGGCCAGAACCAACTGCTTTACAGCGAATTTCAGATCTGAGTTTCCACATGCATTCTGCCTCAAAACAACCACAGGAATTTTATGCAAAATTTCAAGAACTTGAGACCCAGTGTACAAATAATTTTCAACTGCAAAACCAACAGGTAACTGAGTTGCAAATAAATGTTCATGAACTCAAAGATCAAATAGCGCTACAAAATGGAGTTATTACAGAACTACAGATGCGGCTTCAAGAAGTTAATGCTATAGCACCTTCAGCTGCAGTACATCTGCCCACACTCCCACTACCTCTGGCTCGATTCTCAGGTGATCGTAAAAAATACAGAGGTTTTATTAATCAATGTAATATGCATTTTGATTTACATCCTACTTACTTTTTGTCTGATGTACAAAACGTACGTTGTATTCTTTTATTGTTGAAAGATGATGCCTTGGCATTGGCTTCTCTTTGGATAGAAGCAAAAAGTCCAACTTTACGAAATCTTTCTAATTTTATGGATGCAATAAATCAGATATTTGATGATCCAAATCGAAGTGCTACTGCTGAGTCAATTTTATTAAAGATGCGTCAGAAAAGACGTTCAGTGGCTGAATACACCTCTGATTTCTGAAGATGGATCTTGGACACAGATTGGAATTCGGCAGCTAAGCTGTCTGTTTATCGAAAGGGGTTATCTGAGTTCATTAAAGATGAATTATCTAGAGCTGATGCACCCACTGAATTTGAAGCCTTTGTTAAACATTGTATTCATATTGATGCTCGTCAAATGGAGAGGAAACAAGATAGATGGGGCTCCATGTGGACTCATCCTAATTATCCAGAACCAGCAATATCAAATTACTCTGGAACTCCTGCAACACAACAAATTGAGGAGTCTGAGCCAATGCAAATAGATACCATTCGTAAACAGATTTCTATTGAAAGAAGAGACCAACGACAACAAGAAAATCTCTGTTTGTATTGTGGTAAATCTGAACATTATGTATCTAATTGTTCTCAACCACCTCGCAAGATAGTTGCTACATTGATGGAACTTAAAGACTCTGACCAGGAATCTATTATTTCATGCTGTTCACATCAACTGAATGCTATTATTCCTCAAATCTCTTCACTGTCTACATTTGAGAGAGAGAACAGAAGAATAAAGAATCATTTTTTAATTCCAATACAACTTGAGATAAACTCTCGACTTATTTCAACTATGGCAATGCTGGATTCAGGAGCCAATGGTAATTTCATGGATATAGATTTTGCGAAACAAAACCATATAGTATTTCAAGAAAGAAAGACTTGATGGAGACAGTTGATGGGTCCCCTCTGAATTCTGGTCCCATCACACATGAGACATAACTTATGTCCCTGATGATAGAACCCAATAATAAGGAGGAACTCACTTTTTTTCTCATCTCTTCTCCAAATTTTCCAATAATTTTGGGTCTCCCTTGGTTCACTAACAATAACCCAGGCATTAACTGGGAATCTCAAACACTAACGTTTCAAGATCCTATCAGTGTGGTCCCGCTTGCACAAGAAGAGAATCAGATCTCAGTGTCCCCCTCTTCTGGGGTGGAACAATTGCCTGTTCAATATCAGGATTTTGCAGATATCTGTAACAAACAAAGATGGATCTTTGCGACCATGCATTGATTATAGAGAATTAAATAAAGTTACTATAAAGAACAGACATCCACTTCCTCTCATCCCAGAATTATTGGAAAGACTGCAGACAGCAAGTATTTTCACAAAGCTCGATTTAAGAGGAGCGTACAACTTAATACGCATTCGACCAGGTGATGAATGGAAAACGGCTTTTCGATCAAAATCTGGACATTATGAGTACCTCGTGATGCCGTTCGGGTTATGTAATGCCCCTGCTACTTTCCAACATTTTATAAATGATGTCTTTCGAGATTTGCTTGATCTGTTCATTGTTGTATATCTTGATGATATCCTTATCTTTTCTAATTCTTTACCAGAACATCAAGAACATGTTCGAATTATTTTACAACGGCTACGGATAAACCAATTATACATCAAGTTGGAGAAATGCGAATTCCATCGTACTCAAATAAAATTTTTGGGTTACATTATATTCCCTCAAGGACTGTGTATGGATCCCTGTAAAGTGCATGCTGTGGTAGATTGGCCCATACCTAAAAACGTCAAAGATGTGCAACCATTTATGGGCTTTGCTAATTTCTATCGACGCTTTATAAAGGACTTTTCTGGAATTGCTGGCCCCATTACTCAGCTCACAAAAAAGGTTTCCTCCTTTCAGTGGTCACCAGCAGCTGATAAAGCTTTTTCCATTTTGAAAACAAAGTTCAAGACAGCTCCTATATTAATTCATCCTGATCCTACACTCCCATTTGTTTTGGAAACTGATGCATCGGATTCAGCTATAGGAGCAGTAATTTCACAAAGAGTATGAGAAAAGATGTTACTTCACCCCTGTGGTTTTTATTCAAGGCAAATGACTGCTCCTGAAAGAAACTATGATGTGGGAAATAAAGAACTTGCCATTATAGCTGCTTTTTCAGAATGGAGACATCTTTTAGAAGGTGCAAAGCATCAAGTGATAGTCCTCACCGATCATCTGAATTTGGAATTCTTTGGGGGGTATTCAATTGTTTCTTTTAACGCGCTAAAACAAAAAAAAAACGAGCGCTCTAAAAATATTACCGTTAATACGGTAATTACTCGCTAAATTTCATCTCTGCGAGATGAAATTCAGCGAGTTAACTACCGTATTAACGGTATTTACGCGCATATTACCGTATTAACGCTAATATTTTTAGAGCGCTCGTTTTTTTTTGTTTTAGCGCGTTAAAAGAAACAATTGAATACCCCCCCTTTAAATCAGTAAAAAGATTATCTCCCCGACAAGCTCAATGGGCTCTCTTTTTAAGCCGTTTTGATTATCTAATTTCCTACAGACCTGGATCGAAGAATGGAAAAGCTGATGCCCTCTCAAGAGCCTATGTGGAGAATCCTCAACAGGTAAAGCCTGTTCAAACAATAATTCCTGATTCAAATTTTTTGGGGGTTATTTGTACAACTGAGTTATTAACAGAGATCAAGAATGGATATGATACGGATTCTACACTCATGAATCCTCCAAAAAATGTTAAATTAACTTATGACAACAGAGTCTGGCATATGGCACATCAACTATACCTTCCAGAAAAACCCCGGTAAAGGTCATGCAACTATTCCATGACTCTAAATTAGCAGGCCATAAAGGACTTTGGAAAAAAGCCGTTCATTCTGGTGGCCCAACTATAAGGAAGATGTAGCAAAATATGTATCCTTTGTACAACGTGTGCCAGATTTAAGACTCCTCGTGCTTCTCCTTTTGGACTACTGCAACCTTTGCCGATACCTACATGTCCATGGGATTCCATTTCCATGGACTTTATTGTAGGACTTCCTAGATCTAAGAATATGACCACTATCTTTGTGGTAATTGACAGACTGACAAAGATGGCTCACTTTATACCCTGCCAGGGTACTCCTACAGCAAAAGAAACAGCTGACTTACTTATAAAAGAAGTTTTTCGTTTGCATGGCATTCCTAATGATGTGGTGTCAGACCGAGGCGTTCAATTCACATCACGATTTTGAAAAGTTTTGCAAATCCCTTGGCATTGTGGTGAACTTGTCCACTGCATTTCAACCACAGTCAAATGGACAAATGGAGCGAACAAACCAAACACTTGAGCAATAACTCAGATGTTATATTTGTCACCTATAAGATGATTGGGTTGATATCCTCCCCATGGCTGAGTTTGCATACAATAATTCTCAACATTCATCTATGCTAATCTAGGATATCATCCAAATATTTGTCCCAATCTACCTTGTGACTCCAATTCCTGCTGTGGAAGATAGACTGATTCTTATTCAAAGTAATCTTGAATTATTAAAAGAGACATTGAAAACTGCTCAAGAAAGATATAAACATGATGCTGACAGATCAAGAAGGGCGGCTCCAACTTTTAATATTGGTGATGAAGTATGGTTGTCAACTAGACATTTAAGGATGAAGGTACCATCTGCTAAGTTGGGAAATAAGTTTATTGGTCCATTTAAGATCATTGCACAGATTAGTTCAGTGACTTTTCGATTGGATCTTCCTGATTCCATGAAGGTACATCCTGTTTTTCATGTATCATTACTAAAACCTTCAATTAAGAATCCATTTCCTGGTCGCTCATTGCCTCCTCCTGAGCCAATTCAAGTTGATGAGCATGAGGAATTCATAGTTGAAAAGATCCTGGACTCTCGTATATTTCGACATCAATTACAGTATCTGCTACGTTGGCAGGGGTACGGGCCAGAAGATGACTCCTGGCAATCCGCTAAGGATGTTCATGCCCCACTTTTGGTAAAAACATTTCATCGACAGCATCCTGGGAAGCCTGGTCCTAAGTCATCCGGAGGACGTCGTTGAGAAGATGGCATCCTGTTATGTACTTACCCTTAGATTTGCCCTCATTCAAGATGGCCTTGATTGCCTTATGAAGTTTCCATCTTGGATCTCTGTTATGAACTTGCCCTTACAATAGCCCTTATCCAAGATGGCCAGAACTGTCTCATGAAGATTCCATCTTGGATCCCATTTCCTGTTTGGGCCTAGAAAAGGCACTTCCTATTATGAAGCCTTTGCACGAGTATTGTGTTTGTATCTGAACTAGATGCTTCCACAGAACCTTGCTTCCTTGTGATTTAGACTACAAGTACTTGATACTTCCACCAGACCTTTATCCTCTTGTGACTTTGGACTTTATTTGTTGGACACAGGAGATTTATTTATATACCAAAATAAATCCTGTTGAATTCAGAAATACCTGGCTATTGGGTTCCGTTTGTGATACCAGAAGTGTGACAATATCAGACAGGTGAGATGATCTGCAGGCACAGAGTGTCCGGGTGTCCAGGTTAAGCTGCGAAGCTTGTGAGCTGGATACCAGGGAGATGAGATTGGGGGCCAGTGTTTGCATGGATTAACTCTACCTTTTAAAAAATGGTTATGATGCTGATACTTTCCTCAGAAATCCTTCTACAGATGTTTATTTAACGTTTCATAATGGCTACTGGACTAAACTTCATCGCCTATATGTATCTCATTGAGTATGAGTAGAAGTATTAAAATTAATTCATGATTCCAAAGTTGCTTGACCTTTTGGAGCATATAAGACTCAAGAATTGTTAGCACGTTCCTTCTGGTGGCCAAATTTTTAAGAGATGTCAAAAGATACATTTACATTTACTCACTATCAATTTCATCATACCTGACATGTTCCCAAAACAAGACTCCACACAACTCACCACTGGGTTTACTCCAACCTCCTCCTATGCCATCTCTTCCCTGGAGTTCTATCTCTATGGATTTTATAGTCGATCTAACACCTTCCAAAGGGATGACATCGAAAGGAATGAAAACAATCCTAGTTGTAGTGGATCGTCTTACAAAGATGGCTCATTATATACCTGCCAAAGGAGTACCCAAAGCTGAACAGACTGCAGAACTTATTATTCAGGAAATATTCAGGCTTCATGGCATCCTAGATTATATAGTTTCTGATTGATGTATTCAATTCACTTATAAGATCTGAAAGAGTTTCTGCACTGACTTGGAGTGAAGGTTAATCTTTCCCTCTCTTTTCATCCACAGTATAATGGTCAAACTGAAAGTACTAATCAGACACTTGAACAATACATATGGTGTTTTATTAGGTACCATTAAGATGAGTGGATGGATTTTCTAGCCACTGTTGAATTTTCATATGACTCTGAACACAGTATAATTTCCCAATGTCCATTCTTTGCTAACTTTGGATTCTATCTTACATTTGTTTTGAATCTCCCAGTTTCCACACCAATTCCAACTGTGACTGATAGCCTCTCTTGAGATTCCTGTAAAATTGTGATTCTGAGACTTTGAGAGAAGCTCAAGAATATTATAAACAAGCTGCAGACACCGTAGAGCTGTACCCAATTTTTGGATTGGAGACATAGTATGACTGTCCACTAAAAATCTCAAACAACAGATGCCTTCTCTGAAATTAGGTCAAAAATGTATTGGACTATTTAATATTTTGTAACAATTAATTATTCTGGCTGTTGGACAGCTCTCTGCATTTACTCTGTGTTCTAGCTCAGTTTTACTGTTCGCCTGATGTTTCAGCATGTTCCAGCTCCACCCCTGACTTCCTATAAAAGACATGCTTGTTCTTGTCTTCCTTAAGAGATGATTGTGCTTCTGTCAATAATCCAGTTTCTGTTGCTGCAGTTCTGCCTGCTACTATTTGTGTACCGACCTTGGATTGTCCTTAACTGCACCTCTGCCTCAACCCTATGTCTTATTTGACTATGTCCTGAATCTGGCTGCAATTGACCTTTCTTTACTATACCATCCTATAGAGTGTTTCCTTCCTCCTTGCCAGTGGCCTCCAATTCAACCTCCGGACTATTAAAGTTACTCTCACCAGATGTAACTTGACACCATTGATCCTACCAGGTTCTCCTTCTCCCTGGTCTCTTCTCTCCCCCACCACTATGAATTCTTGCTCCAATTAGGCTGTTTCCTTCTACAGTCAGACCATTATCACTGCCTTCGACTCTGCCACCCCTGCTGTCTCTATCAGCCTTCATTGGCCCCCACTTCAACCTTGGCACTACAAACTTACCTGCTATCTTCAAAAAAGCTCCCATAGCACGGAATGGCTCTGGAGTAAGTCATGCACTCCTGCTGACTTCCTTCACTTCAAGTTCAGTCTCTCCTCTTACAAGTCTCCCCTACAACAGTTCTAATTCAAAGCTCTCATTTCATCTAAATCCTCCAACCCCTGTTGCATCTTTTCCACCTTCAAATACTGCCTCTCTCCCACTTCCCTCCTCACTTTCAGCACTTTTATTTGCTGCCCATTTCACCTCCAAAATCAAGTCCATACATCATGACATCTCCTCCCATCAGTCCCCGCTCACCCACCATCTCCCCCCTCCCTACTCACCTTGTCCCTCATTCCATCCTTTCCAGTGAAGGCTATCTCCACTCCCTGCTCCCCACTGTCACCCACATTCACTAGCCCACCCACCTTATTTTCCTTCACTCCAATATCTGCGGATGAAGTCCACACTCTTCTATCCTCATTAACCCCCTCCACCTGCAGCACTGAACCTATCACTCTCACCTACTCTGCTTCCTCTCTCTTGAGACCTGCTCCAACCTTGCCCACCTCCTCAGCCTATCCCTATCCTCTGGTATTTGTCCTTTTGTACCGTTTATCACTGCCTTTCGCAAACTCTCCAATCTATAGGCCACTGTAGCACTGTAGTCACCTGGTTTTCTTCGTACCTCACCAAACACCAATCTGTCCCCACATTTTAAATTTACCTCCCCCTCCAATGCAACATGGTTTTGCCAAGGTGAAAAGTTTCAATTTTTTTTGCTTTACTTTCCTTAATGAGTCATGCCCAGTATTTCTAATACTGAAATATTCCCCACCACCACCACCACCCTCACACCACTACCAGTAACTTCAAAACAATGAATAAATTAAACATGTTTGAAATGTAGTAATATGTTTTATGTTACAATTAGACACAACTCAAAAATATCTTCTCTGAATCTCCATCCCAGTGATTTTAGGGAACATTCTATTGTCCAGCAAAGTTTTGGAGACACTGTTGACTTATTTAGGCCAAACCCCTGGCAATTAGGTCACCATACTGAACCTGATCAGGTAATAAAGCAGAACCAATATGACCATCAACTACAACTACCAATAACATTGTCCCGCATTGGTCCTCAAGTGTGACTAAAAGATTCCCAATTGTGCTGGTGTCTGCAGTAGAACTTTTTGTTTGATGAACTTGAGAATCAAGCTCAACCCTTTACATATCACGCAGCAATATTTTTCTGGGTAATTGTCAGGCCCTATTGCTATATACTTGGTTGGTTAAGTAGAGCTTTGGGGATTAATTTACTATATTATTATCACTGTTGAATATAATATGTTTCAGTTTAATTTCACTCCTTGTTTATTTTGATTAGGGACCCTCACACAATATATATTGACAATAGTTTTATTTAATTTTAGCCAAGATAATTAGTCCTTACCTTTCAATGTGCCTTCAGTTCATATTACTTTCTTACCTTATTTCCCCCCTTCTAATTTATTTTATGTGATCTGCCCCTCACCCCCCCCCCACTTTCTATTTTACTTTTCATATTGTACCATATTTATTCACACATGCAGATCAGCAGCACCCACTAGGTGGCAGCATTATTACACTGCACCTACCGTAGGTCATGGTACAATATTGATTTCTCAACATTTCAGTGTCTGTTGCCTACATGTGGCAATAATGATGTGCTGTAATAAGAAACACATCAGACATATGTAGTAAACACTAATTTATAAACTGCAGACTGAAGAGTTTCTAACTTCTGTCTCATTACCCTTATAAACAAGCTTAACCAGAACCAAACTTAACACTAAGAATAATGACACCGGACAACTGTTAAATTTTCTAACTTAAGTTGCAATTTATTAGATTTCAATTAGAATTTGCTTAATTTAAATTGGTGGGGAAGAAGGCAAGGATGGTGAGGCGACCAAAACTATGTCAAACTTACCAAACAGTGTATTGCCATCCGCCACTAACCACTGGTCCCAGGAGAAGACCTTTACAATTGGTCGGTGCTAACTCTTGCGTCCGCACTACCAAACAGTGTATGGCCAATTGGAACTAACCACTGGTCCCAGGACAAGGAAGAAAGAAGGAGAACGGATTAGATGCAGTACCACAAATGAATTGCAGACAAACAATTTACACCCTTCCTTGTCCCTATCACATTGTCATCCTTTTGTTGGACCCAGCGGACGTATATACCATTTATACATGTTCGACTTCCAACGACCTAGTGCCTTAATGTTGTCAATGGAGGATCCTGCTTGAGCCGCAGCTGTAGCCGCCCCGATTCTGAACGAATGTGTGGCAAACAGTGTAGTGTCCAGACCGGATCATTGCAAGGCTTTCTTAAACAGCGCGTTGAATTGAATTGATATTTAGTCAATGATTCACCATCTGCTTGCACTAAATGGGGGCGTACTGCTGAAAAACTATTACACCATGCTACGGGGTATAGCTCAGTGTCTTCTGCAGGCTTCATTAACAACCAATGGCCCTTGCCCAACTTATCAGTTTTGGACTGCAGTATTTTACATGCCACCTGTGAGGAAACAATTTTGACAGCCTTGCAGAGTAACGCGTTGCCTACCTTGTGCTGCAATTGCGCTACTAGAATGCTTACCCTGAATGTGCAGAAAAAGACCATTGAGAATGCCGTACTGAATATCACTGTTTCATATGCGCTGTCTGTTGCTTGACTCAAGGTCCCTATTAGCTGCTTCAAAATTTCTGCGGATACCGGCTGTCTGACATTATCCTCTCTAGGTTGTAATTTGTGCCATCCCCAAAGAGCTCTACCAATATGGAAATTCTTTGTTATGTCCTCTTTACCTAAGATACGGGCCGTAAAAGATATGCCTGCCAGCAGCAGAGAGACTGAGGACTTGGTGGCACCTGCTTGGTACTTAGCCAATATGAAATCCAGAATGTCATCTGTCCCTGGCTGCTCTGCCCTTCCTCTTGCTTTCACGAAGCTGAGCCATTGAAGCCATGCTGACCGGTACATTCTCCTGGTATGAGGGGCTAATGATGTTTCCGCTAATTCCCTTATGCCGGCTCGATGATCTGCCAAACATAAGCCGGACATGTCGTACCTTTCAACTGAGCCTGTGGGGCCAGCTCTCGGAACCGTTGCCATTGATGACGTGTAATGCTCTAAATGAAATGTCATGTGCCAGGCATCTGAGTACCATGTGTCTCAGCAGTCTGATAGCTTGTGGTGAAGATGCACTCTGTCTGTTTATACATTCCACTACCCCCAAGTTATCGCACCAGCAAACAATGTTTCTCCCTTTCAGTTTCGTGGCCCACAGTTCTATTGCGACAATTATAGGGAAAAGCTCTAACACCAACAGGTTTTTAATCAAACCGCTCACGATCCAGGACTCAGGCCAAGGAGCCGCATACCATGAACCCTGAAAATAAGTGCCGAAACCATACGACCCGGAAGCGTTGGTATGCAAGTCTAGTGAGACAGAGGATACTGCTTCAGAAGGCCAGATGCGCACACCGTTAAATGTCATGAAGAATATATTGCCAAGTCTCCTTGGATGTCCTTTGGCAGAGTTAGCCTACTATGAGGACTGGTTAGACCTGCAGTTGGTAGTTGGAGCTTCCTGCAAAAAACTCTGCCCATTGTTATGACCCTGCATGCGAAGTTGAATGAACCCAGTAGGGATTGCGCTTGCCTCAATGTAAGAGTATGTGCCGCCTGAGTGGAGTCTATGTATCCCTGCAATTTCTCTATTATATCTCTGGGCAACCGGCAACACCCCATTATTGTGTCGATCTCAATCCCCAGGAAAGAAAGGGAATTGGAGGGACCCTCTGTTTTATCGTGCACCACTGAGACGCCGCAGATTCTAAATAGTGCTTGCACTGATCTGAGTGTATCTGCGCAGATTGTTTGATTGGCTGGGCCCATGAATAAGAAATCGTTTAGGTAATGTGTGATGCCTCTGTTGTTCGTTCCCGCCTGAATGCACCAGTGTAGGAAGGAAATACATTTTTCAAAGAAGGCACAGAACACTGAGCAGCCCATGGGAAGACATCTATCAATGTAATAACCATCTTGTAGCCTAAACCCCATGAACTTAAATGACTGAGGGAGCAGTGGCAGTAGCCTGAAAGCTGACTCAATGTCTAATTTCACCATTAGAGCTCCTTGACCAAATGATCTCACCATGTCCAGAGCTGACTGAAAGGACTGATATGACACCGAACTATCGTCGTCATCAATGGCGCTGACTGGCCCTCCCGGGGGGTATGACAGGTGTGGAATCAATCTAGATTTCCCACTACTTTTTTTGGGTACTACCATGACAGGTGAAATAGCTAGTCCTTCTATTGGGAGAACAGGAAAAGGTCCTACCATACGACCCTAATGCACTTCTTTGCTGACTTTCTCGCTGATTATATGGGGTAGGGCATATGCTGATTTTAAGTTTTTGACAGTCTTGGCTTTCACCTCTTTCCTTACTGGGAGTTTAAAACTGAATTGGAAACCGTTACTATGGGGGAGCTGGCTTTATGAAGTAGTAGAGTTGGGTGCCCCTCGTCCTTTACTGACATTGGCGGTGGGACGCAGTCAATCTTTCGCCGAGTGTGGTCCTCTGCATTGCCCACAAACGTATCTGTACCTGCAAGGGGTTCCCCGAGTGCACAACTTTACATTCAAAAGGTATTATATGCTGCCCTGACACTCTTTTCCTGAATTTCTCGTCATACTTGCTCCAATGCGACCCCGCATCTGTCAGGAATATATCTGTAATAAGATGCACATAACGCCACACGTCTGTCATTGCCTCTGGGCGTGTCTCTATGTATGTGGCCGCGAAAGAACAGTACGCTGAAACCCATTGGGGGAAGGTTTTGTGAGCATCCTCCCCTATACCCCCTTTTTCTCTGGCTGCCTCTAACTCCTTCTTCGCTTCCTCTGTTAGCTCAAACAGGTCCACATAAAACCCCTTCTTTATCCTGTCCCTGTTGACGGCCGAAGCCCAATCAGCAATCACATGTAAGAGCATTTAACCACGTCTGGGCTGCGCCCTACTGGCCTGCTGGGTATGCAACTTTCCTTGCTTTGCGTGCTGGCCCCTATGAAATGAGCGTGTAGAATTTTCATTACTTTGCGTGGCCCCTGCTTATCATCCGACCCTTCATCTCTGGACGCAAATGGTGGACTATGTGTTTGTGCATGTACCACATCAATTCTTTCATGCTCGCCTGCTGTCACCGTTGCGTCCTTAGCTGGTGTCTGCCCTGTTGATGCATTGCCTTTACCGGTCGTTTGTGGGTGGTCGATTTGCACCACTGCCTGCCTCGTGCTCTCTGATGATTCGCTGGCACTCGAGACAAATCCTGCTGCACTTGTCATGTTCGCCTATTGTGCTGACATAAATACAGGGTTAGCTTGATCTCTGCTACCTGGTGTACTGCCAGGCCGCGCTATGCTTTGCTGCAAAGCTACAAGCCTCTGGGACCAACTAACTGCTTCACCCACTACCTCCATAGGTTGAAGCATTTGGCTTGGCATAGTAGGGGGCTGAGAGCCTGTGTTTGCTGGGATTTGGTGTGCCCTGCTCCCAGAGCTGGATTAAGGCTCTGGGGGGCCTGGGGCACTTTAGGCAGGGGGACCCCTATGATGTAACATGGTTATCATTTTAGACAAACACACAGGCAATGCTGTGTGCACTGCTGTTAGGTGCACACAGCTCTGCCTTCACAAGCAGTACAAGGTGAAACGGGACATACCTCCCAACTGTCCTTGTAGTCGGACCCAATCCTGACTAAGCTGAGACAGTCACCCAAATTCAGGACTGCCCGACCAGATTCAGGACAGTTGGCAGACTGCCCTGCTCTCTCCTACCTGTTCTTGTCACTTTCTCCACCTGTGGCTGCTGGTGTCTTTAGCTCAGTTGCTGCTTGTCTGGATACTGGAATGATGGGGGCCCTATTTGGAAAAAAAAATGGGTACATGAAAATTAGAAAATTCCAACCAACCCCAGCATTAAATCAATAGTATTCCCATTTAATATATAAACATATTTCCCTCCCTCAAAACAGCCCTATCAATAAATTAAATGGCATTTATGTTTAAAAAATATAACCATTTTGCACAATCATCCACTGCATTAAATAATTCATATCCACATTTAATAAACAGACCTAATTTTCCCCAAAAAGCCCCACATTCATTTATGAGCTCCCAAACCACCCCAACATCAAATTTAAAGGTCCAATCACCCCATCTTAAATTGATAGCCCACGCTATTACATTAAATTGCCCCACCATCACTCCACAAATAAAATAGGACCCATTAAATAATTAGCATCTACCTGCAATCCAAGATTAAATTAAGAACCCCCCTTCCCTCCCACATTATATTAAAAAAAAAACCTTCCCTCACACATTATATTAAAACCCCCCTTCCCTCACACATTATATTAACATACTACACCCCTCACACACACATTATATTAACATACTACCCCCCTCACTCACACACATTATATTAACATACTACCCCCCTCACACACACACATTATATTAACATACTACCCCCTCACACACACACATTATATTAACATACTACCCCCTCACACACTCACACATTATATTAACATACTACCCCCTCACACACTCACACATTATATTAACATACTACCCCCTCACACACACACATTATATTAACGTACTACCCCCCTTCACACACACATTATATTAACATACAACCCCTCTCACACACACATTATATTAACATACTACCCCCACTAACTTTGTTTTATCTGCACGCTATATGGCCTTGTTTCTCTTCACAAATGGGACGGCACCTGTCACGTGGTGCACATCCCTGACAACAATAGCAGCCACACATAGGGGAAGGGGGGAACGGATTGTAAGAATCTGCAGCCAATGATAGAACGTGGCTGGTCTCGGAGGAGGGGCCATCCACCAAGTAATAGAGACTTGGGCCATTGCAGGGACCGGCCCAAAATAGTCTTTTTTATTCTTCCTGCCCCAGCCCGCCTCAGAAAATAGTACTGATACTGCACATTAAAAAAAAACACTGATAAAATTACATCAGTTTTAAGTTATATATATATATATATATATATATATATATATATATATATATATATATCAAACTTATTGACATGTTATAAATGTTTCTTTCTTTTTAATGTGCGGTATCATTGCTCTTTATGTATGTGTATGTGTATAAATGTATATATATGTATACATATAAATACACATACATAAAGAGCAGTGATGCCGCACATTAAAATGAAAGAAACATTTATAACATGTCAATAATAAGATGCAATAATATGTCAATAATATCTATCTATCTACATATACATATATATATATATATATATATATATATATATATATATATAAAATATATGTATATACGTAGGCACACACAACAAATATGTTATGGGATCCCCTATTTTGTCAGTAATTAATAAAGTAATTATGCCTCTTCTATTAAAGGTTCAATTAACATATACATACACATATTATAATATATATATATATATATATATATATATATATATATTTATGTGTATATGTATTTATGTGTATATGTGTAATATATATATAATATATATTACACATATACACATAAATACACACATACATACTCCAAGTGAAAGTGGGACTTACCTAGGAACCCACGTTCAGCACAGCATCCCAGACAGTCTCTTCTGGTATTGCATGTGAGGAGCTGCTGCTACACATGCGCAGCAGCTCCATTTCGGCCATCTTAGAATAGCCTGCACCGCGACTGCTGTACATCAGGACAGCTGTCAAATTTTGCGGGGGGGGGGCGGTGCGCCTGCGTCAGGGGGGCCCCACAGCCGCAAAGCAAGAGCAACAGAATCAGATCACCAACTGAAAGGTGATCCTATCAGATGGCGGCTGGTGGCCGGCGGCGGGGGGCCCTCAGAGAGAGGGGGGCCCGGGGCACGTGCCCCCTGAGCCCCCCCCTTAATCCGGCTATGCCTGCTCCTGTCCCAAGGACCGTATGGGAGAGTTGCCGGGGGGGGGGGAGGGATTTACCAGGAGGGGGGTAAGGTGCTGACCATTGGTCCTGCGCCTGCCGGGAAATTTGTGTGGTCAGAACCCCACTGTGTTGGTCATAATCAAAAATGGCCAAGAGTTTGCCTAATTGATACCTGGGATTGGAGCTTATAGATGGGCGGGAGGGCATGGCCATGAGGGAGGGTTGAGTTGGCCCTGTGGCCCATGGGGTTGTCTTAGGGGAGTGGCCATACCCATGTGGTCCAACATTTGCCTCTGTAAACTGCGGCCCGGGGAGACCTGAAAACCTGGAATGCACCTGGGCTCCTCCCTCTGGCCGGTGTTGAGGTCCACCGTTTTCTATCGTAGGCGGCTATCATGCTGCTGTCCTGTGAAAATCTACCTGGAGTTATGTCTTATAGGGGGTTAAACAAAACCCACTGAAGGGGAAGGACAGGGTGATGTGTGGGGGGTGGGGTGTGCTACCCCAAGATAGCCTGCATTTGTTTGACTCCTGGAGGGAATGGGGGCTGTGTGGCAGGCATCCAGCCCTGCCAAATAAACCCCTCTCTATCATTAGAAAACATTGGTGGCTCAGTGACTACTGTTGGCCACGTCTGGGGGATAGAGGGAAGACTTTTCCCTCTTCCCCGTCTCCTTGCTGATGCCCTCTCAGGGGCTCCAGAGGCAAGCAGTGTTGCTGCCTGCACCTGAGCTCTGGACCTCCGCGCATGCGCACTACAGCATGCACGGAGACCGGAAGTGATTGGTTTAAGCCGAGTTCCATGAGAAGGAGCCACCGCGGCTTCCCCTATAGGGGGTAATTATCTCTGTGGGTCTTATTGTTGCGGCCACTGCAGACTACGCCAATTCTGGAGGGTCTGCGAAATGGGCCGGAGGGGCGGATCTCCGTGGCTGGGGCATAACTAAACAGGGACCTAATGGGGATGCAGGGGACAATGCAGGCTAACGGGCATAATATATAGAGGGGATGAGCAAGCACCCACAAACTCTTGGAACAGGGAGAAATACAATAAATATAGGAAGCTAGCTAGCAGGAGAAAGGCCAGACAAAGGGGACAACTGGAGACACGAGGAATAATAGAGATGACGAAATGGGCAAACAAATGGGGCAAACCCTGGAACAAAGAAAAGGAGTACAAATATATAAAGCTAGAAGGTAAAAAGCAGAGAAGGGGACAACAGGAAACACGTTGTTAAATGGAGATGCCTAAAAGAGAAACGACACAGAAGGGCAGGGGAGCAGGGAAAGAAAAAGCCGAGATAAAGGAATAAAATAGCGATGAGACAGGACTACACAGAAACAAAAAACACCAAGAGAACAATGCAGGGTAACGGCAACAAAACAAATATACAAAACAATACAGTGATGCTACTCAGCCTGTCTGATGTTGATTTCTAGCCGAGTAAGAAGGAATGAACATGTCTTTCCTGGCGTACATCCTTCTCCAGGGAGTCAACACCTACCCCCATTCCTTTGGCTGGAAACTGGAGATGAGTTAACCCTTAAGCTGAAGGTACCATTTGTTGTCCTGATCATCTGAGTTTAGGGACGTTTCACTTATGGCTGCACTTGTCATTGTTGCAAGAAACATCGCCAGCTTTCAGAGGTTAACCCACCTTCATCAAGACAAACCATGATGAAGTGCACAAGCTTGACAATGGTCAACAGATAGGTGAATTGAGAGTACAGCATTTAAAGGGAACCTGGGTAAATAGAAAAGCATAGTCTACGGTTGCAATGGGGACAAGAAATATCTGGCAAAATACACAGTATATGTTTTTAGCTAGTGATTTATTAAGGATTTATTGAGGATAAAATCAATATCCTCAGGATCATCGTTGATTATTGAAGAACTTTTGAATAATATCATGGAATAAGTTATTTCAGCACTGTCTTGTACTGTGAATTTAACTTTAGCTGAGACTTCCCGAGGAAAACAGTTAACTCATTAACAATAAGGTTATGAAAGATCAGATACTAAAAGTTATATTCAGTTAAAGGTATGCTATTGATTAGGAACTTATGACAGTTTAAAGTACATCTGTCTCTTCCACACAGTGGAGGCAACTGAAGCAATATTAATGAGAATGTATTTAACAGAAATAGGAAATAATTACAGCCGAAGAGTACCATTTCATATGTTAATGCAGCTGTCATTTCCTCTTGCTATGATGTTGCAACCGGGCAGATGGTTGGCACCTCAGAAGTAGTGTAAGGAAGGATTCTACAGGCCTGGTGGTATGGTAGAAAGGCGAAGGTCCCCCCAGTAGTGTTAGAAATAAACAAGGAACACAGGGCTAAAACTGCATAAAGTAATGGGTTTATTCTCTTTGCTTGTGGCATAAGGTTTTACCACTGCAGCAGATAAGTAGCGGTAGTGTAGGTAATTAATACCACAATACCATCAACATTCAATGTTATTCAACATGTCGCAAAATAAATAGCATTTTAGGAATCTTGGTTCACCAATATGCAAACATAAATCGACAGCATACATAGGTCACCGAATAAATATATCCCACTTTAAATCTAGGCACTGTGCTTTAGTGAAATGGATTTCACTGGATAGATACTTTAGGAGACAACTGGTTGCTTCAAGTTAAATAGACCATTACACTAAATGCTGAGGCAGCAGATAATATAGACCAATCAATCACAATCTTTTAGTGCAATTATACACATTATACTTATCACACAAAAATCAGTAGAGATGCAACAAGGATTAATTCAGCTGGTTCAGGTTAGATGCTCTAGAAGAAATGACTGTAGACTATGGTCACTTTATGATATACAAAACCCAAGGGAGTAAATTGTAATCCACAGGTTTAAGCAAAGTTTCAGCTGACACATAAAGCTTATTTACTTGTGAAAGTTGATATCAGTAATCTTGATGCATGCGTAACTCCTGAGCTCCGTAAACAATGGCAATTTTGTACAATAAACAATTTCCAGTATAAAGGACTCAGTGTCCACTTTGCAATCTGTCTAATGGAATAAGCAGCTCTCTCCAAGCAACTGTAGGGTTAAACAACTTGCAATTCTCTTATCAGCAACCATTTTAGGCAGTTTCACAACAGAATCAAACTTCTAATGCAATATAGACAAACTACTGGTAAGTGATTGCTCTCTATGTCCCAGCTTGCAGATAACTTTAAATGCAGCAGATTTGACTGGAGCAAACTCTTCCTTTAGACAGTGATATAACGCCTCTCAATAGCAATACTACAGCCCAGGAGAGTAGTTTTAATATCACAGTTTGATGTCTCACTTCAATAACTTGAACAGAGCAAAGCAAAATAAACTTATCTGTATTCATATGAGTCCTCCTGACATTTCATGGGCAGTGGCAAGTTAGGTCTTTTCCTATACTACAAATGTGCTTCTTTCTGAGCTGGCTGCAAACATCCCTTAGGACATCACTTCAGCCATGGCATTCAGTGGCTCTTTGTGGGAAAATCCTCAATTAGCTCAGTCAACAGTCACACATCACTTCTCCCCCTAGCCAGTCCATTTTTTGGCCCCTCCCCTTTCCCCCCAAGAATCTGCTGAATCTTTCTAGTTCATTCACTGCAGTATGCCCATCCCAAAATAGCAGATGCAATTTGCATTTAACTTCCCAGAGGCAGTCTGGGGAACTGTAGTTTTATGAATGGGTGCATACAGTAATATACTAGTGATTTGCAGGGTATTACATTTTGGAACAATGTAAATGAAAATTTGAGCTGTTTTAAATTAAAAATAAATTTTGTGCCAATTCTTTTCCCTCCTTCTAGGCATAAATCACGGAGACCTCAATGACCACAATATCTTATTACAAAAGACTAACTTATCAGATGGATGCACTAAGGAACTGTACAAAGTTTCAGGAATTCTAGATTTTGGTCACTTGAGCTATGGTTATTATGTTTTTGAAGTAGCAATCATTATAATGTACATGATGATTGAAAATGCTGACCCTATTTCGGTAGGGGGATATGTACTTGCAGGATTTGAAAGCATTGTTCCATTGACAAGAGAGGAAAAAAATGCTCTATTCACTTTAGTGTGCTGTAGGTTTGCACAGTCTCTAGTAATTGCCAGGTACAGTGTCCTACTTTGCTCAGAGAATGAAGAGTATCTCATGATAACTGCAAAAACTGGATGGAAGCATTTAACAACACTGCTTGATACGGGCAAAGAAGCTGTAGCAAATATCTGGGAGAAAATTGCAAGATCATACAGTGATAAAATAAACCAGAATTAATTGTTGTATTCTAGATGATGAATTGAGCAAAATAGAAAGTACAATAATGCAGAGAAATTAAAAGGAGCAGGAGATGACCTGAAGAAACACAGGCCAAGACAAAGCATAACAGGATTACTATTGGAACAATGTTGTATGTCATATGCCTAAGAAAATCTTGGGAAGAATGTTTCTATATTTGGGTAAAATGAATCACATAAGATGACACCCTTGTGCATGAACTAGAATCTATAATATAAATGCTTAGTGGCGTGTGTTAGTCTGTCTGTGTGGAAAAAATAAAACCAAGCTGCAGCGCCACCTGCTGGGCGGAGTTATACACTGACCTACTAAATTCTTAGTGTGTGTGGAAAAAAAATTCAGAAAGGGCAGAAATTTGGTATACTAAGATGTTTTTAATTTTTTAATTTTATTTGTTAATTGTTAAAAGTGTTAATAAAGATTTTAAAAAAATATATATATATTTCTTGAAGGAGAAGTGACAGTTGGTAGTGGTTGGTGGTTGCCGGGGGTGACGTGAGAACCTTTTTAACACCTTAAGTAGCTTGATTTGACTAGAATGCATGAGTATCATGCACGGGTTAACTTGTGTATAATATATCCCTTCTAAGCTGACATTCCCAAGTCAGGTGGGTACAACAAGCTGTTTTTTAAAATAAAATCAACAAGAAAATACATGTGCCAAACCATTCTTAACAGAGCCACAAAATCATAGTGCTCAGACCAAAAAGATTTGTTTTCATAATAAAGACATTTCTACTTATGCTGATGTGTCTTCTTACAGAGCTGTTGTATGGTAGATTCTAAATACACTCTATTAGCTCTTCATTTAGGTAGAAACAACTTACATGATCTTAAGAATAGAGTTTACTGACCCCATGTGGAAATTTTTTGCGTACACAAGTTGAATGAGTTTTCTCAGATCAAGAACTCTAATGACTGTTTCTCCACCAGAAGGAGTTTAGAGAAGAAGTTGGTGCCTCTCTGAGTGGTAGGTATTAGGTAAATTAACTGAACCAAGAGAATAATTGAATCTGAAATTCTTCCTCCGACAAGGCATTTGTCTTGGGTAATTTTTAATGAGGATATAGAGCTAGAGGCAAGATTTTGGGATGGGTCAACAATGAGTTAGATTTCTTCCTGTGATTTACCATATTTAATGTTAAATAAGTTAAAACTAAAGGAGAAAGGGCATCCGATTTAACATTTTTGGAACCAGGACAAAAAACTAGCAAAATATCAAACTGAGAAAAGAAGTGCCTAGCATGCTTGTGCTTTACAGATATTGTTCTGTTTGGAGGTATTGAGGATTCTTGTAGTCCTATCCTAACAGCTTTCTCCCTGTTTTCACTGATGCATTTTTTTTTCTGCAGGCAGTTTTCTAGAGTAGAAACAACATGGATGATTTTTCCCCAAAATTATAACATTTACATAATACTTCTCCTAATCTGTTGAATAATCTACCTCTAAGAAGAAGTTTTGAGAAAGATCTGGGTGCTATAGTACTGAATCTGAAGGTAACTCCTATTTTAAGGAAAAGAAAGCAGGGATGATGGTGGGAGGCTATTGATTGGATCTTAGTGAGAACAGTAATGGGAGCAATCACAGATAAATAGTACATGCAGTGGCGATAACAATTGGTGAAGCTGAGGAATCTTTGAGTAGCTTTTAGGCCTACATACTGAGCCCAATTCAGAATAACTGAAACAATTTAGGAACCATCTGGAATGTAATCTATCCAAAGTATGTAGTGACTGTTCAAATTGTATTTTCCAAAACTACCACTGGTATATCTTACGGTGTTAGTCTATTTAGACATCAACCTGACTGTGGGAATGGATAATGGATATATGCAATATAATCATCCTCTAAATGGAGGTGTCCTAGCTAGATGTTTATGGCACAATTGTATGGGTAGTCATGTGGTAAGGTCTCCACATAGTAGTACTTGAAATAATGATGAGGAAGAGTAGAGACAATTGCTATGCTTACCAAGGCAATAGATGAAACAAGGGTGTCCGCCGATCCGAGATCTCAAAACCTTTAAAATATTTCTTCTATGCTCATTGAAACGCAGTTTAAGTTTTCTTGTCGTACAACCTACATAATATAGGTTGCAACTGCACCTCAGTAAGTAAATTACATAAGAAGAATTACAGTTAATAAAACCGCGTATATTATACATTTTCTTTGACTCTATATTTTCCACTGAAATTTCTTTATTCCTAATATATTTACAGGTTATACAGCAGGTTCCGCCACATCTATAAGAACCATCTGGAACCGAGGTGAACCATTTTGGTTGTGTTTCCATCATAGAACTACCACTGCTTCCAGAATTATCACGTCTTTTTTATTTTTATTTGTGAATGTCTTTTCAAAAAACTTGGTGCCAATACATTTTTTAAATTGTTTGCTTTCTTAAAAACCACTATTGCTTTTTCTGGTAAAATAGATTTCAAAACCGGATCTTGTTTTAGTATTGAATAATTAGAGCATAATATCTTTCTTATTGCTGTAGAAGATTCATTATATTTAGAAATAAAAGCCCATTCTGTATTTTCATTATTTTTGTTGACTCTACTGTGATCCCTTTTCCCATCACTTTTAGCCCCTGCAATCTCTTCTAATTCAGGATCAAGAGTCCCATTATTAGGATTCAACAAAGTTCCTCTATTCATTAGTTCTACTTCTTCAAATGCTTGTTTAACAAGTAGGGGAGGGTACCCTCTATCTAGGAAATTTTTGGATAATATCTTGGCCTGATCTAAATAGGTATCTTTATCCGAACAGTTGCGACGTATGCGCATAAACTGTCCTTTTGGTATATTCTTTTTCCATTTATGATAATGGGCACTTTTGAAATGGAGATAATTATTACAATCTACCTTTTTAAAGAACGTGGAGGTGGAAATATTACCATCTTTAACCATTATGGACAGATCAAGAAACTCGATGTTTGTTTCATGGTATTTGTGAGTAAATTTAAGATGATACTCATTCTGATTCATGTAATCAACAAAAGCTCGTGCTCGTGCTTCTCCCCCTTTCCAAATAAAAAACATCATCTATATAACGGCCATAGAGGACGAGGTCCGCCCCGAACTCGCCCGCCCACACGTGGGACTCTTCAAAGGCTCCCACGTACAGGTTGGCGTAGCTCGGGGCGAAGCGCGTCCCCATGGCCGTCCCCTTAATCTGCAAATAATAATTACCATCGAATAGAAAATAATTGTGCGTTAGAATAAAAAATATTGAATCTACCAGAAATTTCTGCAGTTCAACTGGCAATTCGCCATTTAATTTAAGTGCTTCTTCTATCACCTCTATCCCTTTCGTATGGGGAATATTTGTATAAAGCGATTCAGCGTCCATAGTTAAGAACGCAAATTTATCTTCCCACCTAATATCTTGTAGTAGACCTAACAAATGTGATGAATCCCGTATATGTGATCTTAGTTTTGTCACTAATGGTTGTAAATAGAAGTCTACATAACTCGACAGATTAGCTGTCAGTGATCCAAGACTTGAAATAATGGGACGCCCAGGAGGTGACTGTAGTTGTTTATGAATCTTTGGTAAGTGGTAGTATATCGGTGTAATTGGATAAGATACATATAAAAATCCCATTTCACTTTTTGGAATTATACCATCTTCTACACTTAGATCCAAAAAATCCTTCAATAATACTTTATATAATTCTCCCTGGTTCTTAGATAACTTCTTATAAAACACCTCATTACCCAATTGTCTATGTGCTTCTTTTTTGTAATCTATCAGATCCTGTATAACCACCCCCCCACCTTTATCGGCATTCTTAATGATGATAGATGAATCCTGTTGTAACAATTTTAAAGCCTCCTGTTCTTGAAATGATAAATTCGCAAGCCTCTTTCTTTTATTGATATTTGTATTACCTCCCTTATTCCTATCTGCACCATTAGATTGAGAACATAGATCCTTAAATTGTTCCATAGTTACTTTATAAAAACAGTCCATTTGTGGACTTTTCATAAAAAATGGAAAAAATTCTGATTTTGCTTTAAATTTAGATCTATCATATGTACTGTGTTGATTAATATCAAAAATAGTAGTGGGAGAATCTCCTACGCAGTTATTCTGAGCCCATAATTCTTCTAAAATATCCAGTGCCTGGACTTCTTGATCAGTATCCACAACAATGGGTTGGCAAGTAGTATCTGATCCTTTCATTTTCAATTTTTTATTCATAAAATATTTTTTCCGGCAGAGTAATCTCATGTACCTATTTAGTTCCGTGAATAATTCAAAAAGGTTGGGACCTGTTGATGGAGCAAAGTTCAATCCTTTGCTGAGGAGTTCAATCTCAGCTTCTGTTAACACTTTTTTTGATAGATTAAAGACTCCTCTCTTATCAAGGGGTCTAGAATCTCCACTTCTCTTATGATTCTTCACTCTTTTTTTATTATTTTTATTTTTATTTTTATTTTTGTTATTATCATTGTTTCCACTCTCTTTATTTGGATTTTTACTTACTTTTTTAATCTTACTGGTCTTTACCATTTTCTTTCTATCTCTCCCCACCCTCTTTGTAATGTTGGCTTTACTAGAAATTATAATATCTTTCATTTGATTAGTATCTGTATCTACCTTGAACTGAACAATAGAATCTTCTATGTATTTGTCCATATTACCCCGTTTTAGTTCCAGTTCCTGGTGTCTAGATCTGATGTATCCTCCCTGTCTTCTGATAGATGTCTTGATCTCTTTTTGGTTGTACCTGTTGAAAGTAATTGGTACCGATTTGGATGTAATATCTTTTCCTTTTTCTTTTTGTAACTGCTGTATCCCTAAAAAAGATACTGGTTCTGTATTTTTGTTATTTTTAGTTTTATTTTTATTTCTATTTGAGGATACTGCCCAACTTGAGTCATCATCCTCTGACACTCTTGAGTCATTATTGTAAGATTCTTTAGAGACTTTTGGTCTAACTGCTCTTTGATCTTGTGGATGTGTTTTATCAAAATGGTTTCTCCCTCTTTCAATAGATCTGCTTCTATGTGGTGAATTTCTATATTTTCCAAAAGGAGAGTGGGCATAATTTCTTTTTGAAGATCTAAACTGAGATCGCATCTCCCCATATCTTCTCCCACTAAAACTTTTCTCAGATTTACCTTCCCTCCTAAATTTATTATAGGTCCTCACCTTATCTTGTTGATAGTCTTGTACATCCCTGTCATATTTGGACTCTTTGGTTTGTATTAATTGACGTTCATATTCTACTACTCTCTCATTAGTCTTTTTATCCCTTTGAATAAGGGTTTCTATCTCCTCATACGTCTCTAGTTTGTTTTTAATAACTTCAATCTCCTTAGATAGGTTTTTAGCTTTCTCTTCCCTATATTTAATCAATACTTTCATTAATGAGATAGAACATTAGTCTAAAATCAGATTCCATTGAGACAGCATATCAACATCGTCCTGAAATGGAAAAGTTTTAAACAGTCTTAAGCCCCTTGGGACCATTTTCTTATCTACATATCTTTGTAGACTAATACCATCCCACCAGTGTCTCATCTCAGCTTTCAATAGATTTTCCAGTTTGTTAAAATCTCTGTTCAAGCTATGTTCTCTGAGTGGGACACTGGTGCGACCAGACTCACAATTCAAATAGGATTGTCTCCTCCTACTCCTATCCTCAAAACTGGATAGGGAAGTCATATTCTATGCCGGATATGCAGAAAAAAGTATCAACAAAATATAACTTAGTCCGGCACTGAAATGACTGCTCAGACTCGGTACCAACGCTGGGAATCTGCACCCCAAAAATAGATAAATATAACAACCAAGGTATGCGGTGGTATGCCCGAGTCTGCCACAAAAACACTCATGCACAAAGTATATAATTAAAAAATGTTTATTCTAACATATATAAAAAAAAACATAATAGGTACAACCAATGTGGGCTGTTATCGGTGCCAAAACAATTAATAGCGAGGTAGGTGCACCTACGCGCTAACCAGATAATATGTACACCAGTCCAGCAACTGTATAAGAACCGTTCCACTCTATTATTATAGAGATTATTATATGATTTTCACGGGATTTCCAAACCCTAATATTAGGGATAATAATATGGAGAATAAAGTGGTGTATTTGGGAGGTCCAACTCCGGAATAACTGATGAAATCCAATACGGAATGTCAAAAGGTAACAAAAGTCTCTTACCAATTTCTGGCGATGTATTATAAGACCGGTACCTTGATATGTACTATGTACTGTATAACCTAAATGGATCCTCCTCTTCTAGATGTAGATATTATACGGAGCTCCGTGTATAGCTCTTATTCTCACCACATCAACTCCAAACACTAGCGCGTGGTCCCGCTAGTGACTGACGTCATAGAAATGCGTCCCCGTCTCCTCCAGGACTCATCAGAAGTGTAAAGGTGAACGGTTAGTAGAAAGATGCACTGGTATAGGCACTGAACTATAGTCCACAAGAATAGTTTAAAATTAATTGCTGTTCCTCTGACGCGTTTCATCCCCATATAGGCGATTTCCTCAGAGATAAGTTTCACACTGACTTCGGTCGTCTTTTAAGACCACAGCAAATTGCAGACAATTAACACCTGGTAAAAAATTAACCCTTTGTAATTCGTGCATGAGTGTTTCTTAGAGGGTATTATATCCATTAGAAAAAACATATATATATATATATATATATATATATATATATATATATATACACAAACAAAGATCTACACATATTTCCAAGTTGACATTTTTCATATATAGTGATGTTCTCTTGTTGTTTTGACATTTCTTCTTAAAAACATACAAGTATCCAAACACTTAGTTGTTCCTCCACATATATATATATGCATATAATTACACATATATACACATAGTGTTTATCAAGTTACACGCATAACCATTTTTGAAAATATATATATCTCTATATTATTCTATTTAGCTGACATTCCAACATAAGGATGAATTGACATTAGCAAAAATTGCTATTTATTAGGTCCATAATTTAATAAACATTAGACTATAATCAGAAAGGTATGAAATTTTAAAGATTTTATAGAAACCAGACTCTACCGTTACTGACAGGCAGACATAGAACATAAAAAATAATAATAAATAAAAAAATATAAAAAAGGAAAAAGAGAGATCACTACATAGGCAGACATCTAGTTGTCTAATAAAACTCATTCATATAATGTCGTTAAGTTCAAGAGACTCATTTAAACCTACAGGGTACAATGTATCTAAGAGATAAATCCAGTATACCTCCTGTTTGCATAATTTTTTATATCTATCTCCTCCCCTTGCTGTAGGTTTAACACACTCCAAACCAGTAATAGAGAGACCTTCTGGATTACTATCATGCTTATCACAAAAATGTCTCGACACACTGTGAGATCTCAAACCCTTTAAAATATTTCTTCTATGCTCATTGAAACGCAGTTTAAGTTTTCTTGTCGTACGACCTACATAATATAGGTTGCAACTGCACCTCAGTAAGTAAATTACATAAGAAGAATTACAGTTAATAAAACCGCGTAATCAGGCAACTCATAATATAAATTGAAAAATATATAAATTATTTGTGACAAGAACACAAACATATCAAGTCAGTCCATTACAGTCAGTGTATTCCCATAGTAATGTGAATAATATCAACTTACTCAGGAGGTGTGTGAACCCAATTAATGCTATTCTCCATGTGCACAAATGTGTATACTTTGCCTATTGATTGCATTGAAATGTGGCTTGGCAGTTGTAGCAGCATATGTGCAAGTCACATTACCCTATCTGTACACTATACATAATGTAATGAAATGTCATATACATAAGAAAGAACAGTGCAAAATAGTGTCTTGACAGTGTCAACAATAAATGTAAAAGATTTTGAATTTAAAATGTAATTAAATACTAATACTTCCACATCTGTTGTGTACAGCGTTAAAAAATAAATTGTAATTTTCAGTCCTGCTCTAGACTGGAAACTATGGAAATGACAAATGACTTGATATAATATAGCCACAGCACTAATGAATTAAGTATTACCAACTCGGAAATACGCTGTTTTCTGTGGGAACTGGAGTTCGTTATTGGTATATTGTCTTTTTACTTATCACCACATAAGAACTTTACAGAGGTAGCATCTGTAAATTAAAGGATTGCAGATATATCATATGATCATTAAATGTTTGATTTAACTTGTTATTTTGAATATGTTGCAAGACAATCTATGTCCGGCATTGAATTTATTGATTACCTGGCTAAAGTTGGATTTACTCTATTAATACTGTAACAAGCATTACATTCTTTACCAGATAACATGTGTTAGATCTAAAATTCAGATCCAAGTTTGCCTGTGGTGTCAAGTATATCTGGAAGCGTTTCAATCAGCTTGAGAGAATTGACACAGACCAAGCTCTGTATACAAGGAATATTCTCTGATTTATTGATACAAAGATACAAGTTTTTATAGCCTACTGAATTAATGAATCCTACGTCATAAGCATACAAGTCTATGGAAAGCGCTACTGATTAACTTTTTCATGTATTCTTGAGGTGTTTGCTTTCTCCCCCTTCTAAGGACAGATGAGCCAATTATTTTTATCTCAAGGGGAGCTGGAGGTTCATCTACTATATGCCACAAGGGCACAGCTCCCACACTACGAGCTGAACATGAAGCTACTTATTGTTCTCATATCTTGATACATTCTTCAGGTGTTCTCTATGTCATCAAGGCCATGGGCTTACATCTTGCAAAACTGCAAATCAGCAGAAAAATGAATAATCTCTTTTAGCAAATAATATTTCTATGCAAGTTACAATAAATTGTTGAACAAAGCCCTATGAGGCCTTATATTGTATAAGAAAGCACTTTTTGCCCTTGGATATTATTATAAATATTGTTTTATTAAATTATGAAACCTTGGGAATGCTTTATTAATTGTGTGTCCTGGGTGAATTTATGAGTTTTCTTGGTCTATCTATACAATACACAGTACCTAGTACTTTCAAAAATCATGGCCTCCAGAACAGCTTGAGAGATAGCACCTCATCTATGAGCTTTCAGGTGATGTTTTTCTTTGTTTGTTTGAGAGATGGGTACAATGCCTAAAGGAGCTGTTATAGTCTCTCCAATGCTGTAACATGTTACCAAGACTGCAATCCTAAAATACTAGCAATAATAAAGAATGACAAACTGACAAAAATTATGATTTAGTTGGCTTTGGTAAATCTTGTGTGTGTATATATATATATATATATATATATATATAAACAAGTTAACCCGTGCATGATACTCATGCATTTTAGTCAAATCAAGCTACTTAAGGTGTTAAAAAGGTTCTTGTCATGCATTTGGGCCATAGCCCAGGCCTCAACCACCAACCACTCCCCACTGTCACCCCCGGCAACCACCAACCACTCCCAACTGTCACTTCTCCTTCAATAAATAGATATATATTTTTTTTAAATCTTTATAAACACTTTTAACAATTAACAAATTAAATTAACAAATTAAAAACATCTTAGTATACCAAATTTCAGCCCTTTCTGAATTTTTTTTTCCACACACACTAAGAATTTAGTCAGTGTATAACTCTGCCCAGCAGGTGGCGCTGCAGCTTGGTTTATTGTCAGGATGGTAAATGTTTTGACACCGTACAGATTTCACAGCAATACTTGGAGACCCTAAACGCAAGCTATACATAGACCAGCTCTCTCTCAGGACCAGCCAGCTACCCCAGCGATGGTCTCTCTGAACAAGTGATACAAACAAGCTTTTATACCTGATACTCCTCCCCTAGCCTTAGCTTGATGGACAGGTGACACACCCACCTTCTCTTTAAAAGGAAACGCCCATCACTGGCTCTGTTTGCACTAACAGACAGAGCGCTGCTGAATTAGTGGCGCTATATAAATAAATGGTGATGATGATGATGAGAGGAAGGATTTCAAATCATGTAAGTTAACCAAACTTAAACTATTGCTTTTCATACATAAGTCTTAACATTGAATCTAGGTGCGTTACTGCACAAATGTTTTACTCTATTTCCCTGCTTTCTCTGCATATTGCCAGCTAAATGTCTCCTTTTGTTTCAATATATAAAAAAAACCCCTTTCCTTGATCAGTATAAGAATCCCAGTCCCAGGTCAAGCCTTTGAAATATATATCAATTCCAAGCAATCTTTAAATAGAGAAGTCTGGTACGATGTGTGTGCATCCAAAAGAGAGATTCCAAAGAATATTTGAAATATGTAGTCCTTATATAGGTCTTCTTAAGTCTCAATAGAAATAATTGACTGCATTGTTTCAGAAATAACAATGCTAACTTTGAACAGCAGATGGCAGTACCACTTTATCTAAGATTAAAATGTGAATTGTAAGTAAGTGCCATTAACAATACATCTAAAATTTGTTTTGGATTAAATGAATGAAATTTAATTTATGTTAAATGGGTGGGTTATATATATATATGGCGAAAAGGGAAATAAAGCAGAGAAAAACTTAACTAATTGATAAAGGGGGCAATCTCAAAGGCTTCATTTATTCCATAGGTGTTAAAGTATCATGTTTGAAAACCCAATACAGCTCACGGCATGCAGCATGCAAGCTTATTACTCGGGCTACCACCTCTAGTCCCCAAGGTTACATGTTTTATTGCCTTGATCTTGAGGCCACTAAAATCCGCATTGTGATAATCTATAAAATGTTCGGAAACAGAATGTAATTCAGACTTATTTTGATAGCGCTAACATGGTCTTGAATCCTCAATTTTAGAGAATTCCTCCCCCACTCCCCCACATATTTTAGAACACAGGGACATTTTATTATATAGATCACAGATGTGGTTAGACAGTTCATCCAGTTTTGGAACATCTATAAAAACCACAGGCAACCTTATCTAGAAAAGTCACTTTTGCACTGCTTACACTGTAGCATACTAGGTGCTATAAAAACTTTCCAATTTTCTTAAAGATTATATCCATTTTGTTATACATTATTAGACCTAAAATAGGGATAAATGAATAGATACACTAATCTCTTAATACATATGAGTGCATAATTAAAACACAGATTGTGTATACATGTACATATCAATTAGATGCACATGAAGTATAAGATCCATTTATACCATAACAAATAAATATATAATAAAAACTAAGGATAATAAGGTACACATATCAACAATGAACATATCAAAAAGGAACATGATATAACTAAGATGTGTAAAATGAAATAAAATAAATAAAATCTAGTTAAAATAGTAACTACTCCCTGGAATCTAAAGAAAAGGGGCTATTTCATAATTGTCATTTAAGCCTTGTGGTGTCAGGGTCCCTAGTTCAAAAATCCAGAACATCTCTCTTTTTGAAAGTTTTTTTATCTAGAGCTCCACCTCTTGGCCCTAATGTAACATGTTCGATTGCTCTGAATTTGAGGTCACTTGGGTTGGAGTTATGTTTATGTAGGAAATGACGTGACACTGAGTGACTCTCTATTTTATTTTTGATATTTCTCACATGTTCTTGTATTCTTAATTTTAATGAACGTTTGGTTTTTCCCACGTATTTGAGGCCACAAGTGCACTCAAGCAGATAGATCACTGAGGTGGTAAGGCGGTATTCTTTGCTGTTGTTGGGGTTACTGAAGGTTCTTTTTTGTGGATTAGCAAATCTACAGATATTGCAATGACTGCATTTATAAAATCATTTTATGTCTGAGAGTGCATTAGTGACTGGTTTTTCATTAGTAAGCATACTCGGGGCTAAAATGTCTTTTAAATTTTTGTTTTTCTTGAAAATGACAACTGGTTTGTGCAGAAGTATATTATTTGTATTGGATCTTTTTTAAGAATATTCCAATGTTTATTGATGGTGGGTCTAATTTTTGTCTCGCCACTGTTGTATTGAGTAATAAATCACATCTTTTTTATTCTCTTTTTCATGATATTTCAGTAGGTCCAGTCTATTAGTTGCTTTGGTTTTTTCTATTGCTCCTTGTACCAAGTTATCCGGATAACCTCTCTTTTTAAATCTATCTGCATAAATTTCCATTTGTTCGAAACAGTTTTCCTCATTGCTACAATTTCTTTTTATTCTTTGAAATTGCGAGAAGGGGATGTTAGTTTTCCATTTCTTTAAGTGACCACTCTTAAAATGTAAGTAGCTATTTGTGTCTACCGTTTTTATTATGTTTTTGGTAGTGACTGTGTTACCTGTGTTCATCAAGATTAAGTCTAGGTACTCAATTTGTGAGGTATCAAGTTTAGCTGTGAAAGTGAGATTGTATTCATTGGTATTCAGATAGGAGAGGAATTGATTCAGGCTATCCATATTACCGTCCCATACGAGTATGATGTCATCGATATATCTTTTATAAAGGACTATATTATCTGAGTATGGGTTAGGGTCATATATGTATTGTTGTTCCCATCCTCCCATTACAAGGTTCGCGAAGCTGGGTGCGAAAAAAGTACCCATAGCTGTCCCTACCGTCTGAAGATAAAAACTGTCTAAAAATTTAAAATAATTATGTGTGAGGATGAAAGTCATCAATTCACAAATAAAATTATTATGCTCTGTGCTGAGATCAGGGTCTGAATTTAAATATTTTTTGCAGGTTTCTACACCTTTTTGATGTTGGATGGAGGTGTATAAGGATTGTACGTCTATTGTGACCCACGTGTATTCAGGTCTTCATTCAATGGTTTCAAAAATCTGTAGAACACTCGTCGTGTCTTTGAGATAGGATGTAAGTTTATTTACATATTTATGTAGGAAAATATCCACATATTCTGATATATGGGACGTGAGAGAGTCTATGCCCACTATGATGGGTCTGCCCGGGGGGTTTTCAAGATTTTTATGAATTTTCGGAAGAAAGTAAAATATGGGTATAATTGGATTATTGATCATGAGATACTGGAATTCATCTTTATCTAATAATTTATTGTAAAACCCTTTTAGTAAGACTTCTCTTAAAAGGGATACATATTCATCTGTTGGGTTGTGGTTGAGTAGTGTATAAGATACTTTGTCATCAAGAAGTCTCTGTGCTTTCTTGATGTAGTTAGATCTATTCATAAGAACGATACCCCCTCCCTTGTCAGCTTGTTTAATGACTACATTTTGATTGGTTTGTAAGGTTTTAAGAGCAATTTTTTCTTTTTGGGTTAAATTTTTATGTGTTAGATCATTAAATTGATGATTGCAAGGGTCTTGTATCAGTAGTTCCTGAAACACGTCTATATAGCTACTTTTAGATTACAGGGGATAAAATTTCGAAACGGGTTTTAAACCAGATTTGGATCTATTATCAAAATTTGAGATAATGGCCTGATCTTTTTTAGCAAAATGTCTTTTAAGGGTTAATTTTCGCGTAAACTTATGAATGTCAATATATAGTTGAAATTTATTGGGTTTCTGTGTTGGAGCAAACGAAAGGCCTTTGCCAAGAATGGATATTTCTGCTTGTGAAAGAGTGTGGTCAGAGAGGTTGAAAATCCCTTTTTTTTAATGTCCTTATTGTTTAATGTATGTATCTTCTTTTTTGATATGATGTACCCCCCTCGTTTTCCTCGTCTTCTGTGTACCTTCGTTTTAAGGGAGATGCTCGTCTTATATTTTCCCTTAAAGGGTGTTTTCTGTTTAACAACCTTTATTTTGGTGTCGGGCTGGGGATAAAAAATCAGTGTCGGTACATTCATCATTATCTAATGCCATGAATCTATTTTTAGTTTGCTTTATTACATACAAGGTATATACATTTATAGTACGTTTGAGGAACTTGTTCATGTACAAAAACAGATCAGTGTCCTGACAAGCCTGTGGTTGTACTTGCACTTTAGCCTTATGGTGCAATTTTACAAAAAGCCTTGAGCTAGTAGGTGATTTGTAATTAGCTACTTCTGCAGATTTTTACTTCTACTTTTATTCTCTGCCAACTTCTTACAAATTCTAGAATATATCCCTGAGCATATTAAAATATGAAGCATTCTTAAAGGTACACTATATTTCATATAAAATATATTATCACTATGCTCACTGTAGGGTGACCACTTATGTTGCTATTGTCCATGCTCTTGTATGCTGCTTGGAGTGACACCCATTTGAAGTATTCAATCTGTCAATGCGAAAGTTGGAATGAAGACATAATTTTGAATTCCTACCAAGTCCAGGAGTGCTTTTCTTACTTTACTCCTTATTACATCAACTACAACCACTGTGTAAAGCATCTGGGCAGTATGCAGAATTTATTAGTGCTATAAACAATAATTTAATGGTGTACAGTTAAAAATAGAATGGTTAAATTACAGTTTTCGGTGCAGGATACACATATGGTAAATGATAGTGCAGATGAATTATAAGTCCCAGCATGCAGGTGTCATAAAACAAATGCATTATACTGTTCATCTATTTCAGTGGAGCTTTCAATGTATATATGTTTGTACAGTATGTACATTATTGTTCAAAAACGTAAATGACACACTATCACAAGGATTTACATTGTTGGAATTGAAATAAAAGGTTAAACATAGTTGAAATTGAAATAAATCAACTCCGAACACCTTGGCTAACCACTTTGCTATAAATATAATTTTTTCTACTGTATGTTCTGTCTTCTTGGGATCCCATAGAAAGGATGTAATCCATTGGAAATTTAAAATTTTTCTTATGGATTACATTATTATTATTATTATTATTATTATTATTATTAGATTTTGGTATAAAGGGGGTAGAGGTATAAGTGGCATGGTAGTGAGGGTACTGGAAACTCTGGAGTGGCATAATTGCAACTCCAGAGTTCCAATTTTACCTACAGTATTACCATGGTACCTGCAACAAATTTGTGCCATTGGAAGCACCACACTTTTCATATTGAGACTTGAAGCCTCTTGGAAGCACTTGGTATTATTTGTCCAAATAGCCACCAAATATAACATGGGCTATAACATACATTGGTTATGAATTGTACAGTGATGATACATAGCCAGTTTTAATTTATTTGTTGAGCTATCCCATTCATGTCCAAGCACATGCACACATCAATTTAGTCAATAAGACATCCGTAGGTAGATTAAGGGTACAGCATTATAAGCAGTTTAATAACAACTTAAAACTTTTCAAACCTCTAAAAAGCAATACAATGTGTTTTAATGAAGCGCCACCTTGCATTACAATAATGGCAGTGTGATGCGCTGGGTGTCACATTAAAACCTGTATTTTACAAATATGCACATTTCTATTGATGAGTCATCAGTCTCACATTAAGTTTTATGTACATTTATCATTGCAATTTAATGTACAATGTAGGTTGTTAAGGCCCGTCTTTGTAAAAATAGGATTTTGGTGCTTAACATTCCTGATTTTAAAAATGTACATATGTAGCAGCTTTAAATATGAGTATCAACCCATTCACACATGACTAACACATCCTTATAAAATGGATTTAGGCTGTATCCTAAGTTTTCTTGCATATGTGCAGAGGCCCTTACATTGTCCTTCTTTCTAGCAACCAATAATGTTTATATAGAGCATTTTTTAGTGAGAAAATGTTTTGTTTCCTTTTAGCAAAATGTTGAGGCATTTTATCTTTCATGATACGGGTGACATAGAATTAAAGATTGTGTTATGTGTGATGAAATCCTATAGTGCACGTCTGATATGTGATTTTCTCAGTCTCTGAATGTAATTTTGTCTTTGTATGTTTGTTAAATTCAGTAACATAAATCCAGAAACAGATACATGCCACATACTGAGTCCAAATTCAACAGGAGTGTATACTGTGGGAAATAGTCTTTCAAAATTAAGTCTTTCATCAATTTTTAGTTTCGTTCCTACCTTTGTCGTCACCTGAACTTTATATATTTTTTAATGGTCACTCTCGCACAAAATATCTCATGGCATACTAGTGATTTGCAAAAACTGTGTTATAGCTAGTTACTACTATAGCAACATTATAGTAGGATTCACATTGTCACAGTACATTGAATACATTAACGACAATGATCTTAACCTGAAATTCACCACCAACATCAGCACGAACAAAGAGGACTACTTGGACCTTTCAATCTATATGGAAGATGGGACCCTGAACACTAAAACTTTCATAAAACAATTAGTTAATTTGTAACAGCTACATCACAGCAGACACCAACCACCACAATCTGTGGCTACATAACATGCTGGGAGCCCCAAGCAAAAGATTTGAAAGAAATTGCTCAACCCTCCAAAACCTTGAAGACCAAGCTAACAACCTGAACTAAAAATTACAGGAAAGATATTAATACATGCTTCATCTGTATTGCTTCAGAATATTTTAAAGTAAAGAACAGATAAATGCGTCTTGTAGTAATCTCATAATTTTGTTGGATCAAGGCATCAATGATTTCTATCCTCTACCTGCAATACACAGATAGCAATATTAAAGTAACATTTACAGTATATTGTGCCTTTACGTACAGTATCAAACAATCATTGTAGTATATTAAAGATACTCTTTAACCTTCTGTGGATACTTGCCCCGTTTTCTTACCATACCATGAGATTATAAATAAAATAGTTTTCTGCATATGGAAATCCCTATATTCAATCATTTCCTTTACATGAACAGAACAGTCATGACAGATTTGTACATTGTCATAATCATTTCATCAAGTTCTTTGGCTCACTTCCATGGTCCATATGATCTGAAAACCTGAAATCTACTGTCCACACTAAGAGGTCCCAAAGACACTGTGTCACACGCCGGTCCCATAGCTAGGTACTGGTGTTGTGACTTGCCCTTTAAGATCTATGTTGGTGCTTGCTTTCGCTTCAGAGTCTCTACCTGTCCATAGGTGTTTCTCGTTATAATGATTGGGACCTCCTTCAATCGGCTCAATTCCTTCCCACTACCCTCTGACACCCTCTCTTCATTTGACCCCACAAATGAAGAGGAGATTTCTACTCTCTTCTTATCTTCCTACTCTACCTCCTGTCCTCTTGATCCTATTACCTCGCAAATTGGTAGATCCCTGTCTCCTGTACTCATTTCACCTTTAACTCAAATCTGTAATCTTTCACTCTCTACTGACATCTTTGCATCACTATACAACCATGCAGTGATTACTCCTATTCTAAAAAAACAAGACTCCAACCCAAATTCTCTCTCAAATTACCGTCCCATCTCTCAGCTCCCTTGCCCCTCCAAGCTTCTAGAGATACTTGCCTACACTCGCCTCACACGCTTTCTTTCCGCAAACAACCTGTTGGATCCTCTTCAGTCTGGCTTTCGTTCTCAACACTCCACAGAGACTGCGCTGGCCAAGGTTGTCAATGATCTGATCACTGCTAAAACTGAACGCCATTACGCTCTCCTAATTCTCCTGGATCTCTCGGCTGCATTTGACACCGTTGACCACTCTCATCTCATACAAACGCTGCAATCCCTAGGTCTTCAAGACACTGTTCTATCCTGGTTCTCATCCTACCTCTCTAATCGCTCTTTCTCTGGAGCCACCTCTGCTCCGCTTCCCCTATAGGTTGGAGTACCACAAGGCTCAGTGCTAGGTCCTCTGCTGTTGTCTATCTATACCGCTTCTCTTGGAAATCTAATAAGTTTCTTTGGCTTTCAGTATCATCTCTATGCGGATGATACCCAAATCTATCTATCCTCTCCTGATCTCTCGACATCTGTGTTGTCCCGTGTAACTGACCGTCTTTCTGCCATATCATCTTGGATGTCCTCTCACCAACTCAAACGTATTCTTTCTAAAACAGAGTTAATAATATTCCCACCCGCCAACAAGAGCATACCTAACATTTCTATCTCTGTTGATAACATAACCATAAATCCCACCCCACAAGCTCGCTGCCTAGGTGTAATCCTTAATTCACACCTATCCTTTGTTCCCCACATTGACTCTATATCTAAATCATGTTACATACATCTAAAGAACATTTCCAGAATCCGCACATATCTCACGCAAGATACTGCTAAAACCTTAATTCATGCACTTATCATCTCCCGCATTGACTATTGCAATTCCCTCCTTACTGGTCGTCCCAAAAACAGACTCAAACCCCTACAATCTATTTTGCATGCTGCGGCAAGATTGATTTTCCTTGCAAATCGCTATTCCTCTGTTGAATCACTCTGTATGTCTCTACACTGGCTGCCTGTCTTCTACCGAATCCAATATAAAATACTTTTACTAACCTACAAGGCCATCAACAAAGCTGTACCAACATACATCTCCTCTCTTGTCTCAAAATATCTCCCAATTCGGCAACTCCGTTCTGCAAAAGATCAGCGTCTCTCATCCACCCTCATTACAGCCTCCCATTCCCGGTTACAGGACTTTTTTTGGGCTGCACCCACTCTATGGAACTCTATCCCTCGCACAATAAGACTCTCCTCTGGTCTACAAACTTTCAAGCGTTCTCTGAAAACCTACCTATTCAGATAAGCTTATAATATTCCTCAACCACCCTCTTAACCTCACTACCTTTAGCCTGTTACTGCCTGTTACACAATTTCACACAAGACAACTACCCCCTGACTAACATTGTTGTGTGACAGGATCATTTAGCTTATGAGTCACTTTTACCTTTGCAGTCTGGCTGGGCCAAGATGCAAAATATATACTTAACCTCATGTGTCAATCTCCCATTGTCCCATAGATTGTAAGCTTGCGAGCAGGGCCTTCTCACCTCTTTGTCTGTTTTACCCAGTTTGTTTATTAGTTTATTATGTTTGTCCCCGATTGTAAAGCGCTACGGAATATGTTGGCGCTATATAAATAAATGATGATGATGATGATGATAGAGGACTATTTCAAGTTCCCGTAATCATGGACTCATTGTCTGATCTTCGTGTTACTCACACTGCCGTGGGTTCTGGCTGCATATCGAACCTTTTGCCTATGTACTGGATACTATCGGTGGCCGAAGTTACCTGTCATTATTGCTCTCCATCGGCTCCGCTGTATGCCAGTTCGTGGTTCATCTACAAGCTGAAATTACGTGGTGTTATTCATCTGCACACAGAACTATTCGTGAGTTGTCTGCTACACCTGTGCTCATGTTGATTGGCTCCAGTACTATTCTACTCGGCTGTGTATGTTGCGGTATGCTATGTTGAACTACAATCAAGTTCTCTTGTCATCTGTGGTTCTATGTCTGGCACGGCTATTATTATTCTGCTGATTATTATTTGCTGGACTGTTAATATAAATATACTGCTAAGCCGGGAGCCTCTACTTCAATACAAGTTGTGTGCATTACCAGCTGTCATCTAATTGTGATGAACTCTTGCTTAACAGTTAACCGGATCTCCTGTGACCTGTAGTTCTACACTCAGTTTGGATTTCGTTATCACGCTGCACTTCTAGGCAACACCTTCCTGCTTACTCAAGTTCCTGGATGGCATATAACGTTCTTTGTTCCGCTATATGAACTATTGTGATACCTATACCCACCTGCTAAAGTGAATCATATTATACGTTTGGATCAGCCAAGTCTACATACTATTCTCATCAGACTTTTAGCTGTGTCAGTGGTTCACCTTCATCTGCTGTGTGTTTCGTGTGGGATCCAAGTGTTCTATTACCATCTAGCGTTGAACTGTTATATTGTCTATTTCATATGCTGTTGCCATTGGTTACCAACTGAAGTGCATCTGTGATTACGATTGTATTTTATTATAACTGCTGTTGTATCTTCTATCAAAATATCAAGTTGACACACACCCATTGTTTGTGTTATTGTTCCTTGTGATGCTCTCAAGTTAAGAACTTCAATTCCACTGTGTCCTGTCTCCACCACCCTCTACTATCACCACCTAAGTAGAGGCTGGGGATCCATAATTATCCTTAGCCGTGACACACTGGAAGTAATTTGGCCCAATGCCTGGATCTCATGTGGTTTAGCTATGTGTGTGGCCAATCTGGACATCAATCATTGTACCCAGAACAGGATTGGCCCTTGTGTATTACTACATTAACAAATATAATCACCACACCTGCACCTAGCTTCTACCCATCTGTCAAACAACAAATTAACAACAACTTCTCCTATTTAAAAAAAAAACATGAATAAAAATATTTACAAAAAAAAAACGGTAATCAAAATACTAAAAAATAGTTGAATGTGTAATATTCTTATATTTCACATAAGAGGAAGGATCATTCCTTATATAATTTTGCAAATATTTTATGTAGCACCTCACCTGTGTTTATTTATTGATAACAATAAAAACAATACTGTATATGAAGACAGAGTATTGTATACACATATGTTTTAGGTAGGCATGGTATCTTGTCTTAATGTGTTTTAAAATATTTTTTGTTTCTTGTTTTCAGACTTTGTTTTTTATTGCTGCTTGCTAAGCATTCATCCTACCTTTTATTCTGTTTCTTTGTTGCAAGAGGCTCTTTGATCTGTGCTTCCAGGAATTCCATTCATCCTGTATCTTTGTAGCATTTTGAGTGTCTGTTGTTTAACTTCTGTCTCATAGTCTATTTAATACCGGTTACCGAAATTCTGGTGAAGTGTAAATGTAGTGCAGGTGCCTTGGTTAACCTCAAGAGTCTATTTGCAGCATGTGCTTCTATACCTACATAACTGTGCATAGATGTGTGCTACGCAAATATTATATAAATATGTTTTGCACAACACAAAGGACTGACCAGGGTAATACAGAGTGTGACGGTATAAGTACACTGCTGCATTTTATTATATGCAAAATATGTAAAAACAAGATTCGGTTTTAAGATATTTAAATGAGCTTATAGGAGTGAAGACTGCACATATATGAAAATTTTACTTGCCACTGCCGGGCTTTTAAGCCACATAAAATACCCAGAAACGTAACTTAGGAGTAAAGAAAGGAAGTACTTTTCCAGAAAGTTTAGCAATGTGCCTTGTAATATGTGCATAGATATGCAGACATACATTTAAATAAAGCCAACTGTTACTCTCAGTACTTTTATACTGTATAACATGAATGATGATGAAATAGAAGTGTCACACTTCTGGTATTACAAACGGAACCCAATAGCCAGGTAGTACTGTAGTAAACAGGATTTATTTTGATACAGAAATAAATCTTAAATGTCCAGCAAGCAAGTCCAAAGTATCAACAGGATAACTATCCTGTAGAGGTACCAAGTAATTGTATAACAAATCACAAGGGAGCAAGGTTCTGTGGAGCATCTAGTTCAGACACAAACACAATACTCGAGCAAAGGCTGCATAACAGGAAGTGCCTTTTCTAGGCCCAAACAGGAAATGAGATCCAAGATGGAATCTTCCTCAGACAGTTCTGGCCATCTTGGATAAGGGATATTGTAAGGGCAAGTTCATATCAGAGATCCAAGATGGAAACTTCATGAGGCAATCATGGCCATCTTGAATGAGGGTAAATCTAAGGGCAAGAACATAACAGGATGCTCCCTTCTCAACGACGTCCTCCGGACGACTTAGGATCAGGCTTCCCAGGATGCTGTTGATGAAATGCTTTTACCAAAAGTGGGGCATGAACATCCTTTGCAGATTGCCAAGAGTCATCTTCTGGCCCATATCCCTGCCAACGTAGCAGATACTGTAATTGATTTCGGAACATACGAGAGTCCAGGATCTTTTCGACTATAAATTCCTCATGCTCATCAACTTGAATTGGCTCAGGAGGAGGCAAAGAGCGACCAGGAAATGGATTCTTAACTGACGGTTTTAGTAATGATACATGAAAAACAGGATGTACCTTCATGGAATCAGGAAGATCCAATCGAAAAGTCACTGAACTAATCTGTGCAATGATCTTATATGGACCAATAAACTTACTTCCCAACTTAGCAGATGGTACCTTCATTCTTAAATGTCTAGTTGACAACCATACTTCATCACCAATACCAAAAGTTGGAGCAGCCCTTCGTGATCTGTCAGCATCACGTTTATATCTTTCTTGAGCAGTTTTCAATGTCTCTTTTAATAATTCAAGATTACTTTGCATAATAATCAGTCTATCTTCCACAGCAGGAATTGGAGAGTCATAAGGTAGATTGGGACAAATATTTGGATGATATCCTAGATTCGCATAGAAAGGGCTAAATGTTGTAGATGAATGTTGAGAATAATTGTATGCAAACTCAGCCATGGGGAGGATATCAACCCAATCATCCTGTAGGTGACAAATATAACATCTGAGGTATTGCTCAAGTGTTTGGTTTGTTCGCTCCGTTTGTCCATTTGACTGTGGATGAAATGCAGTGGACAAGTTCACCACAATGCCAAGGGATTTGCAAAACTTTTCAAAATCGTGATGTGAATTGAACGCCTCGGTCTGACACCACATCATTAGGAATGCCATGCAAACGAAAAACTTCTTTTATAAGTAAGTCAGCTGTTTCTTTTGCTGTAGGAGTACCCTGGCAGGGTATAAAGTGAGCCATCTTTGTCAGTCTGTCAATTACCACAAAGATAATGGTCATATTCTTAGATCTCAGAAGTTCTACAATAAAGTCCATGGAAATGGAATCCCATGGACGTGTAGGTATTGGCAAAGGTTGTAGTAGTCCAAAAGGAGAAGCACGAGGAGTCTTAAATCTGGCACATGTTGTACAAGAGGATACATATTTTGCTACCTCTTCCTTATAGTTGGGCCACCAGAATGAACGGCTTAACAGTTCTTGAGTTTTCTGAAGTCCTTTATGGCCTGCTAATTTAAAGTCATGGAATAGTTGCATGACCTTTAACCGTGCTTTTTCTGGAACGTATAGTTGATGTGCCATATGCCAGACTCTGTTGTCATAAGATAATTTAAAATATTTTGGAGGATTCATGAGGGTAGAATCCATATCATATCCATTCTTGATCTGTGTTAAAAACTCAGTTGTACAAATAACCCCCCAAAAATTTGAATCAGGAATTATTGTTTGAACAGGCTTTACCTGTTGAGGATTCACCGCATAGACTCTTGAGAGGGCATCAGCTTTTCCATTCTTCGATCCAGGTCTATAGGAAATTAGGTAATCAAAATGGCTTAAAAAGAGAGCCCATCGAGCTTGTCGGGGAGATAATCTTTTTACTGATTTAAGGAATTCCAAATTCCGGTGATCGGTGAGGACTATCACTTGATGCTTTGCACCTTCTAAAACATGTCTCCATCCTGAAAAAGCAGCTATAATGGCAAGAAGTTCTTTATTTCCCACATCATAGTTTCTTTCAGGAGCAGTCATTTGCCTTGAATAAAAAGCACAGGGGTGAAGTAACATTTTTTCTCCTACTCTTTGTGAAATTACTGCTCCTATAGCTGAATCCGATGCATCAGTTTCCAAAACAAATGGAAGTGTAGGATCAGGATGGATTAATATAGGAGCTGACGTGAACTTTGTTTTCAAAATGGAAAAAGCTTTATCAGCTGCTGGTGACCACTGAAAGGAGGAAACCTTTTTTGTGAGCTGAGTAATGGGGGCAGCAATTCCAGAAAAGTCCTTTATAAAACGTCGATAGAAATTAGCAAAGCCCATAAATCGTTGCACATCTTTGACGTTTTTAAGTATGGGCCAATCTACCACAGCATGCACTTTACAGGGATCCTTGAGGGGATATAATGTAACCCAAAAATTTTATTTGAGTACGATGGAATTCGCATTTCTCCAACTTGATGTATAATTGGTTTATCCGTAGCCGTTGTAAAATAATTCGAACATGTTCTTGATGTTCTGGTAAAGAATTAGAAAAGATAAGGATATCATCAAGATATACAACAATGAACAGATCAAGCAAATCTCGAAAGACATCATTTATAAAATGTTGGAAAGTAGCAGGGGCATTACATAACCCGAACGGCATCACGAGGTACTCATAATGTCCAGATTTTGATCGAAAAGCCGTTTTCCATTCATCACCTGGTCGAATGCGTATTAAGTTGTACGCTCCTCTTAAATCGAGCTTTGTGAAAATACTTGCTGTCTGCAGTCTTTCCAATAATTCTGGGATGAGAGGAAGTGGATGTCTGTTCTTTATAGTAACTTTATTTAATTCTCTATAATCAATGCATGGTCGCAAAGATCCATCTTTGTTTGTTACAGATATCTGCAAAATCCTGATATTGAACAGGCAATTGTTCCACCCCAGAAGAGGGGGACACTGAGATCTGATTCTCTTCTTGTGCAAGCGGGACCACACTGATAGGATCTTGAAACGTTAGTGTTTGAGATTCCCAGTTAATGCCTGGGTTATTGTTAGTGAACCAAGGGAGACCCAAAATTATTGGAAAATTTGGAGAAGAGATGAGAAAAAAAGTGAGTTCCTCCTTATTATTGGGTTCTATCATCAGGGACATAAGTTATGTCTCATGTGTGATGGGACCAGAATTCAGAGGGGACCCATCAACTGTCTCCATCAATACAGAAGTCTTTCTTTCTTGAAATACTATATGGTTTTGTTTCGCAAAATCTATATCCATGAAATTACCATTGGCTCCTGAATCCAGTATTGCCATGGTTGAAATAAGTTGAGAGTTTATCTCAAGTTGTATTGGTATTAAAAAATGATTCTTTATTCTTCTGTTATCGCTCTGAAATGTAGACAGTGAAGAGATTTGAGGAATAATAGCATTCAGTTGATGTGAACAGCATGAAATAATAGATTCCTGGTCAGAGTCTTTAAGTTCCATCAATGTAGCAACTATCTTGTGAGGTCGTTGAGAACAATTAGATACATAATGTCCAGATTTACCACAATACAAACAGAGATTTTCTTGTCGTCGTTGATCTCTTCTTTCAATAGAAATCTGTTTGCGAATGGTATCTATTTGCATTGGCTCAGACTCCTCAATTTGTTGTGTTGCGGGAGTTCCAGAGTAATTTGATATTGCTGGTTCTGGATAATTAGGACGAGTCCACATGGAACCCCATCTATCTTGTTTTCTCTCCATTTGACGAGCATCAATACGAATACAATGTTTAACAAAGGCTTCAAATTTAGTGGGTGCATCAGCTCTAGATAATTAATCTTTAATGAACTCAGATAACCCCTTTCGATAAACAGACAGCTTAGCTGCCGAATTCCAATCTGTGTCCAAGATCCATCTTCGGAAATCAGAGGTTTATTCAGCCACTGAACGTCTTCCCTGACGCATCTTTAATAAAACTGACTCAGCAGTAGCACTTCGATTTGGATCATCAAATATCTGATTCATTGCATCCATAAAATTAGAAACATTTTGTAATGTTGGACTTTTTGCTTCTATTAAAAGAGAAGCCCATGCCAAGGCATCATCTTTCAACAATAAAAGAATACAACATACTTTTTGTACATCAGTCAAAAAATAAGTAGGATGTAAATCAAATTGCATATTACATTGATTAATAAAACCTCTGTATTTTTTACGATCACCTGAGAATCGAGCCGGAGGTAGTGGAAGTGTGGGCTGGTGTACTGCAGCTGAAGGTGCTACAGCATTAACTTCTTGAAACCGCATCTGTAGCTCTGTAAGAACTCCATTTTGTAGCGCTATTTGATCTTTGAGTTCATGAACATTTATTTGCAACTCAGTTACCTGTTGATTTTGCAGTTGAAAAATATTTGTACACTGGGTCTCCAGTTCTTGAAATTTTGCATGAAATTCCTGTAGTTGTCTTGAAGCAGAATGCATGTGGAAACTCAGATCTGAAAGTCGCTGTAAAGCAGATGGTTCTGTCCCGGTGGGGTCCGTCATTTTGGGCTCGAGTATCCTGTCACACTTCTGGTATCACAAACGGAACCCAATAGTCAGGTAGTTCTGTAGTAAACAGGATTTATTTTGATATAGAAACAAATCTTAAATGTCCAGCAAGCAAGTCCAAAGTATCAAAAAGATAAATATCCTGTAGAGGTATCAAGGAATTGTATTCCAAATCACAAGGGAGCAAGGTTCTGTGGAGCATCTGGTTCAGACACAAACACAATACTCGAGCAAAGGCTGCATAACAGGAAGTGCCTTTTCTAGGCCCAAACAAGAAATGAGATCCAAGATGGAATCTTCCTGAGACAGTTCTGGCCATCTTGGCTAAGTGCTATTATAAGGGCAAGTTCATATCAGAGATCCAACATGGAATTTCATGAGGCAATCACGGCCATCTTGAATGAGGGCAAACCTAAGGGCAAGAACATCACACAGACACTACCCAAAAGATCGAAAATCATCTACAAAAAAAGCAAAAAAATGTAAAAAGAAACTTTCCACGTGCTACATTCCAAAAGAAATTCTCACAACCCCTTTCTGGCTTAACGAAAACAAAAACGGCTTCTCCTATTGCAACAGAGGCGTAGCCTGTGAAACCAGCAAACTAAATACCACAAAACCAACTACAGAGATCACCTTAAACTAGAGATGCTCACTGACTCCCGTGAAGTGGTTTTGGTTTTGGCAAAACCACCCTTGTGTGTTTTGGTTTTGGTTTTGGATCTGTATTTTTTTTTAGAGAAATTGCTAAAATATGCTAAAATTAAAATAAATTTGCTCTTTTTTTGATCCTACATTATGATTAACCTCAATAAGACTAATTTCAAGTCATTTGCAGTCAGTTTTGACCACCTCACAGGTCACATTATTATTTTCAAACATTTTTGGAAAAATACTGCATCGATCTGGCTGGATGGTAAGTGACAGAGCAATGACTCAAGCACATGGCAGTTCCTACCACATCTAGGGCACATTGGCACATAGCAGTGGCAGAAAAGAAAAGTCAGGCAAGATGGAATTGTCCTTAGATCATGAAACCAGTTATGGTTCATTTGATCGCTCCACCTGTTTCTTGGATAAGTGAGGTAACTCTACAGCTAATATATGGCAACGAGCACTGCCGCCCCCCCCCCCCCTGGGATGTGTGCTTTTTATCAGATACACACCATTCCAGGGTGCCAGACAATGCACTAAAAAGAGCCACTGTTATTCCCAGTAAAAAGCCAGTTCATCAGTGAGCTTCGAATCAGCCACAATTCCCACAAAATTATAATCTAGTTAGGTACTGTGATTGGATCACTGATAAATAACTTTTGGTATAAATTTATTAAAGGATATAGCGCAGTGCGCTTATTTATATAATTGCACTTACTATTAATATTGTGTATATTATGAGATAGGAAATCATTATTTCTGAGACCAGGGGAAGAAATTCATCTCTTATTTAACCTTGCTATAGGATATGCCTATTTCTGATGTTTATATCTGATACAATGAGCCTTTGTTTACAAAGCCTCTTGTGTATTGTGATGTGGGAAACTGGCTTATTTTTGGTTTTTGTTGTCCTGTGTGAATTTGTATTCCGAAGGGTCTGATGAAAGGCCCCATATTAATTAGATATTTTGATGTGTGAAGGTCCAACATTGATGGCAGGAACTTTTAATTAAGACTGGCTCCTGGATTATCTGCATCTGAAAACAAGCTCTAGGACATCACAGCGTTTCTAGAATTTCACATATAAGTGTAAATATGGCTAGCTTTCCAATGCATGTAAATCCATGTTTGTGTAAGTAGAGTATATCCTGATTCTAAAAATAGCTTGTGTCCAAATCTGTATAAATGCACTGACTTGTACACTGAAATGTATCATTCTGATGTTCAATCTGACCTGACCACTGATACCTTAAATCAGTGAAATGGTCCTTGTCAGGACACTTGAGCAATAAGTCTGCTTGACAACTTCTTCAATATTGCTGTAATCCTGTGACCTGGTCAGTGTGATAGGCCAGGGGGGATCCATCTACATCAACCCTGATCTATCGTAAGCAGTCCCGAGTTACCAGCCCAAGGGTACCAGTACAGCAGTACACTAGCAGTGCCAGTTATCCCGAAGGAACGTGGTTCTGAGTGCTATAAAGGAGCTCAGTGGTGGCAGCATTGTAAGCCCCTCCTACTGCGGCAAGAGGGTGCATTTGGGATAACGAAAGGGAACGGTGGCAAAGTAAGCCCAGCCGGTTCCCAGAAACAACAGATAGGGTGGCATAGGTGGTCCATCCTGTTACAGGTACCTTTCATGTAAAGTGCAGATTACAAACACTTTGTGAAACAGCAGCAAAGTGGAAGGTAATACATATACACGTCTATTTAGACATCCATGCTTACAGTACTTCTGCAAGCAACATTGTTCTTTGTTAATAAAACTTGTCTTTATACCGTACAAAAATGTTTTAAATAATCCTCCACCATTCTTTGGATGTTGATAGTTGATAGGAGGATCGGGTGGAGTTACAGCAGAGGTGTCACTAATTCTGGTCAATACTTTTACAGTAGACAACACCAGATGTCAAAATGTTGTGCTGAGTCACCTGCATCATCAATGGGTGTCTAAGATTTTTGCTAAGCACGCAACAATATATAGCACATGTAACTGTCCTTGGGCCGTCCCTCCCACCCTTATGTTGAATCTTAAAAATTACATGCTCACTTTAACAATCCAAGCACTACAGCCGCAAAAGTCCACTCCTTGTGGCTAAAGTGCTTGGTTTGTTTGGGCCCCCACAAAACAAGGTAACAATGGCTTAAGCCACCTAAGTTAACAGTGTTGTTAATGAACTCTACTGTGGCAAGATGCTGTTGTCATCATCCTCAGCCTCATGCTCACCCTCATCAGTGTGTACATCATCCTCACACAATATTAATTTATCACCGCTGGAATCCACCGTTACAGAATTCTCAGTATTTTGATGTAATTGGCGGGAAAGGCCTTACTCGTGGAACTTGAAGTTCATTTTTATGAACATCAGCTTTTCCACATTTTGAGGAAGTAGCCTCCTACACCGATCGCTGACAAGGTTCCCGTCTGTGTTAAAAACTCTTTCCGAGTACACATTGGAGGGTGGGAAGCTTAGGTATTGCAAAGCGATTGGTACATGGGTCTCCAAATTCCCTTTTTTTCCTCCCAGTACGTAAAGGGACTGTATGATGTGTCTATTTCTATGATGTCCTGAAAATAATCCTCCACCATCCTTTGGATGTTGAAAGTAGCATCAGGTGGAGTTACGGCAGAGGTTTCATGTTTTTTGGTCAATTATTTCAGACCAGACCAGATGTCAAAATTTGGTGCAGAGTCATCTGCATCATCCCTGGGTCTCTTGGGAAAGTTAAGCTTTTCCTAGCAGCAGTTGAGTGAGAAACTGAAGGAGGAGAGGCCGTCCTGTAACATAAAATTTGAGCTATCATCTTGCTCACCAGGAGCTCGTTACATCTCTTTAGATCTGGGTCAGTTGGAAACAAAGAGAAGACATAGCTCTTAAACTGAGGATCAAGGACAGTCGAAAAATGTAGTGATCTGATTTCAACATTTTGATAACTCTTGGATCCTGGTGAAGCGAATAAAGTACTTGATCTGACATACTTAGCGGAATTACTTTGTTTAAACCCCTCCTTCAGTTTCTCAAGCTACTTTTCCAAAAGTCTAATTAAGGGAATCACTTTACTCAAGCTTGCAGTGTATAAACTCACTTCACAGATGACTACTTGAAATGGTTTCAGCACCTTGCACAACATGGAAAGTAATCTCCACTGCACTTGACTAAAATACATCCCCCTCCTTTCCCAATATCATGGCTTGTGGAGTAAGCGTGGATGGCTTTTTCGATGTTCCTCCATACGCAGAAGCATATACAGGGTGGAATTCCACCTTGTCACCACCTCTTGCTTCAGATGGTGGCAGGGAAAATTAAATTGCTCTTGCAGCTGCTGCAATCTCCTACACGCTTTTGCCGAATACCGGAAATGTCCAGGTATTTTACAGGTCACATCTCCTGCACGTCCCTGTCATTTTTTAAAAAGCTCTGCTCCACCAAGTTTATTGTGCAAGCAAAACAGGGAATCTGATGGAAATATTTTTATTGATTGATCTTGCAACACATTATTACAAAACTCTACCAGGGTGGCACCTTCTTCTCTTAAAATATTAGGTCCAAACTCAAAGTCCAAAAAAGGGGCTATTTGCCCACAGGAAAATCCATCAACCTAAATATATAAATATACAAAAAGATAAAACACATAAAACAAGAGGGTGCCACCAATAAACCGTAAACAAACTTCCAAACATATTTCAACATACTAACACAAACACCACCACAAAGAAACGAGCTGTGAGTGCATGTAAGCCATACTTGAAAATATACTTAGATTCCAAAATCTAGGGGAGTGAAAGGACAGCGAGAAAAGCCATTTAGAAAAGAGGACGCCAGACTTTGACCTCCTTGAGGAGGTCTCAGGCTCCGCCACAGCCTGAGTCAGTTGGCATTGGTCATCCGGCGTTTCTCCATACCCCTCAGCTTCCACACCTCGTGGAGAATGTTACCCACCACAACTTCACAGGGAAGGATTTTATGCCTGATGGACACCTGACACTGTGCATTCCACGTGAAATATCTGACCACTAGACTTACTAAAAAAAGGTGCAAAAATCAAAAGCCCTCCACCTGGACTTGAATGCACCGTAAACCATTCAGGGTAACTAAGCCCCGAAAGGCAAGGGATCCCCAGGGACCCGGAAACTCTTTCATAAACCTCTACGTTAAAGGGACACTGAAGCAAGAAATTGTCCATAGTCTCCTCCGCCCTAGACATTCCTCCCGTGGGCAACCACGATAATCAGCATTTCTGTACTTGAGGTTCCCTCTCACATAGAGTCTCCCGTGAATGGAGAGCCAGGCAATGTCCCATAGCTTCAACGGGATTCTCCCTAAATTAATCAGGGAAAGCCCCACCGAACTCACATCACCCGGCAGTCCTTCAGTGACAGCGGAACTTAGAAGTGAGAGTGCAGGACTCTCTTCTCCAGCTCCCTTCTAGAAGAGCTCCTGACTTCTCCCGCCCCCAAGGCCCCAACGCCTTGTCACCTTTAATCCCAAGGAAACGTAGGCCAGGAGATACCCATGCCGGACCCTGAAACTTTTCACTGCGCCACCCCCATACCATGCACTGAGGAAGGGATCCACCCACACCCTGAAACCACCCACCCACCGAGGGGGGGTATTAACAAGGAGAATGCTCAGGTGCAACTTCAAAAAAGTTGTGCTAGAGAAAAGCACTGGGTTGACCATACCCAGGCCACCATCCCTCCTCTGGCAGTAGGTCACAGCCCGCTTGACCAGGTTCAGCCTATTCCCCCAGAGCAACTGGAAGAAAACTGCATAAACTCTAGACCATCTTTCCTCTGTCAAGTGACTTCTCCGACAAGAAATCAGAGTAGAAAGACCGCATGACACCAAGAATGCCCTCCTTATCCTCCCTAAGGACACCCTCGGAATTACGCAAGCCTCTCACCTCCTTAACATCTACCGAGTTCCTACAGCTCTTGAAGGGGTCGGGCGAATGGTACTTCCCATAGTCTCTCTCCAGAATCAAGGAAGCATACCGGTCATATTGTGTCTCTCTCATATAAGCCTTCACCCGGGGGATCTCACCACTATCCCCCTGGCCAGAAATCAAGAATCCAAGTTTTCTTCTCAGTGCCATGTAGGTACTCCCTTTTAACAAGTTATTTCTAGCTACTTGGTCGCAGAAAAAGCTCCAGGTCCTCTTATTCAACATCTCCCACCATTCAGACCTACTCCAACCCACTTCCAAAAGAGTTTCCTGGGATTCAAAGAAGTCCCTAAAGGACTGTCTTATCACCTCCTCATCAAGAAGCTTAGCATTCAGGCACCAGAGGCCCCTACTCTTCCGAAGAGTCTCCGAGGCATTCAAGGACATAGAGAGGTAAACGTGATCAGAGAACTCTACTGGCCTCAGCTCCGGAGCCAAGGTTTTCGAGCTCTCTTTAACAAAAAACCTATCTATCCTAGACCTACAGCTACCTCTTAACTAGGTGAACGCCGTGTGGTCCGGGAAATGGTGAATATGCACATCTACCAGACCAGTCTGCCTAATCATACTAACTAGAAAAGAGGAGTCATAGCCCATTGAAGTCCTTGAACCTCCCCTGTCTTTAGTCCTAATGACAGTGTTAAAGTCACCACCAAAGACTATCTGCCGGGCTGAAAAAAGGTATGGCTTTATCGCACCGAAAAGGCACTTCCTACCCCACCTTGTTTGGGGACCATAGACATTGATCAACCTCAGGTTGTGCCCTCTCAGATTGACATCCAGGACCATGCACCTACCTACCTCTAGTTCTATGACTCGCTGGATGGTTATCATGCCGGTAACCCCACCGTACGGCTCAGCCACAAGAGACCAGTAGGAGGGCCCACGCCTCCACTCCCTCTTGGCTTTGTGAAGGTCAGCCAACTGACCCAATCTGGTCTACTGCAAAAATAAAAAATCAGCCTGAAAAAAATCAAAGGCCATATAAGGAGCTCGTTCGGAAAGTATAGACGCCACATTAATAGTGGCAAATCTAATGGGTTGGGAAGCCATCCCTCAGAGCTATAGAAGGCAGGAATCAGCTCACTTCTTTTTCACCGGTTTAACAGAGTCCTCATCGGAGGAACCATATCGCTTACAACTTATATCGGCCGGTAAAGCCTCCCCCTCCTGGAGAACCACCACTTCCCCGAAGGGAGGAGCCTCACCTGACCCAACTGTAACCTCCCTAACTTCACCACCCACCACCTCCCCAGAAGTGACTTCAGCTTTACACGGGGCCAAGGGACTACTAAAGGGCTGCATTCCTGAACTAGGTCCCAGGATAGTAGGGGGATCAGGAGGGAGAGCAGGGGGAGAACCGGAAGGGGGAACATGGGGGGGGACAGAGGGATGGGCAGGGTTATGGTTAGGCTCAGGAATCTGGGAAGGGACAGGGCGAGGGAGAGGGATAGGGGCAGGGAAAGGCCCGCGACTACCCAGAGAATCAGGAACAGGGACAGGAGGGGTGGGAAAAGGAGAAAGGTCCGGTAAAGGGGGAGGAGCTAGATCCTCCACCGAAGGGGGGCCACCAGAAACTACTTGCTTCTTCAGAAAAGCCCCAGGGATCCTTGATTTGTCTCTAGGTTTTCATAGGTTGCCGCCTCACCGAGAGATGGACTGCTGGGCTTTCTCCTCTTCCTATCTGTTTTTAGCTTGAGAACTAGATCCCCACCCTCAGTCCTGACCACCTCACCCTCATCTATTTCCTCCTCACTTGAAAGAAATTGAAAGTTGTTAGACAGGACAACGTCTTTACCCCTGTTTATTTTAGTTTTCTTTTTGCCCTTCTTCCTCTGCTTTTAACAGACATTGTCTAAAACAGGCACCCCCGGGGACTCCACTGGGTTACTAGACTGTGCAACTACCTTGGGAACAGGGACGGGCACCAGCTCAGGAACTACTACGGAGGACCTACCCCCTTGCTCTCCTTCCACCCTTTCGGCTGCTTGAACCATATCCTCGTCCAGTATTTCTGTGTTGTGGGAGGCATGTGGACACTTGCTAAATGGGTGCTCAATTGTTCCACAAAGGTTGCATCTGATTTGTCCACATGAACGGGACCCATGCCCAGTGTCCCCGCAATGCCTGCACTTTTGGTGTGGACAGTTGGCGCTGAGGTGGCGGAAGTCCCCACTGCGATGGCACATCCTCGGCTGATCTGGATAAAAACATTGAATCCTGTCTCTACCAAGAAAGGCAGCCGACGGTATGTGTGTCAGGCCAGCCTCCGTGCATCGCAGATCGACCGTGGCAGACCACCCACCACCCCAGATGCCATAGCTCGGGTCTGGTACTTTTACCAGCGGGGACACTAGACCTGCATACCGCCTTAGCCAGAAGGCCAAGTCGGCCACGGGAATCGACTCATTCCTAACTAGGATTGTAACTTTAACCCTTTCTTGCCTTGTTATGGCTATGGCTCTAAAATTTACCCACGGATCTCGTCCCCTACACCCACCCCACCGATTCCAGAACGCCTGCAAGCCCTGATATGAAATGAAGCTAACGCTCCGATGTGGTGGATGCAAGCAAAGAGATCCATGGGCACGAACCCAAAAGAGTCTAGAAATTCCTTCAAGAAGTCAGCTCTGTTCGGGGGATTGTCACCAATGAATTTAAGCTGCACAATTTTCCTACGCTTAGGGTGTTGACCTCTAAGAGGCGGACCCCCCGGAGACGAGCCCACCAACCTCTGGCCTGTACCAGACACAATGCTTGCATAGGAGGATGTACCTGGGACAGATTTTTTAGCGGAGCCCTGTACCCCAGGATTTTAGCAGAAACCTCCGTTCCTGAACAAGTCGCTTGCTCCATATTCTGTAGCTTTATCGTAAGTAGCTGCATCGATTCTTCCTTGTCTAGGAGGATAGCATTCAACTCCTCAATTTCTATGCGCATAACAGCGCGTTCTGTACAAAACGCACGGTTACTTTTCTTCTTCAATGCCGCGATTTGTCTTTTCAACTTAGGAATTTCCAAAGAGAGCCGCTCCAACCGTGCATTTATGGCAGGCTCCTCCGTCTCCCCCTCATCAGAGTCAGGTAAGCCGACTTCTCACGGGTCAACATCCGCCTCTCCTTTACCAGCCACCGCACTGCTAACCACAGAAACTGCTGCCTCCTGTCACGGGCACTTCACCAGATAGTGGCTTACCAGAGTAATATAGGTGGTAATAGGTACTCTGGTAGCAGGTTGACAACGGAACGGGAGGAACAGCAGATGGTGAGAGAATGCTCAGGAAAAGTCTATGACTAGCGGCACTGGTAATGAGTATATAACTGTACACGAGGGAACCAGATGGACAAGGAAACGTGAGGATAGTCAGTGGTCTGCGTATAGCAAGTTGTATCACTGCTATAGTGAGGAGGAATGTCAAGAGGTAGCGAGGAGGCAGTGAGAGTCAGCGGTCTGCGTATAGCAAGTTGTACCGCTGTCTAGGTGAAGGAATGGAATCCAGGTGGAGGTAGATAACAGGGAAGTCAGTGGTCTGCGGATAGCAAGTTGTACCACTGCTATGTGAGAGGATACTGGAAACTGGTGTCACAGGGAACAGGAATCAGTGGTCTGCATATAGCAAGTTGTACCACTGCAATATATATGTGAGGAGAGCACGAGGAGATGAATGCTATGCAGAGTATACACGGGCACACAGGACTTGATCCCACGATGATATCACAATACAATGATAACAGAGCAGCACTGCTAAAGTATACAAAGTCACAATAACAATCCAGGCAAATAGGAAACAAAGTCAATGGTAGCGATAGTCTCAGTGGATAAAGGATTCCAGAGGAGAACACAACTCAGTCCAGCTAGATATGCAATCACAAGCAAAGTCAATAAGAAGTATGCATACCGTGGTTCAGGAGAGCAGGCTGTCAGAGAGATGTGCAGGGATACCTGAATGGCTGAAGGCCGGCAGGAGGAGAGACCACTGGAAGGAGGAAGCGGTAATCAAGTTGGTGCAGCGCACGGCAAGTAAACCAGCATGAACGAGGCAATACTCTGGAGGCAGTAGTAAAAGGAACTGGAACATGAAGAACACGGGAGAGTTGAGGCGGTCTGAACTCCAGTAGCAAAGATGGTAGCAGCGGAGCGCTGACCCGATGAACACAGGAGAGTTGAGATGAACTGGAACTCTGTAGAAGCAATGGAGACAGCGGATAGGAATCAGCTGGCTGCAGACACGATGAACACCGGGGAGTTGAGGCGGTCTGAACTCCAGTAGCAGAGATGGTAGCAGCGGAGCGCTGACCCGATGAACACAGGAGAGTTGAGATGAACTGGAACTCTGTAGAAGCAATGGAGACAGCGGATAGGAATCAGCTGGCTGCAGACACGATGAACACCGGGGAGTTGAGGTGAGCAGGAACTCTGTAGAAACAACGGAGGCAGCGGATAGGAATCAGCTGGTGCAGACACGATGAACACAGGAGAGTTGAAGTGAGTAGGAACTCTGTAGAAACAACGGAGGCAGCGGATAGGAATCAGCTGGTGCAGACACGATGAACACAGGAGAGTTGAAGTGAGTAGGAACTCTGTAGAAATAACGGAGGCAGCGGATAGGAATCAGCTGGCTGCAGACACGATGAACACAGGAGAGTTGAAGTGGTCTGGAAACCACAAACGAATAACAGGAATCAGCAGGAGCTGAATACACGAGGAAACACAGGAACACCTTCAGAGGCTCATAGGAATGAGACTCCAAGATCAGGCAACGAGGTATTGACCTCAGGTGCTTTAAATAGGGAGTGTTGCCTGATCAACCAATTAATGAAAAGCAACAGGTACTGAAGGCTTGAAAGGGCTGCACATGCGCAGACCCTCAGGATGGCAGACGGCCACGGTTCCTAAACACACGAGAAGTAGCACTCACAGTCTGGTGAGTGACAGTACCCCCCCTTTTAAAGGTGGGCACAGAACACCTGGAACCGGGTTTGTCCGGAAACTTGGAATAGAACTTCTTAAGAAGAGTTGGAGCGTTGAGATCTTCTGCTTTGATCCATGAACGCTCCTCAGGACCAAAGCCCTTCCAATGAACGAGGAAACGAAGAACTCCTCGTGAAATTTTTGCATCCAATATATGAGTAATCTCAAAGTCCTCCTCTTGATGAATCTGAACTGGCCGAGGTGCTGAAGGAGGGACCGAGAAACGGTTGATGATAAGAGGTTTAAGCAAAGACACATGGAAGGCATTGGAAATACGAAGATTCTTAGGAACTAGAAGTTTGAAACAAACTGGATTTATCACTTGAATGATCCTATATGGACCAATAAAATGAGGAGCGAACTTCATAGATGGAACCTTCAAACGAATATTTTTGGATGATAACCAAACACGATCTCCGATTTTCAGTGGTGGAATAGCCCGTCTCTTTTTATCTGCAAAAGACTTATATCTGGCAGAAGTCTTCTTTAAACAGGTTTTAACCTGCGACCAAATATTTTTGAAGGTTTGACAAATAGTCTCTACAGCAGGAACTTGGGTGGGAGGGAGGGCAGGAAATTCCGGAAAAGACGGATGGTGACCGTAAACCACAAAGAATGGAGTTTTAGAAGATGACTCATGGTACATGTTGTTATGAGCGAATTCAGCCCATGGAAGGAATTCTTCCCAGTTGTCTTGGTTGGCTGAGGAGAACATTCTTATAAAAGTCTCAAGATCTTGATTGACCCTTTCGGTTTGACCGTTTGATTGAGGATGGTAGGAGGATGAGAGTGATAATCGTATGCCCAAGGTCTTACAGAGGGCCCGCCAGAATCTGGAAACGAATTGTACTCCTCTATCTGAAACAATCTCGGACGGACATCCATGAATACGGAAGATTTCTTTGATGAAATACTCAGCCAGAGTAGAAGAAGAAGGCAAACCAGTCAAGGGAACGAAATGCGCCATCTTCGAAAATCTGTCCACCACTACCCAAATAGTATTGCAGTTTTTACTAGGAGGAAGGTCAGTAACAAAGTCCATACTAATATGGGTCCACGGCTTGGACGGAATGGGTAGTGGTTGAAGCAAACCCGCTGGAGTTCTGCGGGGAGTCTTGAACTGGGATCACAATTCACATGCAGCTACAAAATCTTTGACATCTCTCCTCATAAAAGGCCACCAATAACTTCGAGAAAGAATTTCAAAGGTCTTGCGTTCACCAGAGTGTCCAAAAAAACGAGAAGAGTGAAACCATGAAAGGATTTTCTTCCTAAGAGCAGGAGGCACGAGGGTTTTCCCAAATGGTAGCACTTTAGTAGAAGAAGCAGCCAGAGAAACACATTTGGGGTCTAATATAGAGTGGTTGGGACCATCTTCAACGTCTGAGGATGTCACAAAAGCTCGAGATAGAGCATCTACTTTTTTATTCTTTGCAGCTGGTTTGAAGGTTATGATTAATTCAAAACGAGAAAAGAAGAGAGACCATCTTGCTTGACGAGGATTCAAACATTGAGCAGACTGTAAATATGACAAATTCTTATGATCAGTAAAAATTGTCACAGGATGACGAGCTTCCTCCAACAAGTATCTCCACTCCTCTAATGCTACTTTAATAGCCAGCAACTCCTTGTCCCCGATGGTGTAATTCTTCTCCGCAGGCAGAAGACCCAGAGAGTAAAAGGCACAAGGATGGAATTTTTGTTGCTCTGATCTTTGGGAGAGAATGGCTCCTAAACCAACATTAGAGGCATCTACCTCTAGGAAGAAAGGAAGCGTCACATCAGGCTGTCGAAGAATAGGAGCAGAGGAGAAGGACTCTTTAAGAAACTGGAAAGCTTGAAGGGCCTCAGAGGACCATTGCTTAGTATTGGCCCCTTTACGAGTTAGGGCCACAAAAGGAGAAGCAATCCAGGAGAAATCTTGAATGAAGCGTCTATAGTAATTGGCAAAACCTAAAAAAAGGCTGAATTGCACGAAGAGTAGTTGGCTGAGGCCAATATAACACAGCATTCACCTTTTCTGGATCCATCTGTAGACCAACTCCGGAGACAATATATCCCAGAAATGGAATCTGGGGCAACTCGAATGAACACTTTTATAACTTGCAGAATAATGAATTTTTCCGGAGTCTGGAAAGGACCTCTGCCACATGTTGATGATGAGAAGGCAGGTCCTGCGAAAAGATCAATATGTCGTCCAGATAGACGACGACACAAACATATAACAAGTCCCGAAAGATCTCATTAACGAAACCCTGGAAAACAGCGGGGGCATTACATAAGCCGAAGGGCATTACTAAATATTCATAATGCCCATCTCTGGTGTTGAAAGCTGTTTTCCATTCGTCACCGGACCTGATTCTAATTAAATTGTAGGCACCACGAAGATCCAACTTGGTAAAGATCCGAGCTCCCTTAATACGATCAAATAACTCAGTAATAAGTGGAATGGGATACCGATTTTTGATAGTTATGGCATTAAGTCCACGAAAATCAATGCAGGGGCATAATGATCCATCCTTCTTTTTTACAAAGAAAAACCCGGCTCCAGCGGGAGAGGTAGAAGGTCGAATAAATCCTCGCTGGAGATTCTCTTGAATGTATTCAGATGTAGCTTGAGTTTCAGGTAACGAAAGTGGATACACACGACCCCTGGGAGGAGTCTTGCCAGGTTGAAGGTCAATCGGACAGTCCCACGAACGATGAGGAGGAAGACGTTCAGACTGAGTTTTATCAAATACATCGGCAAATGAAGCATACTGAGGAGGAAGTCCCGGTGAGAAAGGTGAAATGGAGGATTGCTGTATTTTAAGAGGAACGACTTGAGAGAGACAACGATGATGACATTCAGTTCCCCAAGACGTAACTTGAGGAGTGGGCCAGTCAATCTGGGGAGAGTGACGTTGAAGCCATGGAAGGCCTAATACAATCGGACTTGTAGTAACAGGAAGAATTAAAAATGAAATTTCTTCTTGGTGTAATACACCAATTTGAAGGGTTACTGGAGACGTACTCTGGGTGATGAGACCATTGACAATGCGTGATCCATCGATAGCAGTCACAGTAATAGGTGTCTTTAAAGTAATCACTGGTAGGGACCATTGATTCACGAGGGATTTAGAAGTAAAGTTTCCCGCAGCTCCAGAGTCAATAAGTGCTTGGGACTTAAAGGATTTGGTAGCAAAGGAAACTGTAACATCAAAAGCACAGACTTTTAATTTCGTAGAACAAGGAGAGGACTCCAGGGACCCTAACTTCACCTCTCCAGAACTGGTTAGGGCCTGGCATTTCTCGATTTTTTGGGGCATGAATTGAGCATATGCGTGGAATCAGCACAATAGATACAAAGTCTATTTTTTACTCTTCGGTCCCTCTCCACTGAAGTTAATTTGGAGCGCCCTATCTCCATAGGTATCACCGGAGATGAAGCTAGGCGAGGTTGAGAACTTGAGCGAAGAGGTGCTTTGACTGAAGTTGTTTTTTCAGACTCTCTTTCACGAAATCTCATGTCTACACGGTGGCAAAGAGAAATCAAATCTTCTAAAGAAGTAGGTAATTCTTGAGTAGTCAGTGTATCTTTAATTTTATCAGAAAGCCCCTGCCAGAAGGCGGCAATTAACGCTTCCGTGTTCCACTGAAGTTCAGAGGCTAATATCCTAAATTGAATGACGTACTGGCCTACTGTACGAGAACCCTGACGTAGACGGAGGATGCTCGATGCAGCGGAAATAACACGACCTGGTTCATCAAATACACTTCGGAATATGGAAATAAATTTGGCACTATCCTGTAATAATGGATCATTTCTTTCCCACAGAGGAGATGCCCATGCGAGAGCTTGTCCGGAAAACAAGGAAATGAGATAGGCCACTCTGGAACGATGAGTAGAGAAATTTTGAGGTTGAAGCTCAAAATGAACTGAGCATTGATTCAGAAACCCCCTGCATGTTTTGGGGTCTCCATCATATTTTGACGGAGTAGGCAGGTGAAGCGTGGAAGCCGTAGACACCTGGGATGGCACTGGGGAAACAGGGGAAAGCACAGGAGCATCAATAGTAGCTGTGATATTCTGCACAGACGTTCCTTGGGAGGCTAACGCCTGGTAACATTGCAGCAACAGTTGTTGGCGAGCATCCTGTTGTTCCATTCGGGAAACCAGATGCTGCAGCATCTCTTTAGCTGTAGGTTCCGCATCTGGGTCTGTCATGGCCTGATCTTACTGTCACGGGCACTAGGAGTCTTTGCCCAGGCAATCACCAGATGGTGGCTTACCAGAGTAATATAGGTGGTAATAGGTACTCTGGTAGCAGGGTGACAACGGAACGGGAGGAACAGCAGATGGTGAGAGAATGCTCAGGAAAAGTCTTTGACTAGCGGCACTGGTAATGAGTATATAACTGTACACGAGGAACCAGATGGACAAGGAAACGTGAGGATAGTCAGTGGTCTGCGTATAGCAAGTTGTACCACTGCTATAGTGAGGAGGAATGTCCAGAGGTAGCGAGGAGGCAGTGAGAGTCAGCGGTCTGCATATAGCAAGTTGTACCGCTGTCTAGGTAAAGGAATGGAATCCAGGTGGAGGTAGATAACAGGGAAGTCAGTGGTCTGCGGATAGCAAGTTGTACCACTGCTATGTGAGAGGATACTGGAAACTGGTGTCACAGGGAACAGGAATCAGTGGTCTGCATATAGCAAGTTGTACCACTGCAATATATATGTGAGGAGAGCACGAGGAGATGAATGCTATGCAGAGTATACACGGGCACACAGGACTTGATCCCACGATGATATCACAATACAATGATAACAGAGCAGCACTGCTAAAGTATACAAAGTCACAATAACAATCCAGGCAAATAGGAAACAAAGTCAATGGTAGCGATAGTCTCAGTGGATAAAGGATTCCGGAGAACACAACTCAGTCCAGCTAGATATGCAATCACAAGCAAAGTCAATAAGAAGTATGCATACCGCGGTTCAGGAGAGCAGGCTGTCAGAGAGATGTGCAGGGATACCTGAACGGCTGAAGGCTGGCAGGAGGAGAGACCACTGGAAGGAGGAAGCGGTAATCAAGTTGGTGCAGCGCACGGCAAGTAAACCAGCATGAACGAGGCAATACTCTGGAGGCAGTAGTAAAAGGAACTGGAACATGAAGAACACGGGAGAGTTGAGGCGGTCTGAACTCCAGTAGCAAAGATGGTAGCAGCGGAGCGCTGACCCGATGAACACAGGAGAGTTGAGATGAACTGGAACTCTGTAGAAGCAATGGAGACAGCGGATAGGAATCAGCTGGCTGCAGACACGATGAACACCGGGGAGTTGAGGTGAGCAGGAACTCTGTAGAAACAACGGAGGCAGCGGATAGGAATCAGCTGGTGCAGACACGATGAACACAGGAGAGTTGAAGTGAGTAGGAACTCTGTAGAAATAACGAAGGCAGCGGATAGGAATCAACTAGCTGCAGACACGATGAACACAGGAGAGTTGAAGTGGTCTGGAAACCACAAACGAATAACAGGAATCAGCAGGAGCTGAATACACGAGGAAACACAGGAACACCTTCAGAGGCTCATAGGAATGAGACTCCAAGATCAGGCAACGAGGTATTGACCTCAGGTGCTTTAAATAGGGAGTGTTGCCTGATCAGCCAATTAATGAAAAGCAACAGGTACTGAAGGCTTGAAAGGGCTGCACATGCGCAGACCCTCAGGATGGCAGACGGCCACGGTTCCTAAACACACGAGAAGTAGCACTCACAATCTGGTGAGTGACACCTCCTTTTGGGCCTCCTCACCCATTTTAACGGCCGCCACACTGTCTTCTATGGCCATACTTTCTTTGTTGTCCTCTCCAGTCTGCATTAACAAGTTGTCCTCTCCAGTCTGCATTACCAAGTTGTCCTCTCCAGTCTGCATTACCAAGTTGTCATCTCCAGTCTGCATTACCAAGTTGACATCTCCAGTCTGCATTACCAAGTTGACATCTCCAGTCTGCATTACCAAGTTGTCATCTCCAGTCTGCATTACCAAGTTGTCATCTCCAGTCTGCATTACCAAGTTGTCATCTACAGTCTGCATTACCAAGTTGTCATCTCCAGTCTGCATTACCAAGTTGTCCTCTCCAGTCTGCATTACCAAGTTTTCCTCTCCAGTCTGCATTACCAAGTTGTCATCTCCAGTCTGCATTACCAAGTTGACATCTGCAGTCTGCATTACCAAGTTGTCATCTCCAGTCTGCATTACCAAGTTGTCATCTCCAGTCTGCATTACCAAGTTGACATCTCCAGTCTGCATTAGCAAGTTCTGTTAAATTGTTGATCCCATTGAACCGTTGCTCTGTCTTCCCATTTCGGTATATCTGTGCCACAATCCGTAGTGGTTTGTTATTTGTGTTCTTAATAAAGCCACTTTAACCACTTACGCTCTCTCCGTGGTCATACCTGGGAAATCCTGACAGGCAGGTTAGTCCTGGTTCAGCTCAGCCTTGACTGAAGCTACCATGTTAAGGTGCACAGGTACTTCTGTCTCACTGTCCTCCAGTTGACTTGCTGGGGACACGGTGCATAGCGGGATTCTTGTCACAGACTGGCCACACGGGATCCCTGCATTCGGCTTCATGCAGGGAAATTCTGCCCTGGGATCTGCTTGCTTCATAAGACTAGTGCATTCCACACTCCCAGCCAAGTTGGTAGTAGGCCTACTGGGAGCGGAACCCACTCCAGACCCTGCATCTAAGCTGGGCTTTCTGGAGGCACTAGGCCCGGAAGGCTGGGGGCTCTCCTCCTCGCCTCCCCCAGGATCCTCGATCCTTGCTGGATCAAACGGAAGCTAATTTGGCTTTGCAGGAGCTCTCCAACACACAACCTACTCGATGGAATTCACCCAGCTGTAATGCTCTCACAATATTGGTGGCATTAACAGAAATGACATAGCCTAAGAGTCCAAGCGGGTTAAGCCATGTTGCAATGACATCCCTTAGTTTTTGTAACAGATTGTCAGCTGTATGCCTCTTAGTGAAGCCGGTGATACGCAGAGTACCCTGCCTCTGACAAATGTGATGTACTTGGATAGATGCTGCTGCTGTTCCTGCTGGTGAAGGCGAATCACCAACCCAGTGGGCTGTCACAGTCATATAATCTTTCGTTTGCCCAGTTCCGCTTATCCACATATCTGTGGATAAATGTACAGTGGGTAGAATGACATTTTGCAGCCCAATAATAACATTTTGGCAGAGGTGAGGAATAGCTTTTCTACTGAAATGGTGTCTCGATGGAATTTGGTAATGGGGACACAAGACCTCAAATAACTGTCTAACACTAGCTGCATTAATAGTGGATATATACGCAGATCTAATACGAGCATAGTCGTCATGGCGTCTGTGATCCGTTTTGCGACTGGTTCATACTTGCTTCCACTTGCAAAGGATTGTTTAACAGTCAATTGTTATAAACTACTAGCAGTCTTCTTCTTGGTCTGCTTCTGGGATGAAGATTCACCCCCAGCAGCAGCAACAGCAGTGGGACTAGCGCTCAAGAATTCTTCAGAGAAATCAAGGATAGTGCAGGAGTCATCTAGCCTTAACAACTTGGATGCAGGACTAACTCTGATTGCTACTAAGGATATTGATGAGGACGGTGTTGTGGGAGTCATGATGTAGGTGAGAGAAGGCTCCTAGCTGATGATGGACTGCCTGTTGTTATTTTTTTACCATAACTTTTTGATTTTTCCAACACCTTGCCAGGAACTCGCGTCAAATGGCGTAACATGGATGAGGTTCCTAGATGCTTAAGGTCCCTCCCTCGACTGACTGTGGCTTTACATACACTATGAATGGCTAGCAACTGTTGCCAGGATTTGGGTAGAAATAATTCCTCACATAAGAAGTGGATTTTTTGGTCTTATATCCAGGCATGACAATGGCCTTCTTCCTATCACGTGCCAAAACTGCTTCCACTGGTCCAGGACTGACACAAACAACATCATCCTGATCAACATCCTCATTAGCGCCTTCCTCGGCTACACAGATATCACCCTCATCCTGTTAAAATTCCAAAGTGGCATCCTCAATTGGTGTATCACTGGCTACACTTGGGCTGTTCAGGCACACATCAGTATAAATGCTGAAAGCGGCCTTCTTTATGGGTACACTATCAGAATGGTCACGATTACAAATAGTACTCGTGGATGGACTCTCCTCAGGGATTGGTGTCATTTCTGAATCTGAACATACATTTTCCTCTAATGCCTTACTGTTTTCTTCCAGCACGGCTTTTACACATAAAAGTATTTGGGCACCACTTTTGGAGTCCGAATTACTTGGTCTTGCTTGGTCACAAGGGACCTTACAAGAAGACGCATCAGTAACAGTTTTAGATCTCGCACTCATAAAGGCGAAGGCCTTATTCTTTTTTTGCCACTATGTGTGTAGAATGGCATGTTGGCATTTTTTCGATTTTTGCAGATGACTTTGCCTGGATTACAGCCCCTTTTTTCTTCACCACGGTAAAAGGTGTTATTTTAGATGTTTGTTTCCCTGACTTAAAAAGACTATGTACTTTTACATAGGCGTTACCATATGACAATGACGTACAGGGATTGCTATCATCAGGACTGGTGCCAGCAGCTGTGGAGAGAGGAGGTGTTTGTTTCAGCTCTGACTTCCAGAAGCCTGCAGGGTAGAGTTTTTTGCCTAACCCAGCCTTGATGGAGCCTCCTGGGGCAGCATTCCAGGAGAGTCCCCTGCCTACCGGGCCTAGGCCCAGATTCATCCAGGATCCATGATAATCAGCTTCCCAGTATAAGTGGTGCTACTGCTGGTGAAAATGCAGGAAAGGCCCCGGCTTCAACATCTCCGGGTGACAAAACAGACCTTGATCAGTATAAAGCTGAAGTTAAAGCTCCTGGCTCGGTGCAGCATGTGAAAAAAAAGAAACCTGCAGCAAAGGTAACCCCCTGTTTTCAACTAACCACATTAGAGGGAGAAAGTGGTTCAGGGGGTGGGCTGGATCCTGGGGTGGAAGCGCCTGTTTCATCCAGTCAGGGTGGTCAGGAGGCTGAAGCCTTGGGGGAATCCCTGTCAGTGCCTGACTCCAGAGAATATCTATTCTTGGGAGACAGAGTGGAAATAGAGGATCTGCAGGAAGAAGTGCAAAGGGCAGAGACCTCAGTTGCTAGATTGCAACAGAGAATTGCTAAAAAGAAGCTAAAGAAAAATAAGTTGTTTACCCGTGACAAAGTGGAAATGCAGAGGGCTATTGATGAATTGGCGGATAACCTAAAGTATAAAGAATCTTACCTGGAGAAGTTGCATAAAAGATTGGCATATTACCAGCAACATGCTAGCAATCCGAGGGAGAGTAGTCAGCTATTAACATCTGCTGATGCTTTTACTACTGATCCGTCCCAAGGTATGATACAGCTAACTGTGGGATCTGCATGTGAAGCTGTAAAATGTGTGGATCCTGTTTCGGTAAATACAACCTCACAATCTGCATCAGTCCCTCTGCCTGCTAATACCCCTGTGGCAGAGATGGAAAATATGGAAGGAGAAAATGCCCTTTATTCATCCAAAAGGGCATTGGAAGAAAATGTGACATCGCAGAGTGTGGTCGTGAGTGCAGTAGGGTCTGTAGTGGGCCTTACAGTGTCTAAAGTAAAAAAGTCACCTGAAGTCCAAGATGGTGGTTTGTCAGCGGCAGCTGAGAGCACTGAAGAGTCTGTAGTTGGCCCTGTTGTACCTCAGTCAGGGGTCACTCCTCTCCCTGGTGGTCCAGTGGTAAAATTCAAAACCCAAGATGGCGGCTTTGGTTCGAGTGCTACGACCGGAAGTATGGCGCAGTTGCATCTGTGTCAGCAGCTGTGTTGTGCAGCAGGAGGAGGCTCGAATTGATCTTGCAATGAGTCTCTTGGAGAACTAATGTCTGCAGCAGCCAGCGTTACCACAGGTGTAAATAAACTGAGTTCAGAGACTGAGGCACCAAGTGCTTTGGACACTGAGATAAGGAGTGAGAGACTTGCATTTGCTAGTTCACCTAGTGCTGATACTGTGTCTGTGCAATCAGTCTTTGGGCCTGTTAGTATTGGAAAATTACCCATTGGGGCTCAGTGTGTAAAAGATATTTTAATTAGTGTGGCTGAATCTGTTTTGGCTCCTGCTATGTCTGTGATTGCTGCTATGCCTAGGGGTGGAGGTGGGGAGATCCCTGATCCTCCAGTTACTTCTTTAGAGCCTCAACCTGGGACTTCAGGTGCTGTGGGTAGGCCAGCCCTTGTGTCATATGCTGGGGTATTAACAGGGAAGCGGGTGATGACTCCACAGCCTGTGTTAGGAGGAGTGCCACCAAAACATTGTTCAATTAAAATTGATAAATAAAGAGACCCCCCCCCCCTCTAGACCTTATTTTCTTAACCAATTTTTTACACTGGGCTTTGTAGCTAGTGATCTGTTTGCTTGCATACACTCTGTATGCTCCCCTGAGTATGACATTAACTTTTCCACCTATGGGGGTCTTCAGGCATTCTGGAATATATGGGGTTCTGTTAAAGGGCAGATTCCCTGGCTAAAATATAGAGCTTACACAGTTACTAGACAAGAGCAGGTTTGTCAGTGGCAGATCTGTCCTTTTGGGTTAAACGTTACGCAGGCCTACTTTCACCCTTAAGTAAGGTGCCGGTTCCAGAACACAATGTCTGGGGTGGGGCCTGGTCCACGACTGTACGGCTGCGGCAGAGTGAGGGGCATACTCTGCATCTTCCATCTGCAGCCTACATGGTCGGGATAGGATCCAGTGTTTCTACCCCGGGCAGCCTCGTTTATGCCACCGGTGTGGTTCTTTTAGTCACATTAGCAATAATTGTACAGAATTGAAGTGTTCTCTGTGTCAGGGGCTAGGACACACTGCAAGGGATTGTACTGCAATTAAGTGCAACCTTTGTGGTGAGGATGGCCACCCATATAGTAGATGCCCACTGGTGGAGCATAATAAAGTTTCTTCAGTTGTGGTTCCCACAGTGACACCCTTAGTAGTGAGCCCTGTGGTTGAAGAGGGAATAGTCTTGCAACAAAGCATTGAGGGTACTCTGGAGTGTGTGAGGTATGAGGCTGTGTGAGGCAGATTTCAGAATAAGGCACATGCCGCTCCTGATCATGTCTCAGAGTCCGAAATGGAGATGGAGAATGAGGAATGGACCCTAGTGGGCAAAAATAAAAGGAGAAAGCAGATGTCTAGCAAATCAGGGGATATTGTGGTTGTAAATCGGTTTCTGGTTATTTCCAGTGAAGAGGAGGAAGAGGGAGAGGTAGCTAGGGACATAGAAGGTGTTTTGAAACTTAGGCCTAAACGTCAGAGGAAGAAGGTGAAGAAGTTACCTAGGAACCCCCCTCAGTTACAGGTGGAGGAACTCCCTGTTGGTGTAGGGGTTGGGTTAGTGGTAGGAGGAGGCAAGGGGAAGGGTAGAGGGAAGAGGCAGCCAGATTATTCAGTGGTCCCTTCGACATCTAGTATGGCTCCTGTTCTTGGAGTTGCTCCAGTTCCCTTGACCCTTAACACTATAATGCCAGGGGAAGTACCCACCCATGTAGAGACTCCAGAGGTTAATACTCATTCAGACATTTCCTTGGGTACAATTGCTGTTCCTAAGCCCCTTAAGGCCTCTGCTAAAGAGGTAGTCATTAGTAAATCCATCCCCCTGACAAGGAACAGTGTGATGGTGGGCCAGGTATGGTTGACATCTTCAAAAATAGTGTTGGAGGGGAGTCAAGGTAAGAGCTGGTCTCCTCTGTGGGACACAGCCAAAATAAGTAAAGTGGAACTAAATGGGCCTACTTCTATAACCTAGAATGATAGCTCCCCAACCTATTAGATTTGCCACCATTAATGTGGCATCTATAATGTCTGAACGAGCTCGCTATATGGCCTATAGTTTTTTCGACACGCTAGAGGTCGATTTTTTTATTTTTGCAAGAGAGTAGGGTAGGTCGACTGTCGGACCTCCACAAAGCCAAGCGTGAGTGGAGGCGGGGTCCCTCCTATTGGTCTCTTGCGGCCGAGCCGTATGGTAGGGTGACGGTACTTTTTACCGGCATGGTAACCATTTAGCGGGTTATAGAACTTGAAGTAGGTAGATGTATGATTCTGGATGTCACTCTGAAGGGGTGCGACCTCAGGTTAATTAACATCTATGCCAGTCCGCAATCTAAGTTGGACAGAAAGTGCCTTTTCAGGGAGATAAAGCCTTACCTTTTTACAGCCCGGCAGGTAGTTTTTGGAGGTGATTTCAACACCATGCAACTTCGGCACCTGTGCTGAGGCCTGTGGAAATCTCCGATTTGTCTGTGTGTCAGCTTGAACACCTCAGAAACCCCTCAGAAAGGCAGGGGCCTGTGGCGCCTGAGCCCTGAGCTCCTAAAGGAGGATGAGATTAGACAGTCCTTTAGGGACTTCTTTGAAACACAGGAATCACTTTTGGAGGCAGGTTGGAGTAGGTCAGAGTGGTGGGAGGTTTGCAAGAAGCGAACTCGGAGCTTGTTCCGCCGACTCATAAGTGCGGGGTGTCTTTCAAAAGTCTCGGGAGGGCATTTTTGGCATCATTGGCTCTTTCTATTCTGGCCTCCTCTCTGAGAAATCACTTGACAGAGGGAAGATGGAGCAATTTCTGAAGGAAACTCCTGGTGTGAATAACTTGCATGCTGCGCTTGACACCCTGGATGGGGATATAACGGTAGACAAGGTCAAGGCTGCCATAGATAGTCTGTCTATGAAGAATTCCCCAGGACCGGATTGGCTGACATTCGAGTTTTATAAGACCTTTGTCGACATCTTGGCCCCTCGCCTTATGGAAGTGTTTAAAGAGTGCCTGGGCGAGGGCTTACTCCCTCCTTCCATGAGGACATCTGCCCTTATAGTATTGTCCAAGGGATCGGACCAATCCAAGATTGAGAACTGGCGCCCCATTGCCCTTTTTAATGTGGATCGCAAGATTCTGGCAAAAGTGCTGTTTAACAGGTTGATTCAGATTATAGACCTGGTACTTTTTCCTTCTCAGCATTGCACCGTGAAGAGTCGTAGCACCTTTAGTGCTGTCCTTGGTGTCCGGGAGGCCGTTGAGTGGTGTCGTGCTGAGAAGTGGAAAAAAGTATTTGCTGATACTGGACCAGTCTAAAGCTTTTGATCGGGTCAATCATGAGTACCTCTGGTGTCTACTTGGCAGATATGGGCTCCCAGAGCGGGTGGTCAATTGGATTAGAGTGATCTACAGGCTGTCACGAGCCGCGGCGGTACTCACAGCCGCCGCGGCTCGCTTCCTGCCTGCCCCAGCGTCCCGCCCGTTACCATGACGACCGGGACGTCACTTCCTTCTAACTCCCGCCGGACGCCCAGCAGTGTAGCGCCGCGTCCTGGCAACAGGTTACAGCTGGGCACGTGCGCAGGGAGATCTAATAGCCTGCTGACTATTAGACTGTGATTAATTCATTAATCAGCTATTCAGTAATCAGTATTTTCAGAGCTAGACTCTGATTGGCTCATCTGTACATTTAAGGCAGTGAGGTCTGCAGCCTCACTGCCGGTTATAGCGTTCTGTCCTCAGTCCTGCTGCCTGCGTGTGCTATCCGTTTGGTTCCTGCTACCTTGGATTTGACTACCCGTGTTTTGACCCCTGCTTGTTCTTGGACCTGTGACCCTTCTCTTCTGACCTCGACCTTTTGCCTGGATTTCGGATTTTGCTTCTCTGCCTGTGTGTCTGACCCTTCGCTTGTCTCTGGATTTTTGCATCTGTGCTTGTGACCCTTTGACCTAGGATTTTTCTTTACTATTGCCCGCCAATCAATCCACTCCTGGGTACTCCTTTAAGCCAGTATACGTTACTCGACCCTCGGTCGGCCCGCAGCCCAGTCTGTCCCCACCACTAGGGGCTCCAGCGAACACCGGGCCTTCAGAGTAGTCCCCGAGTTTCACTGTACTGGCTTGGGAGTTCCTAACACAGGCAAGTCGAAAGCTTCCCGCTTGTGAATGGTTGGGTAGGTCCTACTTTCTCTGTGACTTCGGGAGTCAGACAGGGATGTCCCCTGAGCCCCCTCTTGTACGTGTTTGCAATCAATCCCTTCATCAGGAGGGTGGAAGGCGACACAGTGAGAGGGGTGCAACTGAGCCCGGGGAAGCCGTTGAAAGTGGTGGCTTACGCAGATGATGTCACGATCGTGATTTCTGATGTAAATGAAGCGAAAGACGTGACGGTTGATATCTGTACATATTCTGAGGCCTCAGGGTCCAGAATCAATCAGGATAAGTGTGAAGCTTTCTGGATGGGGGAGGAGGGTCGGCATTTTGACATTCCGGACAGCCTTCCCCAGGCAAGCGAGGAGATTAATATTCTTGGTATCCGATTTGGCCCTGGTGATTACGCCAAGCGAAATTGGGAGATTAGGCTGGGAGCAGCTTCTGCTAAAGTGGTACGTTGGAAAGGATGGCATTTGTCTCTTAGGGAAAGGGTGGACTTGATCAAGACTTACCTGATTCCAGTCTTTTTTTATGTCAGCTATGTATGCCTTTTGCCAGAATCTTTATGGGCCAGGGTGAATGCAGTGTTCTTCCAGATGCTTTGGGGGAACAGGCTGAACCTTGTTAAGCGTAGCGTGACCTACAGATCGAGGGGGGAGGGGGGCCTAGGTATGGTAAACCCAGTGCTCTTCTTTATGCTCACCTTTCTTAAATTACATCTGCACAGTCTCATCTTGGAGACTCCCCCTCGATGGGTAGAGGGCTTTCGTGCCTGGGTGCATCCATTCCTCAATTCCTGGGCAGAGGGAGGAGCGGTAAAAAGCTTACGAGTTCCACATGGTTACCTCCCGGCCTACGTGAAACTGGGTTTGAAGGTGACAAGGAAATGGCAACTGGAGGTGGGAGAGGTCAACAGCTCCTCTAGAAGGGAGTTGAAGAGGAAAGTCTTGCGGTCTCACTTCTGGGAGCCTCTGTCACTGAGGGACTGCCCTGGCAGTGTCTGCTCAGATGGCATAGCTCTGATCAATGATCGGAGGATACCACTGAAGCTCAGGGACATTGCCTGGCTCTCCTTCCACGGGAGACTCTATGTTAGAGGAAACCTCAAGGTAAGGAATTCCGATGATCGTGACTGCCCACGGGAGGAGTGTCCAGGGGAGGAGGAGACAATGGATCATTTCTTGTTGAGGTGTCCTTTTTACATAGAGGTTTATGATGGGGTCTCGTGTGTCTTGGGCACGCCTAGTCTTTTGGGGCTTAGTTACCTTGAGTGGGTTTATGGGGCGCTCAAGAGGTTTAGGGCTTTTGATTTGGTCACTCTGTTTTTAGTTACATTAGTGGTTAGGTATTACACGTGGAATGCACGGTGTTTAGTGACAATCCGCAAGAAAGTCCTCCCTTGCAAAGAGATGGTGGTAGATATTCTTCACGAGGTTTGGAAGATAAGGGATATGGAGAGGCAACGGATGGATGCTGCGAGTTGGGCCAGGCTTTGGCGTGGCTTGAAACCCCCTTAGTGGGTGGTGAATATATGGGGCCTCTCCATCTGTTGGCTTTCTATTTCTTCACCTCCCAGTAGATTTTGATTGCTTCCTTTTTTTTAGTAAGTGCTTGCATATGTCTAGTCATCCTATTTAGTTCCACTATGCTTGTTTTTACTTTTGGTACAGTTAAAGTTTGTTTTAACATTAAAGTTGAGATTTATTATGGTGCATATAACCAGTTTACGTTAGCCATGAAAGCCTATGGACTTTTCTATTTTTATGGACTTTATTTATTATGAGCATGGACTCTTTTATTGGGATATGGGAGGGGTTTCGTTATTGTAAGATTGTTGAGATATGTATTTTGTTGCAAGTTTTTTATAAATAAAAAAATCAGCAGCTGCTTGCTGCTCCTGCTCTTCTGAGTACTGCTGTGAATCCATTTGGATTTCACCGTACACTTTTAGGTGCAAATTCAGAAAAAAACAAGCAAGGACTAGTATTTGTATTTAAGCAATGACAATTAGCAACGGAGCAATGAAGCTCTTGTCTTTGGGTGTATATAACACCGTACACTTTTTGGTGCAAATTCAGAGGAAAAGCCTGCAAGGAATAGTATTTGTATTTCAGCAATGACAATTAGCAATGGAGAAATGGAGCTATCCTTTTTGTGTTACCCATATAACACAGTAGAATTGGACTGTAGAATTACATCAACCCTGTAAGCACTATTATTTTTATTTCCTGTAATGAGATTTAACACTGAAGCGCTCCTTTCTGTTCGTTCCCTATATAACACAGTATAATTGGACTGCAGAATTACACTAACCCTTCCAGCACTAGTATTTGTATTTTTCTGCAATGAGATTTAACACTGGAGCTATGGAGCTATCCTGAATGTCACTGATTACTTTGTTTAACACTGCTACCACCCTCTTCTTTTAATTCTCTAACTTTGCCTGCCCAACTACTCTACACTCTATGCTACCCCTTCTGTGTCCCTCTCTCAAATGGCGGTAGATCGCCTTGGAGAGCGATATTTATAGATTCCAAAACTGGAGAGATCCTAGATCCATCGGCGTCACGATGACGTTTTGCCTCATTTTTTAATCCGAAAAAATGCGAAAGTACTGAGCCGAGTCGGATCCTTTAATTTCCGGTGTGTTCGGATTCCGAGGAACCAATCCTGAGCATCTCTACCTTAAACATAAAGATAAGAACCTACAAGGTCAAAGTAAAGATAACATGCAAAACTATAGTGTCAGTACTCCTAGTATGAATCACCAAGGAGATTAATATTAAATGGAAAAAAAAGTGGTTTATTTTCTGGATAAAACTGAGATGCAATAAATGATAAGGCAAATAACTGTAGTCCACAGAAACATTGAAAACAGGATCCCAGGATACCCAGGTAGCTAAGAGACAGGGATACTGGATACCTGACCCAACCGTTTAACTGCAGGTACGTTTTAGGATGGGTACTGTTATAGGATCCTGGGATCCGCCATAATAATGATACAATGCCTTTGATCTTATTAATAACCAATCTCATTAATTATTGGTATATAAAGCAATTTGCGTCTTTTTCGCTATTTTAGTCACGTCGAATAATACGCACCCGTGACAGCTCAGATGTACTTTAGAGGCATTATTTCACTCAACCTTTTGAGTTTTCGCCTAATACCATGGCAACCATAAACAAGGTGTCCCAGTTGTTATGCTTGCGCATGACAGCTAGAAATCCGTAGACTTAAGCGATTCCTGTGTTTGACAAGGCTATATATAAATATATATTTATACATATATATACATCTCGCCTAAATATTACCAAATATCCCACAATTATGTGTTAATCGCTAAATAAATATCTATCATTTACCTCACTATAATGCATTATCTATATAAACATCCATTCATCCTATTCATTCCAGTTATCTAAACATACAAAACAGGCATAAGGATACAAGTCTTTTACTTTACAACATAAATGCATACATACAATTACAGATAATACATTATAGATTAAACAGACAATGCTACAACTTCAGAAGTAAGTACATAATATCCTATTCTGGTGTGTGTGTGTGTGTGTGTGTGTGTATTTACTAGTGTATATGCTATAAGAGAAATGTATAGGAGTATTTCATCAGTATTGCTCAATCGTGTTGTGAGTGTGTATGTCACTCACCAGACTGTGAGTGCTTCTTCCCGTATGTTTAGGAACCGTGGTCGTCCACCATCCTGAGGGTCTGCGCATGTGCAGCCCTTTCAAACCTTCAGTACATGTTCCTTTTAGTTAATTGGCTGATCAGGCAACACTCCCTATTTAAAGCACCTGCTGTCTATACCTCGTTGCCTGATCTTGGAGTCTCATTTCCCATGAGCCTCTGAAGGTGTTCCTGTGTTTCCTCGTGTATTCAGCCCAGCTGATTCCTGTGGTTTCCAGACCACTTCTACTCTCCTGTGGTTTCCAAACCACTTCAACTCTCCTGTGTTTCATCGTGACTGCTCCAGCTGATTCCTATCCGCTGCCTCCGTGCACTGCAGTTACCAGCTCACTTCAACTCTCCTGTGTTTCATCGTGACTGCTCCAGCTGATTCCTATCCGCTGTCTCCGTGCACTACAAGTATCAGCTTACTTCAACTCTCCTGTGTTTCATCGAGACTGCACCAGCTGATTCCTATCCGCTGTCTCCGTGCTCAACAGTTCAAGCTCACCTCAACTCTCCCATGTTTCATCGTGACTGCACCTGCTGATTCCTATCCGCTACCTCCGTGTATCTGCAGTGTCCTGCTTATCACTACCCTCCAGTACTCCTCGTGTCTGCAGCCAGTTGATCCGCTCTCCGTGCTTCTACAGTGTTCCTGCCTGTGTCAACTCGCCTGTCTGCATTGGATCAACGCTCCGCTGCTGTCTTCTCTGCCATACCACTTCTACTCTTCAGTGATCTCCAGGTGACCAGTCCTATATACTACTGCTTCCTGAGTATTGCTTCCATCGTTGCTGGTCTACCTACCTGTGCGCTGCACCTACTTGGATACCGCTTCCATTTCCCTGGGACTTCGCATCCTGCCGGCCTCCTGCCGCTCAGGTATCCCTGCACTCCTTTCTGACAGCCTGCTCTTCTGAACCACGGTATGCATACTTATCATTGACTGTGCTCTGGAGTTGCCTATCCACTGAGACTATTGCCATCATTAGACTGTGTTACCTTGTAGTCTGGATAGTTCCTGTGACTTTGTATATTTGTGCAGTGCTGCTCAGTTATTAATACTTTGTGCATATCATCGTGGGATCAAGTTCAATGTGCCCGTGTATACTCTGCATTACATTTATCTCCCCGTGCTCCTCCTCACATATATATTTCAGTGGTACAACTTGCTAGAGGCAGACCACTGATTCCTGTTCCCTGTGTCACCTGTTTCCAGTATCCTTCCACATAGCAGTGGTACAACTTGCTAACGCAGACCACTGACTTCCCGGATACCTCCACCTGGACTCCGTTCCCTCACCTAGACAGCGGTGCAACTTGCTAACGCAGACCGCTGACTTTCATCACCTCCTCGTTACTTCTGGACATTCCTCCTCACTATAGCAGTGGTACAACTTGCTATCCGCAGACCACTGACTACCCTCATGTTTCCTTTGTCCATTCAGTTCCTCGTGTACTATTACCTATATATTACCAGTGCTGCTATCCATAGACTTTCGACGAGCATTCTCTACCATCTGCTGTCTCCTGTTCCGTGATCACCCCGCTACCAGAGTACCATATTACCACCTATACTGCTCTGGTAAGTCCATCACCTGGTGATCCCTGGGTAAAGACTCCTAGTGCCCGTGACAGTGTATAGAGAGAGGATGGATGTGTTTTAAGGATGCATTGTGTATGCCATGTGCTCTTGAAAGAGGTGGGATGGGATTAGAAGTTGCAGGTAAAATAAACAGATATATGTTTAAGTGGTAGATAAAGAAAGATTAAAAGAAAGAGAGAGAAAGATGTAAGATCAGAACATAGAGGGTGAAAGAAATAAGGGGGATGGAAATTCATTGTAATGCAACCAGCAAACATTCCTGAGGCTGCTTAGATCCAGAAAGTTAAATGGAAAACTTTACATATAAGGTAAAGGGTTAGTTATACAGACAGACATAAGAAGTTCAGAGTTACAGATAGAAGCTTACTGGTATGTCTTCAGGGATCCAGGTGTGAGAGAGGTCCCCAGGTTCCAAGTATGTGTGTGTGTGTGTGGAGTGATGGAATGAGAGTGATATGTTTGTTTCAATGGCTTCTAAACCTTTACCCATAATGCATTGCTTCAGATGGGAGGGTTTGACCTCTGCCACACCCCCGCAACTAGATGCAGCCTGTAATTTATGACTCAAAGCCCTGTGTTTCCTAACAAGCACATGGCTTTCAGGTTCAAACAAAGAACTTATGAGAGACAGTTTCTTTGGTTAGAATGCTCTGGCTTACAGCCAGTTCCTATAAACAGTAGTGAAATACTAGCGTCCATTATGCGTGGCTCAAGGTCCGCCCACCGGGACTGCGTCATCAGCGGCGATATAGGCGCTCCTTCACATTCCCCCTGTTGTCGGTAACCCGACACTACAAGTTGGAAGGTTTACGTAACTCTAAGTGTATTTTTTTTACTATTATATACTCACTTCTGTAGTAACAAAAAAGCATAACATAAGACAGTTTTTAAAGTAACATATAAAAACAAATCAACAATTTCAAAGGAAGTCCACAAGAACGGTTGGTAATCTTCAAAAGTCCATAATCAAAATCCTTGAGAAAGTCCATAAGTAGATATCTTAGAAAAGAGTCCTTGAGTAATACTTGTTTAGTTGTAGATTTTGTTTAAAGTCCTGAAGCATTGGAATAAAATAAATAATTTCTCTATTCCAAAGTTAGCAGAGTCCCTTTTCAAGTTATTACAAAGTCTTTTCACAAGTTCTGTATATGAATTTTCAAGCAGAATGATGTTTGAAGGATAGTAAAGACTTTAAACATTCTATTAGAGTCAAGTCCAGATGGATAAGAATCCAGGAAGAGGGGGAGAGAGAGAACCCAATGATCACCAACTCTCACTTGTCCTCTTCCTACCGACTATGAAGGAGATAAAAAAAACCTCTATGCAATTGACGACATCCCAGGAAAAAGAACTATTATGGGATGTATGAGGAGATTGAAAAATGATGTTGCTTTTGGACTGTAACCAAATAGGCTTTCCCACCACGATACTTTGGCGTCTTCCTCTAAGGCGTGCAGGATCTTTGTGATTTTGATGGCATCATGTTCCAGCTTGATGGTCGCTTGTTTCTCCGTCTCCTTGAGTTTCTCCAAGATGTCGTCCTCCTTCCCGAAGTCAAGCAGCCAGTTCTTGAGCTCTGTCCCAAAACCAAGTGGAATTTTCTGAAGCCTCACAGGAGTATCTGGGCGGATATCTAGTCGCTTCTCTGGGGTCACTGGTGTTCTTCCCATCTTGTCTGCTACATCGATACCTAGAGTGGGAATAAGAGTACAATATGCACCTCGGAGGAGATTTCCTCTTTGGGTGCAGTTAGTAGCATAAACAGTATACGAGACATTTTGGAATTGATACCAGCACCAGTAACCTTGACCCAGATATTTTAAATTAGATGATGGCTTTGGACTAACATCCATCAAACATGATCCTTCAGTATCCCAGCACTGCTGCCTGAGTACTCTGTCATGATTCCCTTGACACAATATAGTGTCTTTTCGTCTCCAACATCCATCCGCGTGAAATAGATATGGATGTGACCCTTCATATGTTAATGTGTCAGTTTGGAGACGTGGATGGAGTATTGTATCTCCTGGTATGGGAATACCTAAATTTACTGCAATGTACCCCTCTCTCTTCCTCTCTCTACCAGAAACAGGAGCTAGAGAGGAGGCGGTACAGGTCAGATTCAGGCAACCATGCCACTGTGTGAGCCACCAGTTTGTATGATTCAACGCAAAGTCAGGGACAAATTGCTTTATCCTCTGTCTAAGGTTGAATGGATAGTGACCATTATGGAGAGATGACACTATGTATTTTAGATTTTCTGAGAGTTCACTCTGAACCTGTGTACATGCCAGAGCCAATTGAGCTCTATCTTGTTCTCCAATGAGACCCAACACCAACCCTCTAAACTTTTCCTGAAGGGCTACAGATAGAGAGGTAGTGGCATCTATATGAGCATGTTGTAAGTTCTCAAGGATGTGATTTACATCCAGTTGAGTCCTTATACCATCTCCCGTATGTTGTGCCAGGCTCCCAAGTTTATTCCTCAGAACCTCTAAATCCATAGTATTCAGTGTACCTATTCCCATTGCACCTCCTCCAAGAGCGGTCGCAATGGCATCTCGCTATCTAGCTGATTCCTCACTAGTTCCTCACATCTGTGATCCCAATGATCTACTCTGAAATCCTCCACTGAAATTCTCCAAGTGTATAGCATAAATTTGACGTTGGTTATTATTGTCCATGGAGATGATAATTGGGGCGCTATCACATCTGCTATTTTATGGATAGGGATGTTACAGTCATCAAAATGTGGCCTGACTGGTTCTAAGACTTCTGTTTCATAGGGTATTCTGACTACAGTTACACATACTTGCCCTCTCCCTTTAAACGGATACCACTGGTCACTATCCCCTGGTTGTAAGGCGAGATATTTAACAGGTTTTGTTTTAGAGAGATAAGTCCACTGAGAGAATGTCCAACAACCTTCATCTGCTACCTCGCAGAATGGCCATTTAAAAGGTCCGTCAATGTTGATATCAAAGTTAATATCTCTGCCACTAGGGTCCTTACAGTCAACAGACACATATCTGTTCCTGTACTCCTCAGTCATAGGGGTACCATTCATCCATACATCAATTACCGGAGTATCTATGCCATTACATACTATATCCCACCTCCAGGGGTTTAGATCTAACATAACCATTTGCTTATTTGGTTCCCAATGAGCATATGTAATAAAATAGTATCCAGTAACTTCTGGTACACATTTATCTCTCATAACTGTTATCATAAAAGACCGTATAGATGGTGATCCCTCTACCCGGATGTACTTTATTGCATCTGTTCTAACAAAATGGCAGCTCTGTACAAGCCTTCCATGTCTACTGGCCCATGGTTGTTATTCCACATAGCTTGGCCTGTGTTACTACAGTTCAAGTTCATTATCATAACACTAGTTTGTAAATAATCTGTGGGAATGTGACCTTGGGCATATTTGGATTCTCTTGTGATTAGCAATTGGGAATCTCTCAACATGCAGTATCCCTTTATAGTGCCTATAATTGGAATGGGTCTATCAAAATATGTTCGAACACGCAGACTATCCTGAGCATTAGATCCTATGAAGGTGGCTTTTAGAATATACCACCCATCATATTCTCCCCCTGTAGTATCCTCTGGGACCAGTACTACCTGCTTTGTACAAAGTACCTCTGTTATATTATATGGTGTTTTCTTAAAGCGTGGTAAATGAGGATTCTTTGATACCCACCTGACAGATTTAGTTGGCACTAAATCAATATCTTTATAATGGTTATATTCTTTAAGGCAGAGTGTATGTAGATCATGTTGATTGGCAGACACATTTTCTTTGGGAGTATAGTGTCGGACCTTATCCCCAGCATAACCATATCTCCAAAACCCATACAAATACCATTGACCAGCCACAGAGCTGTAATTAGAGTAGGGCTCTAGGATTTTCCCTTCCTTACATTCTACTACCAAAAGCTCTAGCTGGTTAGTAGAATTAGATTTTTGGGAATTTCTTATTTGGGTTGCATTTGACCAGCCCCTGTCCTCCTCGTTATTCTGAGGAGTAGCAAAACCCACTAGTACCACACCTACCAGTAGTACCAGTGTCTGTAATACTAGTTTGCTCAGATGGCAGTATACTGAGCACCTTTGAGCTCCTACGGAGGAATAAGATTTGTAATGGTGTCCTCTGGGTTCTGGTGTCACAGATCTTTCCTTGGGCTCCATGATCTGCTAAGAAAAAAGGCATGAGTCTAGTTCTTTTCAATAAGGACAGGTTTTCATTTTCCTTACTAGAACCTTTAGAAAGATGGTTTTCTTGTTCCACACTCCCCTGTAGTTCCCAACTTAATGAGCACACAAATGCTCTACTGGGTTGAGGAGGCTCGGGTGATTTTTGCCTGGTCAATATGAACCCACAATACCTTGCACCTCCTCTGAGAGTTTTTCTTGGTAGTCACTGGCCTCTGTACCTTCAGCATGGCATCACCCATTGTCTCAAGAACCTGATATGGTCCCTCCCAGTTTGCATCCCAAGGACCTGCCTTACGGAAAACTTTGACCATTACTAAATCTTCTACAAGGGGCATTGGGGTCTCAACCTGTAGATAGGGTTTGTGCAGCCGTATGGCTGCATATGGCAGCAGTCCCTTCAGGTTATCTTGTACCTGTTGTAGGAACACATCTCTGGCAATTGCATCCTTAATGGGATTTGACAGCTGAGGCTCATTGGGGAAGCAAAGTGGCATTTTACAACCTGTCATGAGCTCAAACGGAGTGATCCCTGTTGTGGATGCTTCCGTTGCCCTAATACCCATATGTATTGCTGGTAAAGCTATTACCCAAGAAGATCCCTTCTGTAACAATGCCTTGGCTAACCGGGTCTTGATGGTCCGGTTCATGCGCTCTACTATCCCTGCTGACTGGGGATGATAAGGAACATGAAATCGTTGGTTTATGTCCAGTAGTTCACAAAGTGCTTTCATGACCTTGCCAGTAAAATGGGTTCCACGATCAGATTCTATGATCCTGGGAATTCCCCAGCGTGACAAAATTTGCTCCCATAGGACCCGTGCTGTAGTGGTAGCTGAGTCATTCACTGTTGGAATGGCTTCTACCCACTTCGAGAACACATCAACAACTACCAAGGCATAGCGACAATTGCGACTGCCTGCTGGTAGTGGTCCTATGAAATCAATTTGTAAGGCTGCCCATGGCCCCTCTGCAGGAGGCACACGCTGTAATGCTGGCTTGAGAGCTGGTGCCCTAGGGTTGATTTGGGCACATACAAGACATTGTTGAGAAACACACTCTACTGTTTTGGACATTCCTGGCCAGTATAATTTACTCTTTAGCAGAGACAACAGTTTATCCCGACCAGGGTGCCCCAGGAGCTGGTGATTGAGTTGTGTCAGCTCCACTTGGAGATGTGAAGGGACTACTGGGAGTGGATTTAAATTTTCTCCTGATACATGGCACAAGATACCCTGTCTGATAGACTAGGGATTCTGTGGTGAATTTCTGAGTGTCATAAGAAGAGGGTCTTTCGCCTGTTCCTCTTCAAATGACACCGGTTCTTCTTTGAGGACTTTCCTGCGTACAGCCACCTGGAATGAGGGCAAAAATTCAGCATCTGGATCACAAAAGATACCAGATACTGCAGCCATTTTTGCTGCTTCATCCGCTGCATTGTTTCCTAGGATTAAGGGGTTGTTCCCTTTCTGGTGTGCAGGCACTTTGATGATTGCAGCCTCATCAGGATGTGACTTTCCCCATTCCCAAAGTTCTTTTAAAACTGAAACTTGCGCCAGAGGTTTATTCTGGCTGTCCACGAATCCACGTTTTTGCGTGTGATGTTAGAGATCGCACTACATATGAACAGTCACTGTATATAGTGCGCCGCCCTGGGGGCTGAAGAAAAAGTGCTTCTTTCACAGCCTCTAACTCAGCGCGTTGTGCTGACAGGTGACCTGGAATTTTAACCAGGCACTGAGTCCCAGTGGTCTGATCCAAGACCGCATAACCTGTCGCATATGTCCCATCCACTAGAGAGCGTGACCCGTCAACAAAGATGATTCTGTCATCAGGGTGCGCTATCTGCCTGAAGAAAGGTGTTGTAAGGGAATGTGTCAATAGACCACAATCATGCTCTGTTCCAGTTGTGTTTAACAATTGAGACAGAACATACTTAGCCTTGTGACAGATTTTGATGTTCCGTCCACTAAGGTCCATTATCCATCTCCCAAACCTCTGCTGAGAGACTCCAGGAAGTGTATCCCGGAGTAGGAGAGTTAATGGAGAGTGAGGTGTCTGTACAGTAAGTGGTTTGAACCCTACAATATGCTCTGTCACTTTGACAGCATAATGTATGGCTGCCAGCTATTTTGCACACTCATCAAAACCCCTTTCAACTGGTGAAAGAAGTCTTGAGAAATATCCTAGTGGTCTAGTTGTTATACCCACCTCTTGCAGGAGAGCCGCTGATATGGACTCTGATCCAGCATGTGCTTGGATGGCCAAATTGCCATCTGGGTGGGGGGTGGCTAGTACCGGGGCAGAGGAGAAGTCTCTTTTTAGTGTTGTAAAGGCCTTCTCCTGTGTTTCCGCCCAACCTTTCAGTGAGGGTTTTTCACCTCTGAGTAATTCATAGAGAGGTTTTGCCTTGGTAGCAAAGCCCTCTATGAATTCCCTCATGAAATTTGCAACGCCCAGGAACTTACGCAAGTCCTGCAGGGTGCCAGGGCTGGGTAATTTAACCATTGCTTCCACACGGGCGGCCATGATACCCTTTGTTCCGTGAGCAATCTTAACCCCTAGAAATATCACCTCTGACCTAGCCAGGTTTGCCTTGTGAGGACTCAGCTTCAGTCCTGCACGTGACAGGAGGCCTAACAATTCCTGTAAGAGGGTTAAGTGCTTATCCGTGGCCTCTGTATGGAGGAGTAGGTCGTCAACATAATGTAACAGGCATTCTGGGCACGAGAAAACACTCGGCACTTTTGCCAATGCCTGATGAAAGTAAGTTGGGCTAATGTGAAAGCCCTGGGGAAAAACTCGGAACATGTATTGCGTGTCACGTACAGTGAACGCAAACTTGTACTGGCAACTTTCTGTTAAGGGTATAGAGAAAAATCAGTTTTCCACATCAATGGTTGAGAATACCTGGCTTTTACCATTTATCCTTGCCATTATGTCTGGGGTTTCTGCAACTACCTGCGCTGACATGGGGGTGTATTTGTTCAGAACCCTGAGATCGATTGTGAGTCTCCAGGTGTTGGTCTCCTTCTTCCTAACAGGCCATAAGGGATTGTTGCACTTTGAATTTCCTTTTATGACCACCCCCCTTGACTCTAGGTCAGTTACAGCTTCCACTACAGAGTCCATGGCTTCAGTAGGGAAGCGATATTGACGCTGAGGTGGTGGGTCCGGCCCTTGTATGTCCACCTCAACATCAACCATCCTTCCACAGTCATTTTTCCCTTGTGCCCATAATTCCGGATATCTGTACACAATAGGTTCAAGGTCTGTGTTGTGTGAGACCTCTGGCCATTTATGCACAAGCCCATTGTCATTCCTGTCATTTGCATGTATGAGTGGACCCAGATCATGTCGCTGTATCACACAGATCCTTGATTTTCTGGGACCTTTTCATACCATACAATTTGCTAAATCCAATATCCAGCCCTGTTGTGTCATTACATCAGTTCCGATAATGTTATCGGATCCTGAGTAGTACCACATTGGGATTTTTAAAGAGAAATCATTGATTTCTACAATCACTTTATCAATCCTGTGGGCTGTCACCCCCCCTTGTTGGTGATCAAATCCGATCACAACACACTGAGGGCTATCTGGATCCAAATCATGCTCCACATTGGTGATGGAGATTTCAGCTCCAGTGTCAAGCATGGTTTTTACCCAAATATTTTTTATTTTAGCCATGATGTGGGGTCTCCCAGAAGGATCCAATACCAGGCTACATAGCGGAATTAGTTCCTTTGGGACCCCTGACCTTCAGTCTGTCTGCACCAGATTTGCTACTGGAACCTCTACTGCACAGACTGAAACCTCTTTATTTTGTGATGCTACCTGTGAAGCAGACGGTTTATCTGCTTGCACATTTACAGCTGCTACACACTTCCGTGGTTGTGCAACTGATGGACCTTTTGTCCTTGTACAATTATTATATCTCTTTTGGAAACCGTTTGTGTTTTCAGCTGTATAAAGAGATTGTTTAGGACAATTTCTTCTCCTATGTCCTTTCTGTCTGCACTTGTAGCAGACTAGATCTTCATCCTCTGCTGGTGGAGCAGAAGGCTGAACATCTTTAGGGCGATGTTCAGGATAAGTCTGGCGGCGATCACGCATTACACCACCAGATATACCCTGTTCCCTAATTTGTACAGATTTCTTGGATCTCAAAGTTTCCTGTCTGAATTCCTCAATAATTCTAGCTGCACCTGCAAGTGTAGTTTCCCTTTGGGCATTTGTTCGCAGATTGACATTTGTGTATTGAAATTTTTCCACAAATGTGCGAATCATGCCCGGTGGAATATGGGGCCTATGGTCGTTAGTTACAGTCCTATACATAGCTTCAAACCGACCACATAAAGCTAAAGGTTCATGGTGTATTGTAGGTTTGAAACTATCTAGGATATTGGGAGTTACCTCCCCATGCCATGTTGTCAGTAACATAAGAGCAGCTATTCTTTCCTTTTTGTCATGGTAGCAACCATTCCTGGGGGCTGAGTCCCCAGTGGTCTCATACCTTTGACTAAGGTAAGTGGGTAGCCACAACTTGAAGAAATCCATGCGATCTTCTGGGGCCACGCTTAGTTGAGTGCAATGGCCCTCAAAAATATTGCATGAGGTAAAAGGGTCTAAACTGCTATCATATTGAGGAAATTCTCTTTTGAGTTCCAAGAGGATTTTTGTTCTCTTTATATCATTACCTGTAAAAGGTTGATTGAAAGAGATCAAATCCTTGCTACCATTGTTGCTTGGCCCTAAGACAGGAGTGGAATCTATAACATCCCATCCACTCTTCTGGTCTTGTGCCCGTGCACCAGTGTTGGGGTGTATTCCAGTGTGCGTAACACTGGGTAAGTGCCAGGGGATCTTACATCCTGTGTATCAAGTAGTGGTGCAGTGAGATCCAAGCCAGATAAGTCTGCTTGATTACCAGCTGTACTACCACTTTCCCTATTAAAAACACAAATTTGTTTTGTGGGTATTAACTCTGTAGAGTTCACCCGAGGGTTACTTTTAGATAGCTCTTTTATCGAATTTGAGAGATCAGTTATCAAACCCTGCATATTCATGATCACTTGGGCTCTACTTTCTAAGTCCTGCTGTAATTGTGCCATATGGTCTTCAGTAGAAGACATCCGATCATCTGCAGTATTAAGGTCAACGCATAACTCAGTGATTTCCTTATCTTTATCAGTACAATTTTTACAGCTATCTTCCTGATTAATTATATTTACTTTCTTAGTCAACATACCTCTAGCTATCATTTCTGCATGCTCCGGTCTCCAAATTGTGTCCTCAAAAACCTGGACTAATTTAACCAACATTTGGAACCTTTTATGGGTTTTCCTAAACACACTTTGTTTATTAATAAACAATTTGTCATGACTGTACACCTGCTCTAGCAGTTGTGCCCATAAATTTTCTGCAGATGTATAACTAGCTGGTATGATAGGATTAAACATTCTACCTTCTGCAAGTTTAGTGATATTAATGAAATACATAGCTAGCTGTTCGATGATCTTAACGACTGATTTAACTACCTGTGTAAATACTTCCTTGCTTGTTGCGTGGGAATGAAGTCAATTGGTTCGTCTTGTAGACCTGAACCCAGCCAAAAGAGCGACTAATGGCTGTATGGGGTGACCAGTGCGCGCCGTCTACTCAGAATTCTAAAACGTCGCTGAAGCACATACCGGCTAGACAACTTTCAAAGACGAGTTTCTGATGGAAATATGAGATTGAGGTGCCTTTAATGGTTCTGTGCTATTCAGGGTCAGTGTGATGTTACCCTGAAATAGAGAACAAAATAACCGAGTATCGTATTCTACAACAGATAAACACAGCCATTTAACAAAAAATATTGCATTTACCCAAAAATTTTCAAGTTAGTTCACAATCAAACCTACTTTTGTACTAGACTAAATCGCTAGTCCACCTAGAGAAAAAAATGTTAACATTAAATAAGCAGATTGTCCCTATTTTCCCTTGAGGAGATAATTCAGTCATTAAAGATCATTTGTTTCATAATTATGAAAAATGTAAAAAAATAAATAAATAATGATAATACAGAAATAAAAATAGGTTTGCTGCAATTAATTATGGGTCTTCTTGGCCATTGAAGATCATAATTAACGCAGTTTGAGCTGACTCGCCATTGTTATAGGATCCTGGGATCCGCCATAATAATGATACAATGCCTTTGATCTTATTAATAACCAATCTCATTTATTATTGGGATATAATGCAATTTGCGTCTTTTTCGCTATTTTAGTCACGTCGAATAATACGCACCCGTGACATCTCAGATGTACTTTAGAGGCATTATTTCACTCAACCTTTTAAAGTTTTGCCTAATACCATGGCAACCATAAACAAGGTGTCCCAGTTGTTATGCTTGCGCATAACAACTAGAAATCCGTAGACTTACGCGATTCCTGTGTTTGACAAGGCTATATATAAATATATATTTATACATATATATACATCTCGCCTAAATATTACACAAATATCCCACAATTATGTGTTAATCGCTAAATAAATACCAATCTATCATTTACCTCACTATAATGCATTATCTATATAAACATCCATTCAACCTATTCATTCCAGTTATCTAAACATACAAAACAGGCATAAGGATACAAGTCTTTTACTTTACAACATAAATGCATACATACAATTACAGATAATACATTATAGATTAAACAGACAATGCTACAACTTCAGAAGTAAGTACATAATATCCTATTCTGTTGTGTGTGTGTGTGTGTGTGTGTGTGTGTGTGTGTGTGTATTTACTAGTGTATATGCTGTAAGAGAAATGTATAGGAGTGAGTATTTCATCAGTATTGCTCAATCGTGTTGTGAGTGTGTATAGAGACAGAGGATGGATGTGTTTTAAGGCTGCATTGTGTATGCCATGTGCTCTTGAAAGATGGGGGATGGGATTAGAAGTTGCAGGTAAAATAAACAGATATATGTTTAAGTGGTAGATAAAGAAAGATTAAAAGAAAGAGAGAGAGAGAGAGATATAAGATCAGAACATAGAGGGTGAAAGAGATAAGGGGGATGGAAATTCATTGTAATGCAATTAGCAAACATTTCTGAGGCTGCATAGATTCAGAAAGTTAAATGGAAAACTTTACATATAAAGGATTAGTTATACAGACAGACATAAGAAGTTCAGAGTTACAGATAGAAGCTTACTGGTATGTCTTCAGGGCTCCAGGTGTGAGAGAGGTCCCCAGGTTCCAAGTATGTGTGTGTGTGTGTGTGTGGGGAGTGATGGAATGAGAGTGATATGTTTGTCTCAATGGCTTATAAACATTTGCCCATAATGCATTGCTTCAGATGGGAGGGCTTGACCTCTGCCACACCCCCGCAACTAGATACGGCCTGTAATTTATGACTCAAAGCCCTGTGTTTCCTAACAAGCACATGGCTTTCAGGTTCAAACAAAGAACTTATGAGAGACAGGTTCTTTGGTTAGATTTCTCTCTCGAATCTCTCCTTTCACCGCTTCCCTCCCTGGCCTGTCCCGACCAGGCCTCCTCTCTCTATAATCACTCCCTCACCACTGCCCTGGACGCTGTTGCCCCGGCCTCTTCTGTCTGCCGACAACCCTGGCACTCAAAACTCACCCGCTTCCTCCAAAGATGCTCTCACACTGCTGAACGCCTCTGGAGGAAATCTCGCTCCCTGGCTGACTTCCTCCACTTTAAATTCATACTCTCTTCTTTCTCCTCTGCCCACTCCCTTGCTAAACAATCCTTTTTAAGTCCCTCATTTCTTCTCAGTCCTCAAATCCCCGCCGCTTCTTTGCTACTTTCAGCTCCCTCCTCCCCCCCCTCCCCCTCTGTTCCACCTTCCCTCTCCTCTTCTGACTTCGCCACTTTCTTCTCTTCCAAAATTGAGGCCATCGGACTGAACATCTCCTCCTCCCCTTCTCCCGCCACCCTCATCGCTTCACCTCCTCCCATCAACCAACTCTGCTGCTCCTTCAGCCCTACAACTGGTGAAGAAGTTCGCTCCCTTATTCTTTCCTCTCCACCCTCTACCTGCCCTCTCGATCCCATCCTCTCCCACCTCCTTCGCTCTCTCTCTCCAACGGCCTGCTCTTACCTAGCACACATTTTCAACCAATCACTCTCCTCTGGTGTAGTACCCTCCTCTTTTAAACACACTCTTATCTCTCCTATCCTCAAAAAACCCAATCTTGACTCCACCTCTCTTGCTAATTATCACCCTATCTCTCTTCTCCCCTATGCCTCCAAATTACTTGAGCGGATTGTCTGCAGCCCCCTAACCAGGCACCTCGCGGACAATTCCCTCCTTGACCCTCTCCAATCTGGCTACCGCCCCCTCCATTCTACCGAAACTGCACTGGCCAAGGTTACTAAGGATCTCCTATCAGCCAAATCCAAGGGTCACTTCTCCGTACTCATCCTCCTTGACCTCTCTGCAGCCTTTGACACCGTGGACCACCCCCTCCTGCTGCAAACTCTTCTCTCTCTCGGTTTCTTTGGTTCTGTCCATGCCTGGTTCGCCTCATACCTCGCTAATCGCTCCTTCTCTGTATCCACGTCTGGTTCTTCCTCCTAGCCCTACCATCTCCCCGTAGGAGTCCCGCAGGGCTCTGTTCTTGGCCCTCTACTCTTTTCGCTCTACACTTCCTACCTTGGTGCTCTCATCTCCTCCTTCGGTCTTCAGTATCATCTTTATGCCGACGACATTCAACACTATATCTCCTCTCCTGATCTTTCCTCCACCCTCCTTGCTCGGGTATCCGACTGCCTCTCCGCCAACTCCTCCTGGATGTCCGAGCGCTTTCTCAAAATCAATAACTCTAAAACTGAACTCATTGTCTTTCCTCCGCCCAGACTCCCATCCCACGATGACCTCTCTATTGTCGTCAACACCACCATCTCCTCTGTCAACCAACTTTGCTGCCTGGGTGTCACCCTCGACTCCTCTCTCTCTTTTGCCCCCCACATTCATTCCCGTGCCCAAGCCTGTCGCTTCCAACTACGCAACATTGCCCGCATCCGTCCTTTTCTCTCTCAGGATGCCACCAAAACTATCATCCACGCACTCATCATCTCCCGCCTTGATTATTGTAACCTCCTCCTCATTGGCCTCCCCCACTCCCATCTCTCCCCCCTCCGCTCTATAATCAATGCGGCCACAAGACTCATCTTCCTCTCACTCCGCTCCTCCTCTGCCTCCCCTCTCTGCCTTGCCTTACACTGGCTCCCCTTCCCCTACAGAATCCTTTTCAAACTCCTCACCACCACTTACAAGGCTCTCTCCAACTCTACTGCCCCTTATATATCTAACCTCCTCTCCATTCACACTCCTGCCTGCTCCCTGCGCTCGGCCAACGACCGCCGCCTCTCCTCCACCCTTATCACCTCTTCCCACTCCAGAATCCAAGACTTTTCCTGTGCAGCCCCCCCTTCTCTTGAACGACCTCCCTCGTTCCATCTGCCTCTCTCCTACTCTGTGCTCCTTCAAACGTGCACTCAAAACTCACCTCTTCCTCAAAGCCTACCAACTATTACCTTAACCCCCATCTCCTCCCTTTTTTCCTCTTGCCTCAACTGGCTCCTCTTGTGCCTGGTCTGTTTACCCTCCCTTAGGATGTAAGCTCGTATGAGCAGGGCCCCCTCCCCTCCTGTCTCCATACCTGTTCTTCCGCTCCGTCTTTACTGCATTTGACTAGCCAGAGTTTCTGAAGTATTGGTACTTTTTGTTCATTGTTCTGTATGGTCTCACCCTGTATAGTCTACTGTTAGTACTGTGTGCGACGCTGCGGATAACTTGTGGCGCCTAACAAATAAATGATAATAATAATAATAATAATAATAATGATCAGCACACAGGAGTTACACTGAGAAACCAGCACCAGCAAAGACAATTAATGAACTGGCCCAGACTGCTGGGAGATGCACTCTTTTAAAGGTCAGAGACAGGTGAGTATGATCCAGAGCTAACGATGAAAGCTTACCCGATAGCAGGCAGGATCAGGAGAAAGCAAAGCTGCATCCATAGGGCAGATGCTGCTGCAAATGTTGGCAGATTGTGATATATGATAGCAAACTTTCTTCTATAATGTCCCTGTGGACTGCAGTATATAAGACAAACAATCATAAGCATCAAAACCTGGATTGTAGAACACATCAGAAACATAAAGAACAAAATACAGTCTTGTGTTTCTGAACACTTTAGGCTCCACCACAGTCACGACCCATCAGGTCTATCCTTCACTGGAATAAAACACATAAAGAGAGCATCAAGAGGCACATTATTTGGAACAAATTTCCAGGGAAGAAGCTAGATGTATCCATGACATGGACACCCTATCCCTTATTACAGAAACAATTAAACTACATACATAAGTTTAATTCCCTTAATTTATACCTCCTATATATTACTTACAATCGCTAACCTACACAGAAAGCCATGACTACCCTAATAAAATCCTATTACAAGATTAATTTTAATCCATATCCCCATCCATAATCAACTTAATTTCCACACATATATTCCTCCACTGCCCAGCAGTATTTCGAACCACAATTTATAAACAGCCACCCACATTCCAACCCACCAACCAACACCTTATCCCACAACACACCCACCTAATCCCATCGGCCCCTTCCACGGAGTCTCCATATAAACTTTCCAAAAGAACTTGCTAACACATCCGTGAGGAAGTCAGCATAGATGAAACGAGTTGGATAAAGAAGCAGAACAACAGCATAGAAACTCCACCGGACTCTCGCTCTACAATCAAACGCGCCTGTTCAAACCCCGTCCTGTAGTGGAACACATCAACAAGCATTGCACTTGCTGAGCCAAAACCAGAAGTTCGGCTTTTGAAATGGACCTTGCATTCAAACAACAAAAAAGATCGGGGAATATCAACAAACCTAACAACTAACACTGAAAATCGCACAGCTGATCTCATCAGAGCAATCTTATCACAAACTTAATGCCAATTAATAATTACTTACCACCTTATACAGAATTATACGAAACACTCACTACCTATTACATACACACTCACCACTCAGACAGCATAAGTACCACCAAAACACTAAAGCAAACAAAACAAAAACACCACCTACAAAATACAATCTGCCCATACACATTAAACACCAACAATAACAACCATCAAACCAAGTAGAGCTTAAACCACAAAGGACTATAATCTATAAGAGTCGGGTATTAAAATAGCCAACCACAATCCATCACTTATCCAAGAATTATAGACACACTGCAAAAGGGCATTACACACAGTATAAGATTTTTAAACATTGCAAAAAGAGCATTAAACAACACATAAAAGCTCAAAACAATGCAAAAGAGATTTAAACAGCGCATATGAGCTTTAAACAGCGCAAAAGACCTCTAAAAAGCTAAAAGACCTCTAAAAAGTGCAAAAGAGTTCTAAATAGCATAAAAGAGCTTTAAACACTGCAAAAGAACTTTAATCGCCGCAAAGGAGCAACAAACAGAGCAAACAGGTTAGGATCACCCACAAAAGAGAATAAACCACCAAACCCTCCCACGACATTCCCCCACCCCCCCATTTTCTTTCTCTCTCTCTCTTAAGCAGCTAAACAATTTGAACCATAAGACTGCACACCGAATTACTACAGAAAGAAAAGTAAAAAAAAAGATAAAAGAAAGGAAAAATAAGAAGGAACAAGGAACACACACCTGTAATTAAACCCTGCAAGAAAAAAAGCACAAAAAGTTAAGCCTACTAACAATCCCTTTTTCCAAAAATAGAGCCAAATCAGCCTACACCTACACCCCAAATCAACACACTACTGTGCACCTGGGATACCCCAACCAAGCCAGTCGTCTGACAGGAAAGGAACTCTTAACATCTACACCACAGACAAGTGCAGACAGTACAGAAAGCCTTGTCACAATGTCACAGTAGCTGAATGATGAGCCCTATGCCAATTCAATCTTTAACTGAACTAAAACTTTTTTTTATTAAACAGTTCTATTTTAACAACGTTATGGGTGATAAGTATATTATAGCATTTACTATTTGCAGAGCCTTAAATAGAGATGAAAAATTCCATGAAAAATAGCAATGGCTTAGGCAGCAGTTTTCCGATTCCCTAACACCAAACACACACACTGTCACACATGAGGGAGCCGTGGCCAAGTCAAAATTAAGGGGAAATTTGTTCTATACGGCTGTATGCACATGCAGCTGATTCAAACAACAGTAGTTGTTGCACTTCCCCCATCCTCTCAAGTCTTGTGAAAGTCCAGGTGAAATCAGCATATTGTGGGGCACAGAACTATTCTCTCTGCCTGCAGCCTCCTGAATACATTTACCTGTGTCTCAAACAAATTACAAAATCAAAGGCAGCATGGATTTGTTGCTAAGAGATCATGCCAACCTAATCTAGTGATACTTTTTACTCCTTATAGTGACACATCATAGTAGATCAGGGTATATATCTTCTTTAGATTCTAACAAGGCATTTGACACAGTATTACATAATAAATTAATTCAGAAACTGAAAATACTTGGAATTGACTTAAAATAGAGAAATAGATAAAGGTTTAGCTAAAGGACAGTGTTGCAGTGTCAGTTAAGATGAAAGGGCTGGTAACCAGTGGAGTATCTCAGGGATCAGTCCTAGGTTATGTTTTGTTTAAGGTATTCATTAGTGATACAAGTCTACACATGAAGGTATGTCTTTTTGCAAATAATATGAAGATTTCATACCACAGAAATGGTAAAGCAAATACATAGTGATTTCGAGAAAATAGAAGAATGGTCTAAAGTGTGGAATGTTAAATTGAATACATCAGAATGCAAAATAATGCATATGGTGCACAAAAGTCCAAACATAAACTACATAATGAATGATAATATAATGTCAACAGGAAAAGAAGGGGACATTGGACACTATGAATGTTTAATGATATAAGAAATTGAATACACCGTTCATTATAGCAATTAAGGCCTTTGAATTGCCTTAATATTATGTGGAGGTGAATAGAGTTTGAACAATATATATTCTATATAGTAATCTATTGGCTATAAAACAGTAACCAAGCACACACACAGAAAGAAATGTTATTGTATCATAACAACAGTAACATTACAATTACCAAATATTCATGGGGTTGTAATTAGATCACTAAGACTTTATTTATAAAGGAAGTTTGAATAACATTTAATATTTATTTGTGTGGGTAGCGACATGCTGCCTTTTTAACAGTGGATATTTCAATAAAATACAGTAACTTCTCAATTTATTATTTTAATATTTCGCTAGTCCATAGAATATATGGGGATTAAATGGATGTTAATTCTCCATTTTTATCAATAAAGATATTATTAAAGTATATCAATAAAGCTATTATGCATTTTTTCTAATAATTGATTTAAATAATACACCATTGATTGCCCTGTATACACACACTACTTTCTTTTTTCTTTGTTTATGGTAAATTATACAGGCATGTGATCATGTTCTTCTATATGAACTGGAAGTGGTTTCTATGGTAACAGTTTTATGTGTTGTTGAATGGTGCAGGGAAGGTGCTGTTGTAGGATTTGACAGATATTTCTGAATTATAATTTATAACGCAGAAATTCCTGTCAACAGTTTTATAATGTACTGTTCCCTTTATAATTTATAAAGGGAACAGTGCTTACTAATTGCAACAATGCACTTAGAAATTAGATCATGGTCATTGCTCTTTATATAGTATATGTTTTGTTTGGCTAGGAAATTATTACTTTTGGGAACCTGTTCTGCCTAGAGAATCCAGTCCCTTGCTGACTAGCCTATGGTTGGTTTGGCACCATGACGGGGGGACCCCACGCTGCTGGTTTCCATTCTATAGGGCCACCAGCCCAGGCAGACAAAGCATAGTGCTGGTAATACTTAAATCAGAAGGACCCCATGCTTTTTGTCTCCCCATCTTTGCTAGTACCAGCCTATGCTGGTAACACTAAAGTTGGTTAAACTGTTCTTTTTTGGGGGGGCCGTTTTGCATTCATATTATTCTTGTTGACATTTTAACAATATGAACACGTAGACATTATGACCGTCAACATTATGGTGTAGACATTTTCAAATGTCGACAATATCAATATAGACATTTCATATCCAGCCACGACTTTTTGCTCCATAGTTAAGACAGCTGCTTGTGCCTGTTGTGAAATAATTCTAACTGTCATTTTGTAGAATGTACATAAATGTAAATAAATGATAACTAGAATCTGATTGGTTGCTATAGGCAACATCTGTACTTTTTCAAACTCGTAGTTTAGTAAAAATACCCCCTGATGTTTTTGCCAGCAAAAGGGCTTGTTTTCAAATTCACACTATATACCAATAGGGTTATTATTTGTTTTAGGGTTAATCTAAAACATATAATATGAGGGGTGCTACTGGGAGTAGAAGAAGAGCACTAGCCAAGAGATGGATTAAGGCTCTGGGGGGTATTAAAGTTATTTTATCGCTTACCAATAAAACATTGTCCAATGCGATTGTTGTGGTTCCAACACACAATGTATTTAATTGAAAAATATAGCAGGATTTTACAGCAAGCCATTGTTACACATTAAAGATATTTAAAATAAACCAGGAAAGTATAAAAACACCAAAAACATTACATCTTCCTTATAGGGTTCACCCAGATTTAATGAATGCAGCCATGCTCTCATGTTGCCAGGATCAAAGAGAGCCAGTGGCGGATCAAGGGCGCCCCCCCCCCCCCCTAGCGGGGGCTTGCTGCCGGCGGCTGCACACTATGTGCAGGTCCGTTCGGCAGTGACAGTGTGCTGCCCGGCTGCTCTGATTGTGTTTAAAATACAATCAGAGCAGCCGGGCAGCACATTGTCACTGCCGAGCGGACCTGCACATATTGTGCAGCCGCCGGCAGCCTTGAAGTAAAAAAAGGGGCGGGGCCTAAATCCCCCCCCCCCCCCTAAATTGCCCGGGGTAGGATACTTTCTAGATCTGCCCCTGAAGAGAGATAGAACAAAATCCAGCATGCTTGTATATACTGTACAGATAACACTAAGTGAGGTCTTCATTGGTCCAGGGTTAATGCTATTCCAGTTCCTTGCAAGTTATAGGTCAGTTCATTTGATCCTTACAAAGAGTGAGGGGTAACTTTCCCAAACCCATTGCTTACATGTTTTGACTCTGAATGACCAGTTCAAACTGACCCACACAAAAGTATTTTTGAGTATTTCATCTCATATTGCTTGTATCTTGCGATCGCTAGATGCGATCGCTACTCTGTCCACACCGGGTTAATGCTGGTGAAATAAGCTTTAATATGAGACCAAACTCTTTACCTTTTATAACACCTGAACCATAAATACCTGTCACACGCCGGTCCCATAGTCAGGTGCCGGCGCTGTGACTTTCCCTTTAAGAACCATGATCCTGCTTGCTCCTGCTTCAGAGACATTGCTTTCACAGGTATTCCTAGTTACTGTGAGCTGGACCTCTCCCTAAACCTCATTGGTCCTGGAGCACTATATGAACCTCCCAAGGTTATGGGCTCATGGCCTGATCTTCGTGTTACTCAGTTTGCCTTGGTCCAGGCTGCTTACTGTATCTATTCCTGCTGTTACCTGTGTATTGGACTTCTACATCTACAACCACTACACCTGGTACTCGTAGTTCCACGCTGCTTACTGAATCTATTTCTGCTGTCACCGGTGTACTGGACGTCTACATCTAAAACCACTATACTCGGTACTTGTAGTTTCACGCTGCTTCCTGAATCTACTCGTGTTACTCACTGCTGTGGGTTCTGGCTGTATATCGTACTCCCTGATTATCTCCTGGATACTATCGGTTGGCGAAGTTACCTGTCATCGTTGCTCTCCATCGGCTCCGCCGTATGCCAGTTCATGGTTCATCCACAAGCTGAAGTTACTTGTCGTTTATCATCTGCACACTGAACTGTTTCGTGAGTTGTCTACTACATCTGCGCTCATATTGTTTGGCTCAAGTTCCTCCCTGCTCGGCTGTCTGTATTGCTGTATTCTATACTGAACTACTATCAAGTTTCCTTGTTATCTGTGGTTCTATGTCTGGCACGGCTATTATTATTACTCTGCTGATTATTGTGCTGGACTGTTACTAAGAATACATTGCCGAGCCGGTGGCCAGTTCCTCATTTCAAGTTCTGTGCGTTATCAGCTGTTCTCTATTAATTGATGAACTTATGCTTACCTGTGAACCGGATCATCTGTGACTTCTAGTTCCACGCATCGTTTGGATTTCTGTCTTCATGTTGTTACTTCTAGGCAACACCCTATTGCATGTGCCCTGTTACACTCAAGTTCCTGGACAGCATATAACGGTCTCTGTTCCGCTGATATGAACTATTGTGATACCCATACCACCTGCTAAAGTGTATCATATTATCTATTTGGATCAGCCAAGTCTACTTACTATTCTCATTGGACTTTCAGCTGTGTCAGTGGTTCACCTTTATTGCTGTGTGTATTGTGAAGGGTCCAAGTGTTCTGATTATCACCTCTGCCTTGAACTGTCATATTGTCTATCTCTCATGCTGTTGCCATTGGTTACCAACTGAAGTACTTTCGTGATTACATTGTATTTTGTGAACTGCCGTGTACTCAGCTTTGCTGAGCTGTACATATCTTATACTGTTGCTCTTATACCATCTATCAATATACTATATTGCAACGCTACCAACATCTTCTGTATTTTGTTCAACCTCCACCATCCACTACTGATAACATCTAAGTAGTGGTAAAGGGATCCACAAATTACCTTGAGCCGTGACAATACCTTTACTACAGTATTATACATGCATAATAAACAATCTAATACATTTTACTAATAAATAAATGTGGATTGGAACCTTAATAAATATGAACTATATATAAGTGAATGTGTAAGTGTATGCGTGCATTATTTATCGTGCGATTGCGTCATGACATGTGGCGTACTGAATGCAATCGCATGGTAAAACAATATTAATCAATATACTTTCATCCAATTATTCGACTTTGACAGCACCACCCTTTGATAGTACACAAAACTATCACCTTAAAGATTTTATTGCAGGATCTCAGTAGTACGTTTCATTGTTCTGTAATGTATGTCACCCTTGGCGTATGACAGCAGTGTCTGTAGTTATTAGTTGGGTTACCATTAAAAGAGTGTCACAATCCTAGGAACAATTTTTCTTTTACTATGAAACCTATACCTCTGGAGCTTGGAGATAACCTTTTTATGCCCTTCAAGGGTGCGATAGAACATATATCAACAATATAGAATATTCTACTACAGTTCTTCATGCCTAACATGTTCATCTGTCCAAAGCATGTCTTTTAGCTCAGACAACGTTTAAACACTGCATGTTCATCAATAACATCATCCTATGTTTATCAACAATGTCATTTACGATCTCCTTCAACCTGAGTTAGTATAAACACTCTAATAATATCAACATTTCTTGTCTTCAACACTTGTGGGGCGGGCTATTGTCTGTTCGTTCTTCCCAGTCTCCCAATACTCAAGTTTCTTTGTATGTGAAACAGTGATCGGCCTGCCAAATATTGGGAGACTCCAACCTAAGGGACCTAGCTGTTTTACATTTCCCCTACTGACCTCCCACCCCATAATACTGGTACTTCAGGAATATTTAGTGAAAAGAGAACTAGTCCTACTTGATATAATCTCTGAAGCATGTGAGAGCACACCCAGCACTCAGTTTGGTCTAAAACCTTACCCACCCAAGAATGATAATCATTCTCAAGGATGCCTGCTCAAGTCCGAATTATTACTGGACTGGCATCGCTGGATCCGCCTCTATTCAACTATGGGGTCAAAGTACTTACGGATGTAATACTCCTCAGACAATAGCCCCTCACACTGTCTCCAAGATCCAAGGTTACCAATTTTTCCTTTACCCCAGAATTGAATCGAGTAATTGCCTGGACCGATTGTACTAACAACTTCTCCTTCATGTCCTACTTCTCAATTTCACTACCTGAACCAGCCTCTGTCACCTGTTCATAATTGAAAGAATTGTCTGTCCTGAAAAGAGAATGAAATGAGAGAAACACAGAACAGGAAAAACAGGAAAAACTACTAATTCATGCTGGACAACAGCCTTTGCAAAATCCTTGGCTCAGGTATTGTTAACTGTAATTGGAGTCCCCCAGAGCAGATTCACGAGTGTAATTGGAACCTTCTCCGGGTGTTGACTTCTCTGCAGTGGATGGAATGGGTACCAGTGTCTCTCTGCTGCCCTTAAGGACGTGATGCTGGTCGTCAACACTTGGTACCTGTCTGTCAAACAACATGAGCATAGGAAATTACAGTTCCACAACTTACTCTCCCAGTCCAACATACTGACAGTTAGTGTAACACCTCAGGAGACAGTGTTTTGAACGTTCTCGGTTGCTGTCTCACTATTTGCCTTTCCTCTCAAGGTCTAGAACAACCTCTCCGTTACAAACTCGTCACAAGAAAAAGTCAAAAACATTTCAAAAGATGACAGGTTAAGAGGCAGTTTAGTAGTGATTTTGATAGTGGGGAGGACTAGTGGCCAAATATACCAGCCACTCCAATCAAGTTTCAACCCTCATTCCATTCAATTCATTCTAGCTAGTAGCGTTACTTTATTTTCCCACTGGTTTGTGGCTGATCAAAAGTATGTAACTTGCTATTACTGCTCCTACATTATACAGTTATTGCCAATAACATGAATACTCCTATCACCTTTTATAACTCTAGGGATACCACATTTACTAACAACAACCCTGAGTATGATACAGCAATACATTAGAAACATTTCAATACATCTTTACCCAGATATATTTCATCGGTACACTAGTACATATTTGAGGATTCTGCAAGGTGGTAATTGGATGACGTGGATTTGTTTTACCTGGCGAAAGTCCATCTGTAGGAGGGGTATGAGATGGCTCTATTGGTATCATCTTCCTGACACTCTCTCATTCAAGACAGGACATTGCCTTCCTACTAGCTTGAGAAGAAACGTCTGGTGCACATCAATATACTCTTACCAGCTCGCACATACCTTCTGTACCAAGCTGAGCCAGACCATGTGCTACCTCCGCTAGTCCTGGAAGATACACTCTGTTTATTATTGAAGTAGCACAAATCTCATATATTAACTAATTTGTGTGTGTGTGTGTGTGTGTGTGTGTGTGTGTGTGAACACAATTCAAAGCAATACAAAGAAAAATAAAACAAAACATAGATTTGTCAGCTGTCACATAAAACTCTGCTGTATATTTGACAGCTATGTCCACCCATGTGTGATAGGCATGTGTGTAAGTGTGGACTTAACTAACAGCTACTTCAGTTAGTAACTGTGTCAAGTCAGTTTCAAATAACAAAAAAACAAACATGATATTTCTTTTTGCTTTCAATTCTTATCATCGGCCAGTGACAGGAACCTAAACACAAGTGTTAGGAACCCCTCCAGCCGGCACAACACAACCCGGAATCTACTCCGCCAGTCAGGTGTTCACTGGAGCCCCTGATGGTGGGGACAGACTGGGCCGCAGACTGACAGAGGGTCGTGAAGTGCGTACCAGCTGGGGAGAACCCAGGCCAGAGGAGGCAGGTCCACGCAGAGGTCAAGGGCCGGCAGCAGACAACGGAATCGATGAACAAGCTGAGGTCAGGGGTCACAGGCAAATATCAGAACGGGTAAACAGGCCAAAGATCAGGGTCACAGGAAACACGAGCAAGGTCCAAATCAAAGCCAAGGGTCATACACGGGGAGTCAAATAGAGATATCAGGATACAGGACAGGAACTAGCAGGTCAGCAGACTGGAACACAGAAGCTATAACCGGCAATGAGGTGGCAGACCTCATTGCCTTAAATACTTGAGACAGCCAATCAGGGCCTGGCTCAGATAGAAACCAGCCCCCTAACTTCATTAACCCGCAGGCTAGTAATTCTGTAGAGCGCATGCGCCCGGCTTCTCAATGCCGGGACGCAGCGCTGGAGCGTCTAGTCGTTGCCCCGGCAACAGCCGGGACATGAGAGGAAGTGACGTTCCGGTCGCCATAGCGACGGCCGGGACGCAGGTGAGTGAGTCGCGGCGGCTGGGCACCGCCGCGGCTCGTAACAACAAGACATCATAAAACAAATAAAAAAAAACAAAACAAAACACAAAAACAAAACAAACAAAAAAAAAACAAAAAACAAAACTCTCAGTCTGCTTTCATTCCTTGGTGACCATTTCTTATGCAGAATAACTCCTTAGCAACTGCTATCTCCAGTCTTTTGTGTATTGTTCTAAGGCCATATAGCCTCATTGCAGTCAGGGTCAATTAACTAAGACCATTTGTCTGGACACAATGGATATCTCTCACCTACATGTGAAATCTGATTTTTTTTCTAGGATTCCTGAATATAAGCCATTGCATAGACACAACATATTTATTTTGTTACACTTCTTTCCCCTGGCTGTACTTTATGCATGGAATAAAAACAAAAGTTTCTTCAGACTGTTTGAAAAACCTGGTCTTTTATTTTTTTTCTATTGCAGGGTTATTTTCCTAAATTCAATCACACCCACCATACACAAACACACACAAAAAATATACATTTAAGTAACTCAGCCTTTAAACCTGAATAGTTACACATATTATCAGTTACATTTGCTATATTTATAAGTTTTTTTATTATATTCGGTTTTATACTTTCCTGATTTGCGCCCGCTTCGCTTCGCTTGGCAACGCTTACTTCCACTATGCATGTATTACCCTGCCATGTGTTACATTCCTGTTGCCACAGTTTTAAACAGTCATTATGTTCAATTCTCATTTTTGTTGATTTAATCAATCAATTTTATCGCTAACATTATTCAGCACCTCTGCATTAAAACTACCGATCAATTTTATCGCTAACATTATTCAACACCTCTGCATTAAAACTACCGATCTTTAGGAAAGGTCTCACACACTCCCGGGTCATCTTGACCCATTTGTCGCAGTAAGCAGTTGCGTATGCACCATATTTATTATGCATAATATACCTTGCCGAAACAACCAGCCATTCCTTAGGCAGCACACAATTGGCCATCTCTTATTGACCGTGGACGATTTCAACAGGTACATCCCCTCAACTCCACATCACTGAACAATAACACGCGATTGTTAACATGCTCAATGGAGAAACAACCTAACACAAATGGGATCAGACAAGTACCAACTTCGCAATACCCTGCCTTTCCTAGTTTGAGTACTTAACAACTGTTAGCACCCGATATTTATCAGAATATCAGTGGTTGCAGCGTATTTCCTCCCACATCTCCCAAGTCACAAACAAGGCTGCACAATCAACCATGCGGTCGGATCACACTGCTTACAGATACTAACTATCAGTAAGCTTTGCGATTACTATTGGGAATGCTGCAAAAAACCTGTTGTTTTCACTTCGAGTATACCTGCCATGTATACTCTGTGGCGTCTCTTTTTCCCCTGTTCTTTGTTAGACCAGAACGCCACTCACACAAAGGTTTCTTTATATCCTGTTTGCCTTTCAAACAGAACCTTTGTTTTCAGGTCATATTTTTACAGAGTTTCGTCAAACACACCTAAACAACACCCCTGTATCATTTCATCAGTAAATCAGCTCTTGTCTGTCTCTTTTCAACAGTAAATCAACTCTTCTCTTATCTGTCTCTTTTCAACAGTAAATAATCTCTTGTCTTTATGCATACCATTCACATACACATACACCTTTTGTTTTCTGTGCAGAAAATTAATTTTCCAAACAATAGTAATATCTTTTCAGAGGCTTTAACAAGTAATTATACTATGCATATATTGCAGACTATCAAAACGACTGTTTAAACATGTGGCAACATAGAAACACATATGCGTATGCTAAGGGCATAAAGGCATAGCAATATTTGCGTTCTCATCCCACCCTTTGTTGGTAAACCGAAATCTGGCAGTTTTGTGAATCTTTGAGCAATGTAGTGCCTTTCGAGTACCCAAATTATTAAAGTTATTTTATCGCTTACCAATAAAACATTGTCCAATGCGATTGTTGTGGTTCCAACGCACAATGTATTTAATTGCAAAATATAGCAGGATTTTGCAGCATGCCATTTTCACACATTAAAGATGTTTAAAAAAAAAGCAGGAAAGTATAAAAACACCAATACATTACATCTTCCTTATAGGGTTCACCCAGGTTCAGTGAATGCAGCCATGCTCTCACGTTGCCAGGATCAAAGAGAGCCAAAAACAAAAACCAGCATGCTTGTATATACTGTACAGATAACACTAAGTGAGGTCTTCATTGGTCCAGGGTTAATGATATTCCAGTTCCTTGCAAGTTATAGGTCAGTTCATTTGATCCTCACAAAGGGTGAGGGGTAACTTCCCCAACCCATAGTTCACATGTTTTGACTCTGAATGTCCAGTTCAAACTGACCCACACAAAAGTATTTTTGAGTATTTAATCTCATATTGCTTGTATCTTGCGATCGCTAGATGCGATCGCTACTCTGTCCACAACGGGTTAATGCTGGTGAAATAAGCTTTAATATGAGACCAAACTCTTTACCTTTTATAACACCTGAACCATAAATACCTTTACTACCGTATTATATATGCATAATAGACAATCTAATACATTTTAGTAATAAATAAATGTGGATTGGAATCTTAATAAATATGAACTATATATAAGTGAATGTGTAAGTGTATGCGTGCGTTATTTATCGTGCGATTGTGTCATGACATGTGGCATACTGAATGCAATCGCACGGTAAAACAATATTAATACTTTCATCCAATTATTCGACTTTGAGTTAAATCAAAATAGCACCCATATTTTATAATTAGGCCTCTCTCCAGCCCCAACATTAATAGTATTCACGTTTGATAAATTGATCTATTTCCATTCAACTTGCCTCGATATTAAATTAATAGCATACACATTTAAGTAATAACCCTATTTCCCTCCCTCCAAATAGCCCCAGCAATAATTTAAATAGCATTTACATTTAATAAATATAACTATTTCCTACAACAATCCCAGGTATTAAATAATTCATAATCACATTTAATAAATATACCTCATGTTCCCCACAAAGCCCCACAATCAATTAATAACTCCAAACCATTCCATTAAATTAAAGGTCCAATTACTCCATCTTAAATTCACCCCAAAAATAAAATAGCACTCAATAATTACCCCCCACCTGCACGCCATGATTTAATTAAGACCAGCCTCCCTCACACACAATACATTCATTTACTGGCACCCGCACACACAATACATTCATTTACTAACCCCCCACTCCCCCATTTAGCTGGTTCCATCCAGGCATGCTGTGTAGTTTCTTCACCTCTTCGCACATAGAATGGCACCTGTCACGTGGTGCGCATCCCATGTGACACCAATAGAGGTGCAGTGCAAGGGAGGGACAAATTATAAGGATCAGCAGCAAGTGAGAGAAGGTGACTGGTCTTGGGGGAGGGGCCAGCCACCAAGTAGAGACGATAGGTACAGGCCCAAAATAATCTTTTTTTTGTCCAGCCCAGTCCGCCCTTGTCCAGCCCAGTCCGCATCCTTTAGAGGATACCTCAATAGGCCCTGTTAGGTCCATTCCTATTTTTCCAAAGGGAACCCCAACAATGGGGAGAGGTACCAGTGGTGAAGGGGCTGGATGTTTCGTAGCTGGTCTTTTAAATCAGAACAGGCTGCACAAAATGTAGCTGCCTCTGCATACATAAAACCTTGCCATGATCCTATTCATCGTTTTATCCCATCCCAGGTGTTCACCCTAAGGAACTGAGTGGGCAAAATCGACACCTGTTTTCTGAAAGTGTTGAAAACAGCCAATTGACCTATAACCTCACCTGCTTGTTTAAGCTTGTCCTTTGCAGTATAATATATAATTTTGCAAAATGAAACTAGGGTAATTAAGCTCTTTTACACTGTGCAACATTTTCTCATCAGCAGCCACAACATTTTCAAATGCTCTTTTAAGCGCTGGGTCTTTTCCTTGGGCTGCTCTGAGGTTAGAGAGGGGCGCAAGAGGAAGAGTTAATATAATGCAAACCAAAGTCATCATTGCTATTAGTATGAACAGCAGATGTTACAATGCTCTCTCCTACCAGAGTGTTTGTGAGAACCAGTGCTTGTGGTCTTATCTTCTCAAATAATCCAACATTCAACTTGATCCCTCTCTGACACCAACTTGTAATGGGTTTTAACATCAAGTCACCAGACTAAATCTTTAGTCAGGGTTAAACAGGAGCTTTATTTTGAGGATCCATAGCACAACATATCAACACACACAAACAGCAAACCAGAACTATGCACAAAGTACAGAGTATGTTGGCTCCTTCATTGGAGAGGTATAAGACTTCCATTATTCCCAGTCACCAGTCAAGACTAGATTAAATTTGAACCCTAAAATATGCCCAAACTCCTCCCCTATGAAGAATGAGTGGGACTTCCACCTTCCTTTTCTCATATGTGGTATTTGCTCACCCTGCCACGTCTCCAATGATATTCTTTAAGGAATGTGCATTCTGATTGAAACAAATAAAATAGTTAGAGAGAGTTTTAAGATACTCCTCTGACTGGATCCATCTTGCCCCACACTAAAATGGGAGAAAATGTATTCATACTTGCCGACTCTCTGACTCTGTCCTCCGGGGAGTAGGAGGGGGGCGTGGTGACATCTTTCCGCAACCATAACTCAAATAAGCCCCCGTCCCTATATTCAATGCCGTGATTTTCGGCAATTTTTTTTTGATCCGGGTTTGATTGCCTACTCTTCGAAATTCGGGAGAGTAGGCAAGTATGTGTATTATTTCAATGTATTTATTTTATTGACACAGTGTGTATATTTTTGTGAATGCAACAGGTACACTTATTTCTAAGGTAGTACTGTATGCTTACACCAAAACAGGAAGTTACATGTAAATTAGCATCAAGCCTCAGCTAGATAGGGAACGGAGAATGTTGGAACTTTGGCACCACATTTCTTTGCTAGCATGCGATCCCCCTGTGTCTGTGTGTGTGTGTTAGAGATCATAGGAACACTGTCCTAACAATTGAAATATGTACAGTCATGGCCAAAAGTTTTGAGAATGACACAAGTATTGTTTTTCACAAACTTTGCTGCTTCCAACGCGGGTATCTCAAGTGATATATACCCGAACTGTTGGCCAAGAATCACATCTGAGATACACACTTTAACACACTGAAGTTTTTGCTAATTACGTTCCATGAACTTATACCGTACTATTCTTATGTACGTTTAAAGTCCATATCTGACTGAATAAGAAATTATCTCTAACCAGCAAAATTAGAGCCCTGCCTGGACTCCCCACATAGCTAATCATCCAATTAACCACAGGGATAACAGGAAAACATATACAGTCATGGCCAAAAGTTTTGAGAATGACACAAGTATTGGTTTTCACAAAGTTTGCTGCTTCTGTGTTTTTAGACCTTTTGTCAGATGTTGCTATGGTATACTGAAATAATGACAAGCATTTCATAAGTGTCAAAGGCTTTTATTGACAATTACATTAAGTTTCAATATTTGCAGTCATGACCCTTATTTTTGAAGACCTATGTAATTTGCCCTGGCATGCTGTCAATCAACTTCTGCTGTTGAACACCTCTAGAGGAAATCTTGCTTTCTGATCGACTTCCTTCCCTTCAAATTTATCTTCTCTTCCTATAGCTCTGCCCTCTTCCTCACTAAACAATATTTCTTTAAATCCATAATTTCTTCTCAATCCTCCAATCCCAGACGCTTTTTTGCCACATTCGAATCTCCACCCTCCAATCCCGCCATCCTTTTTCTCTACCAAAATTGAGGCCATCAGATTCGATATCTCCTCCTCGCCACCATCATCACTCCACCATCCTTTGCCTCCAGCAACCAACTCTGGTGCTCTTTCTGCCCTACTTCGGGTGAAGAAGTCCATATTCTCTCCCCTGTCTATCTGTCACCTGAATTCAATCCCCTCTCACCTCCTTTGCTCCCGCTCACCCACTGCCTGCTTCTACCTCCCACACCTCTTAAACCTGTCACTCTTCACTGGCATCGGCTCCTCATCCTTGCCCTTATCTCTCCCATTCTCAAAAAAAACAATCTTGAACCCTTTCTAACTACAGCCCCATTTCGCTTTTCCCCTTTACTTTAAATTACTCGAGTGGATTGTCTGCAACCGCCTCACCAGGTACCTCTCAGACTACTCCCTCCTTGATCCTCTCCAATATCGCTTCCACCCCCTCTCCACTCCACTAAAACTGCCCTTGCCAATGTTAACATCGATGTTCTCTCGGCAAATCCAGGGGTCATTTCTCCTTGCTTATCCTCCTGGACCTCTCTGCAGTCTCCAACACTGTGGACCAACCCCTCCTGCTGCAGACCTTTCTTTCTTTTGGCCTTTCTGGTTCTGTACTTGCATGGTTCATCTTATACCTCACCAACCACTCTTTCTCTGTATCCACTTTTGGTTCACCCCCCTCCTCTTTCCTCTCTGTACTAGTCCCACAGGGCTCTGTTCTCGGTCCCCTGATCTTCTCTCTGTACACCACCTTACTGGGTGAATTCATCATTTCCTTCGCTCTCTAGTATCACATATACACCAGTGATAGACAACGCTACCTCTCTTCTACTGGTCGTTCCCATCCCCTCATTTCTCATGTATCTGATTGCCTCTTAACCATCTATTCCTGAATGTCCTCATGGTTTCTCAAAAGTAACATAGCCAAAACCGACCTCAAAACCAAAACCGTCTTCCATCCTTCTAGATCATCATCTCACCTTGATCTCTCTATCAATGTTAACAATACCACCATCTCATCTGTTCTCCAAATTTGCTGTCTGGACATCACCCTTGACTCCTCCCTCTCCTTTGCCACCTACATTCAATCTCTTACCCAATCCTGTCGCTTCCAACTACACAACATCATTCATATTTGGTCCTTTTTATCCCAGGATGCCACCAAAACTATTGTCCATGTACTTATCATTTCCCTTCTTGACTACCATAATCTTCTCCTCACTGGCCTTCCCCGCTCCCACCTTTCCCCTTTACATACTATACTTGATGCGGCTGCTAGACTTATCTTCCTTTTGCTCTTCTACTGCCTCCTCTCTCTGCCTTGCCTTACACTGGCTCCCCTTCCCTTACATAATTCTCTTTAAATTATTCATATCCATACTTACAAGGCCCTCTCTCTCTTCACCGCCCCATACATCTCCAAACTCCTCTCCATACACACTCCCTCCCGTCCCCTGCAATCTGCCAATGACTATCTCCTCTCCTCCTCTGTTTTCTCATTACCTCATCCCACCTCTGAATCCAAGATTTCTCCTGAGATACCCACCTCCAATGGAATGAGTTCCCTCATCCTATCTGACTCTCCACTAGTCTGTGCACCTTCAGACGGGCTCTGAAAAATCACCTATTCTTAAAAGTCTACCAACCATCCGCTTGATTACCTCACCCTCTCTCTTCCCCATCCCTCATTTATGCTCTACTTGGCCTAGATCTTCTCCACTGACTACTCCTTGTGCCTGCTGTCTGTTTGCCCTCCCTTTAGAGTGTAAGCTCTTATGAGCAGGACCCTATTCCATCCTGTCTCTATAACCAATACTTCTGCTTCTGCTACACAGGTACTAGCTATGCTTGGAGCTTTTGGAATTTTAGTATTACTCATTTATAGTTCTGTGCTGTTATACCCTATATGGTCTACTGTTTGTAATATGTACGGTGCTGCGGAAACTATGTGGCGCCTTATAAATAAAGGATAATAATAATAATAATAATATGGTGTTTGTGTACATTCGGCATTGTGATCTTAATAATACGACAATTACCCTTAATCTCAGTAATAAATTAAAACAATACTGTTAATTACGTATCTGTAATAATATATCAGAAGGCATTTTAAACAAGTGTTACAAGCTTTAACAAACAACTCTGACAATAAAACAGGAATTAACTGGGGGCTGCAGGTAAAAGCTTGGAGGCCCCATCACTGGCTTAGATGTTCTCATTTTCAATACTGACACTGTATTTCAATTAGAGATGGACGGGCTCGGTTCCCCGAGATTCGAATTTATCCGAGTTAAGCCTATCCGAGTACCGAGCCGAGCACGCTCTGTACTCTCCCACCCCTTCAGAATTGAAATCGATGCAAAACGTCCATCGTGACGTATTCGTATTTCTGAGCTCGGTTCTCGTGAGATTTGAAAAGCATAAATACCAGCCTCCACAGCAATCCATAGCCATTTGACAGAGGGAGAAAGCAGGGCTAGGTCACACAGGCTATATCAGCGCAGGGACAGATCAGTAATTGGACACATTATTTTTTCTATTCAATACCATTCTAATCTTAATACCAGTCGTTACAGCAGTAAGAGGAGGATAGAGGAGGGTTTTTTTGTTCAATTTCTAGCACTCCAAGTGCTTTTGGGGTGTTCCTCATTCTTTTGCATTAATTTTGCTGGCTGTCAAAAGTCATATTTGTCAGCAGTATAAAAAACTATTTTTAGCACTCCAAGTGCTTTTGGGGTGTTCCTCATTCTTTTGCATTAATTTTGCTGGCTGTCAAAAGTCATATTTGTCAGCAGTATAAAAAACTATTTTTAGCACTCCAAGTGCTTTTGGGGGTGTCCCATATTTCCCAGTGTTTTACTGTAATTTTTCTGCCTGTCGAAAGTCAGATTTGTTAGCAGTATAAAAAACATTTTTTATCACTACAAGTGCTTTTGGGGTGTCCCATATTCCCCAATGTTTTACTGTAATTTTTCTGGTTGTCAAATGTCATATTTGTCAGCAGTATAAAAAACAATTTTTAGCACTCCAAGTGCTTTTGGGGTGTTCCATATTCCCCAGTGTTTTACTGTAATTTTTCTGCCTGTCAAAAGTCAGATTTGTCAGCAGTATAAAAAAACAATTTGCAGCACTACAAGTGCTTTGGCCTCATTATAATGGATTCAAAGCAGTCCACATATGAGCAAAATCAGCAACCAGGTTCTGTCACCAGTCCTGATGGTAGTGTTCCCAGTACGTCATCTGGGAAAGGTGATGTCAAACTACATAGTCTTTTGAAATCAGGCAAAAAAACACACATAAAAAGAAAATTTACAGCGTGGAAGCGAAAAAGAGGAAAAGTTAACTGCCGATAAAAAAAAAATGCCAACATGCCATTCTACACACGCAGTGGCAAAGAGAGAATGAGGCCTTCGCCTTTCTCTATTAGTGGCAGATCCAAAAATTTTACCGAGCCTTCTTCTTGTACGGTCACTCGTGACCAAGCAAGACCAAGTAATTTGGAGTCTACAAGTGGTGCACAACTACTGTTACGCGTCAAAGTCGAGCTGAAAGATAACAGTAAGGCATTAGAGGATAATGTATGCTCTGAATCAGAAATGACACAATCCCTGTGGAGGGTCCATCCACCAGTGGATTGTCTAATCGTGAGCATTCTGTTAGTGCACCCATAAAGAAGGGGCCTTTCAGCAGTTCTGCTGATGTGTGCCTGAACAGTCCGAGTGTAGCCGGTGATACACCAAGTGAGGATGACACTTTGGAAGTAGAAGAGGATGAGGGGGAGATTTGGGTAGCCGACGAGGGCGCTGATGAGGATGCGGTTGATTGTGTAAGTCCTGCGCCAGTGGCAGCAGGGTGGCACCAGTGGCAGCAGTTCTGGCACGTGAGGTTCTGGCACCAATTTGCACTTTCCAAACACAAGCAGAGATGACGCAGGTGGCAGACCACAACAGTTTGACATCTGGGCTGGTTTGAAGGATTTGACAAAAAAAATGTGTGACCTTGCCCAAAACTGCAACCAATCCTACTATTAACATGCAAAGGATGGTGGAGGGCCTAGCATCATCATCATCATCATGATTTATTTATATAACGCCAACATATTCCCTAGCGCTTTACAATTGGGGACAAACATATTAAACTAATAAACAAACTGGGTAAAACAGACAAAGAGGTGAGAAGGCCCTGCTCGCAAGCTTACAATCTATGGGACAATGGTAGATTGACACATGAGGCAGGGATTAAACTGTAGATTTCCTCATTTGCACTAATACGGTTTGGGTGTAATATACACCCAAAGTCGAGTGCTCAATTGCTAAGAGTCATTGATGAAGAGGAAGACAAGCAGGCTTGTCTGTAGAATTTGCAGGCAAATTCTACCTCGTTATATAGGTAACACCCAAAGAGAAGAGCTCCATTGCTAATTGTAATTGCTGAAATAGAAATAATAGGGCTGACACTCTTAGTGTAAATCTACAGTTACATTTTATTGTACCATAGCTCACTCAGAAACAGGAGAGGTGGCAGGGTTCAGTGCTAATCTTCCTCAAACAATACTAATTCATCCCACCATCATAGAAGTCTGTGTACTATGATGTAATTGCCAATAATGTCCTTCGAAATGGAATTAGTAGTTAATTTTAGGGCAGAGCTGTCACGATTTTTGGCTAATTCTTTTAAATATCTAAATGTTGTGCGGAATCATCTGCATCACCACTGGGTGCCTTGGGAAAGAAATTTTTTGTACAACAAGCAGTTGCCTGAGAAACTGAAGGAGAAGACGTCTAAACAAGATGTCGATAGGTCTTGGATCCTTGCGAAGCAAATTAAGTTTTTCGTCTACAATTAAAATATAGTTAGCACATTTACTTTGTTTTATGTCACACGTTAAATTTCTGTAGCTCCTTGTCAAAATGTATTATTAAGGCAATCACTTGACTCAAGCTAACCGTGTCTGCACTCTCTTCACAGGTGACTACTTCGCTGGACTAAAGTACATTCCACTCAAATGCTAGTCTTCTTGCAGCTGCTGCATTCTCCTACATGCTGTTGCAGAAAACTGAAATTGCCCCTAAATTTTTACGGCAAAAATCAGCATCTCCTGCACGTAATTTTTTAAAAGTTCTGTAACACCAAGTTGATTGTGTGTGCAAAACAGGAAATGTGATGGAATTCACCCCTGTAATGCTTGAACAATATTGGGGTCGTCATCAGAAATGACATATCCTCAGGAGAGTCCAAGCAGGATTAGCCATCTTTCAATGACATCCCTTAGTTTTTGGAACAGATTGTCAGCTGTATGCCTGTTAGTGAAGCTGCTGATACACAAAGTAGCCTACTTCTGAAAAATGTGACGTACTTGGGTACATGCTGCTGCTGTCCCTGCTGGTGAAGGCGAATGACCAACCCAGTGGCCTGTCACAATCATATAATCTATACTTTGCCCAGTTCCGTTGCCCACATATCTGTGGTTAAGTGTACAGTGGGTAGAATGTCATTTTGTAGCCCAATGATTACATTTTTAAGAACTTTCTGGTAGAGGTGAGGAATAGCTTTTCGAGTAAAATGGGGTCGTCATGGAATTTGGTAATAGGGACAGAACACCTCAAGTAACTGTCTAAAACCAGCTGCATTATTAATGGACATTGGACGCAGGTCTAATACTAGCATAGACCTTATGGCGTCTGTGATCCACTTTGCGACTGGGTGACAGATTTCATACTTGCTTCCTCTTGCAAAGGATTGTTTAACTGTAAATTATTGGTTCTGGGGATATTAATGATGAAGGTGTTGGGGGGGTAGATTTCAGGTGCTGGGATGTAGATGAGAGAAGGGAGGCAGATGATGTTGGACTGCTTGTTGTTATTTTTTTTAACCTAAGTTTCTGATTTTCCCAACAGCTTTCCAAGAACTCGCTGAAAAATGATGTAACATGGATGAGGATCTCAGATGGTTAAGGTCCCTACCTCTACTGTGTGTGGCTTTAAAAACGCCACAAATGGCCAGACAACTGTTGTCAGGATTTCTGTAAAAATAATTCCACACTTAAGAGGTGGATTTTTGGTCTTATGCCCAGGCATGACAATGGCCTTTTTCTTATCACTGGCAAGAACTGCAGCAATTTCTCTTTGAAAGTGTATGAAAATCATATTGTGATCTAGGAGGTGGTCAAAATTGAATGGAAATGACTGGAAATTAGTGTTAGTTGAGGTTAATAATAATATAGATACAATATAATACCTAAATTATGTTATTTTAGGCCAAAAAAATGTAATTTTTTTTAACAAATAGCATAACAAAACCAAACAAAACCAAAACAGAAACCAGAACACACAATGGCGGTTTGGCAAAACCAAAACACGACGGTAATCCAGATCCAAAACCAAAACCAAAACACGGGGGTCAGTGAGCATCTCTAATTTCAATTACTGTGTGTTGGAGCCACAAATGGTATGGGAAAGTTAAAGACAAAAAACACAGCATTATTTCAGTGGTAAAAATATTCCAAAACAATAGTAGTAAAAATGTGTTATGCATTTGATAGGATTCTGTTTAGCACTGCATTCTACATTTTTATCCGCAGGATAATTTGTAGCTTAGCTTGTTTATAGCAGAAAGAGCAATGTGCTGAGTTGATGAATATTTAACAGTACCACACAACAGGTAAAAGTAATCTGAACATGTAGCAATGCTCCTTGCTACCTTGTTTATCAGGCATGTAAAGTTCATTTCTGCCCTAAAGCCTGTAAGGAAATTTGCAGCTGCTCCATTTATGGTTTTACTGGCCAAGAACTCTGTTTTCTGATTGAAGCAAGCCTCCCACATTGAGTCACATGATTCTTAAAAGCAGATCCTCTGTGTGTTTTTCTAAGTGTTTTCTTTACAATCATCTCAAAAACATTTTAAACAGAAAATATATGCCTTGTGAGTGATTGACAACAAGAACTGTTTGGTGAAACCACTGGGAATTCAAGGTATGATTTTAATGCTTATGTTAAATGATTGGCATAAAATATATTTTTAACTGTGTGCCGTTATTCACTTTAATGTACTGACTCTTATAAGAAATAAATGAAAATATTGTTTTAACACTTGCTCTGCTAATTTAATCTATTGCATAGAATGTATACTATGGAATAAATGGTAAACTTAAGTCAGTTTATGGATCTTCAGAAGCTGTTAAAGTTTAATTCCCAGATGGTCAACGATACTTGAAGCAAGAAAATAATTTACCCAGAAATACAAAAAGTATAATGTTAATTTAATTAATTTCAAGGTTTCTATCTCATGCTGGTAACAACCAGAGAGCCACAGGTTGTTTTGTGTTCTTGGATTCTGGTCACTGTTAAATGCATAGAGTAAGAATTCAGGCAGTTCATCACCTAAAGTGGAATGTCAATCATAATAGTTAATAACCTGAATAGCCTGAATAAACTGAACCTCAAACTAATTCATTCAGCTTCCAGGACACACTAACTGCTAGAGATGCTCACTGACCCCCGTGAAGTGGTTTTCGCTTTAGTTTTGGATCTGGATTAGCTTCGTGTTTTGGTTTTGGTTTTGGCAAAACCTCCCTTGTGTGTTTTGGTTTTGGATCTGGATTTTTTAGCTAAAATATGCTAAAATCACATAATTTTGCTCTTTTTTTGATCCTACATCATTATTAGAGATGGTCACTGACCCCCGTGTTTTGGTTTTGGATTCGGTTTTGGATCTGGATTACCGTCGTGTTTTGGTTTTGGTTTTGCAAAACCGCCATTGCGTGTTTTGGTTTTGGTTTTGGTTTTGTTTGGTTTTGTTTTGCTATTTTTTTTGGAAAATCCATGTTTTTGGGCCTAAATTAACCCAATTTAGTGCTCCAACTGTTTTAGAGACAAGTAATCTAATTGTTGAGGTAATAAATCATCCAAAAAAACAGTTTAATTCTTTGTTGGTAGGCCTATTCTACACACAAAACAGATTGTCTTCCTCTCCATCTATGCATATTGGCAATGCAGCCATCATCTTTGAATGTATATTACACCCTACACTTATAGTTAAATATGTAAAGAAATGGAAAAAGCCAGTTTGGTTTCTGTCTCTCAAGGCCCCCCTCCACTTGTATAAAATACCAAAAAATTCAGCCATTATAGACTGTACAATATTAATTGACATGGAGAAAGCCAGTTTGGTTTCTGTCTCTCTAGGCCCCCCTCCACTTGTATAAAATACTAAAAAAATTCAGCCATTATAGACTGTACAATATTAATTGACATGGAGAAAGACAGTTTGGTTTCTGTCTCTCTAGGCCCCCCTCCACTTGTATAAAATACCAAAAAATTCAGCCATTATAGACTGTACAATATTAATTGACATGGAAAAAGCCAGTTTGGTTTCTGTCTCTCTAGGCCCCCCTCCACTTGTATAAAATACCCAAAAATTCAGCCATTATAGACTGTACAATATTATGAAAAATGGACAAAGCCAGTTTAGGGTCACTCTGTCTATGACACCCTACCCTTAAGGATAAATTGCCCTAACAGCAGCCTTTCAAGATGGTATGTGATATGGAAATGCCACAAGTCCCTTTCCTCTTTGGGGGTAGATTGCACCCTACACTTACATAGAAAGTTTTAAAAAGATGTTATCGGCATCATCTTCAGCTTAATCCTCACCCTCATCAGTGTGTACGTCATCATCACAGACTATCAATTCATCGCCGCTTGAATCCGCCATTAGAGAACAGTCAGTGCTTGGATGTCTTGGATGGTGAAGGCCTTCCTCGTGGAAGATGTAGTTCATTTTTATAAACATCATTTCCTCCACATTTTTGGGAAGTAACCTTCTACGGCGATCACTGACTAAGTTCCCTGCTGTGCTGAACACTCGTTCAGAGTACACACTGGAGGGTGGGCAGCTTAGGTATTGCAAAGCAAGTTTGTACATGGGTTTCCAAATGGCCTGCTTTTCTTCCCAGTAAGGAAAGGGACTGTCTGACATTTCCATATCAACTACCTCTTGAAAAGTAATCCTCCACCATCCTTTGCATGTTTATACTCATATTGGATGGAGTTATGGGCAAAGTGACACATTTTTTTGAAAAATCCTTCAAACCAGCCCAGATGTTAAATTGTTCTGGTCTGCCCCCTGTGTCTTCCCTGCTTCTTTTTTGGAAATTTAATTTTTTACGAGCAACAGCTTGAGAAAGTGAAGGAGGACACGTCGTCAAGCCGAGGCCCAGTTCAGCGGCCAACTTGCTGAGCAATAGCTCCTTGCAAAAGTTCACATCTCGCTCATTTACAAGTAAAGACTCAATGTAGGTTTTAAACCTTGGATCAAGCACAGTGGCCAAAACGTACTGATCCGAGTTCAAGATCTTAATAACTCGAGGATCATTGTGAAGCGAATTAAGTACTTGATCGACAAGGCCAACATACTTTGCTGAATTGCTTGCTTTCAGCTCCTCCTTCATTTTCTCAAGCTGCTTTTCCAATAGTCTAATTAAAGGAATGACTTGGCTCAAACTAGCAGAGTCTGCACTGACCTCACATGTCACAACTTCAAATGGTTTCAGCACCTTGCACAGCACTGAAAGGATTCCCCACTGTGCAAGAGTGAAATACATCCCCCCTCCTTTCCCAATGTCATGACTTGTGCAATATGCTTGGATGGCTTTGCGCTGTTCCTCCATCCTCTGAAGCATGTACAGGGTGGAATTCCACCGAGTTACCACCTCTTGCTTAAGTTGGTGGCAGGGCAAGTTAAACTGCTCTTGGAGCTGCTGTAATCTCCTACATGCTGTGGCTGAATGCCTGAAATGGCCTGAAATTTTACGGGCCACCGAAAGCATCTCCTGCACCTCACGGTTATTTCATAGGAAGCTCTGCACCACCAAGTTGATGGTGTGAGCAAAACAGGGAATATGTTGGAAATCACCCAGCTGTAATGCTCGCACTATATTTGTCACGGGCACTAGGAGTCTTTACCCAGGGATCACCAGATGGTAGGCTTACCAGAGCAATGTAGATGGTAATAGGGTACTCTGGTAGCTGGGTGATCACGGAACATGAAATGATGGCCGATGAGATGCTCAGGAAAGTCTATGACTAGCAACACTGGTAATAATGAGGTAAAGATACACAAGGAACTGTATGGACAAGGACACGTGAAGGCGGTCAGTGGTCTGCGATAGCAAGTTGCACCACTGCTATAGTGAGGAGGAATGTCCAACAGAAACAAGGAGGTGATGAGAGTCAGCGGTCTGCGGGTAGCAAGTTGTACCGCTGTCTGAGTGAAGGAATGGAATCCAAGTGGAGGTATCCAGGTAGTCAGTGGTCTGCGGTAGCAAGTTGTACCACTGCTATGTGAGAGGATAATGGAACAGGTGATACCGGAAACAGGGATCAGTGGTCTGACATCAGCAAGTTGTACCACTGAATATATATGTGAGGAGGTGCACGGGGGAAGACTGCAACACAGGATATACACAGGCACCTTATACACGATCCACAGTAATTGCACAATATAGGTATATATATATATGTAAATGACTGATCAGGTCTGCAATCTAGAAAGTCTCTTGAAGTAGTCCAGCACAATGATAACACAGTCAATGATGGCAATAGACTCAGCGGATAGCAGACTCCAGAGAGAACCAAACACAGTCCAGCAAGATATGCAATACACAGCACAGTCAATGAGAAGTATGCATACCGTGGTTCAGCAGTAGCAGTCAGATGGGATTGCAGCGGTACCTGAGCGGCTGGAGGCCGACTGGATAGGAAGTCCCTGGATAGGAGAAGCAGCGGTCTAGCAGGTGCAGCGCACAGGTGAGTAGACCGACAGGGACACGAATCCACAGGAGTTAGCAACACGTGGAACTGGACTCATAGGAAACCCAGGAGAATGGAGATGATCCAGCAGAGGGTAGTAGAAGAGATACAAATCCAATGCTGACAGGAGGGTAGAGACCAGTGGAACACGTGAAGGCGTGGAGAGTGGATCAGCAGGAGATGGACGATAGCGCTGACCACAGCGGCAGGACTCAGCGGCACACGGAGGTAACCAGTAGCAACCACAGGAACCAACAGCGATGGGAAACAGGAGTGCAGCGCAGGGCAGGAGCAGTAGATCACGAAGTGTAGCAGATGGTAATGAAAAGCGGCAGTCTCGAGGAAGCCACAGCAAAGATGAGATGAGAATGTAGTGCACGGAGGCAGCGGATAGTAATCAGCTGGCAGTCACGATGTTGAACACAGGCGAGTTGCAAGCAGGAGACTGTAGTGCACAGAGGCAGCGGATAGTAGTCAGCTGGCAGTCACGATGTTGAACACAGGCGAGTTGCAAGCAGGAGACTGTAGTGCACAGAGGCAGCGGATAGTAGTCAGCTGGCAGTCACGATGTTGAACACAGGCGAGTTGCAAGCAGGAGACTGTAGTGCACAGAGGCAGCGGATAGTAGACAGCTGGCAGTCACGATGTTGAACACAGGCGAGTTGCAAGCAGGAGACTGTAGTGCACAGAGGCAGCGGATAGTAGTCAGCTGGCAGTCACGATGTTGAACACAGGCGAGTTGCAAGCAGGAGACTGTAGTGCACGGAGGCAGCGGATAGAAATCAGCAAACAGACTTGATGAGAAGCAGGTGAGTGAGGTAAAAGCTGGAGTGCACGGAGGCAGCGGATAGCAATGAGCAAACAGTCACATTGATATAAAATAACATTGAAGTGGTGTAGAAGACTGTAGTGCACGGAGGCAGCGGATAGGAATCAGCAAACAGTCATGATGATACAGTTGATGGTAGAAGTGGTATGGAACCACAGTAGTAGAAGTGGTTTGGAAACCACAGGAATCAGCAGCGCTGAATAAACGAGTAATACAGGAACACCTTCAGAGACTCATGAGGAATGAGACTCCAAGATCAGGCAACGTGGTGGTGACCACAGGTGCTTAATATAGGGAGGTTGCCTGATCTGCCAATTAAGTTAAAGGAGTATACACTGAAGTATAGAAAAGGGCTGCGCATGCGCAGACCCTCAGGATGGTGGACGGCCACGGTTCCTAAATGTCCGGGAAGAGGCACTCACGGTCCGGTGAGTGACAGTACCCCCCCTTTTAAAGGTGGGCACAGAACGCCTGGAACCGGGCTTGTCCGGATTTTTGGAGTAAAACTTCTTCAAAAGGGCAGGAGCATTAAGATCTTCAGCTTTGATCCAAGAGCGCTCCTCAGGACCAAAGCCCTTCCAATGAACGAGGAAATGGAGGACTCCTCGCGAAATTTTTGCATCTAGTACCTCGGTAATCTCAAAATCCTCCTCCTGGTGAACTTGAACTGGCTGCGGAGCTGAGGGAGGAGTTGAAAAACGGTTGATAATAAGAGGTTTGAGTAAAGATACATGGAAGGCATTAGAAATCCGAAGACTCTTAGGAAGAAGGAGTTTCACACATACTGGATTGATAACTTGAATGATCCTATATGGACCAATAAAACGAGGGGCGAATTTCATGGATGGAACCTTCAAACGAATATTTTTTGTGGATAACCAGACACGATCTCCAATTTTTAGTGGTGGAATAGCCCGCCTCTTCTTATCAGCGAAAGATTTATATTTGACAGATGTCTTCTTTAAACAGGTTCTGACCTGAGACCAGATATTTTTAAAGGTCTGACAAACCGTTTCCACCGCAGGAACTTGGGTGGGCGGGAGGGCAGGAAATTCCGGAAAAGACGGATGGTGACCGTAGACCACAAAGAATGGAGTTTTGGATGATGACTCATGGTACATGTTGTTATGGGCGAACTCAGCCCAAGGGAGTAACTCTACCCAGTTGTCTTGATTGGCTGATGAAAATATCCTTATAAAAGTCTCAAGATCTTGATTGACACGTTCGGTTTGTCCATTGGATTGTGGATGGTAAGAAGATGAGAGTGCTAATCGTATGCCCAAGGTTTTACAAAGGGCTCGCCAGAATCTGGACACGAATTGTACTCCTCTATCAGACACAATCTCAGATGGACATCCATGGATACGGAAGATCTCTTTAATGAAATGTTCAGCCAGGATAGACGAGGAAGGCAAACCAGACAGAGGGATGAAATGAGCCATCTTCGAAAATCTGTCCACTACCACCCAAATAGTGTTATGGTTCTTACTAGGTGGTAAGTCAGTAACGAAATCCATACTAATATGGGTCCATGGTTTGGACGGAATGGGTAGTGGTCGCAGCAACCCTGCTGGGGTTCTGCGGGAGGATTTGAATTGCGAACATAATTCACAGGAAGCAATGAACTCTTTGACGTCTCTCCTCATTGAAGGCCACCAGTAACTTCGAGAGAGGATCTCAAAAGTCTTGTGTTCACCGGCGTGTCCAGAAAAACGAGAGGCATGGAACCACGAAAGGATTTTCCTCCTTAGAGTAGGAGGCACGAGGGTTTTCCCAAATGGTAGCGTTTTGGTGGATGAAGCAGCCAGTGAAATACATTTGGGGTCTAGAATGGTATGGTTGGAAACCTCTTCTATATCAGAGGACGTAACAAAGGCTCTAGATAAGGCATCAGCTTTTTTGTTTTTGGCAGCTGGTTTGAAGGTAATTATTAATTCAAAACGGGAAAAGAAAAGAGACCATCTTGCTTGACGAGGGTTCAAGCATTGGGCAGACTGGAGATATGACAAGTTCTTATGATCCGTGAAGATCGTCACCGGATGGCGAGCTCCCTCCAACAAGTATCTCCATTCCTCTAATGCGGCTTTGATAGCCAGTAATTCCTTGTCTCCGATGGTATAATTCTTCTCTGCGGGTAGGAGACCCCGAGAATAGAAGGCACAAGGGTGGAATTTTTGCTGTTCCGAGCGTTGGGAGAGAATAGCTCCTAAGCCCACATTAGAGGCATCTACTTCTAGAAAAAAGGGGAGTGTCACATCAGGCTGACGAAGGATTGGAGCCGAAGAGAAGGACTCTTTTAATGTTTGAAAGGCTTGAATAGCCTCAGTAGACCATTGCTTAGGATTAGCCCCTTTTCGAGTCAGGGCCACAATAGGAGATGCAATGGAAGAAAAGTCTTGAATGAAGCGTCTATAGTAATTGGCAAAACCTAAAAAACGCTGGATCGCACGAAGAGTAGTTGGCTGGGGCCAATGTAGTACAGCATTTACTTTGTCAGGATCCATCTTCAGACCAACTCCGGAAACAATATACCCCAAGAATGGAATCTGGGGTAATTCGAATGAACATTTTTCTAATTTACAGAACAACGAATTTTTCCGTAGCCTGGAGAGGACTTCTGCCACATGTTGGTGGTGAGAAGGCAGGTCCTGTGAAAAAATCAATATGTCGTCCAGGTAGACGACGACACATACATATAATAAGTCCCGAAAAATCTCATTGATGAAGCCCTGAAAAACAGCGGGAGCATTACATAGCCCGAAAGGCATTACCAGATATTCGTAATGCCCGTCTCTGGTGTTAAACGCCGTCTTCCATTCGTCACCGGAACGGATTCTGATTAAATTGTAGGCACCACGAAGATCCAACTTAGTAAAAATACGGGCTCCCTTGATGCGGTCAAATAGCTCAGTGATCAACGGAATGGGATACCGATTCTTGATAGTAATGGCATTGAGTCCACGAAAATCTATACAAGGGCGTAATGATCCATCCTTCTTTTTGACAAAGAAGAACCCAGCTCCAGCGGGCGAGGTGGAAGGTCGAATGAACCCACGCTGGAGGTTCTCCCGTATATATTCAGATGTAGCTTGAGTTTCAGGTAACGAGAGTGGATAGACCCGGCCCCTGGGAGGAGTCTTGCCAGGAAGAAGATCAATCGGACAATCCCAAGAACGATGAGGAGGAAGACGTTCAGACTGAGCTTTATCAAAAACATCGGTAAATGAAGCATATTGAGGAGGGAGTCCCGGTGAAATAGCTGAGATGGAAGCTTGCTGTACATTGAGAGGAATGACTTGGGAAAGGCAATGATGGTGACATTCAGGCCCCCAAGACGTGACTTGAGGGGTGCGCCAGTCAATCTGGGGAGAGTGACACTGAAGCCATGGAAGGCCTAGGACAATCGGACTTGTCGTAACAGGAAGAATTAAAAACGATATCTCTTCATGATGCAGAGCACCAATCTGAAGGGTTACTGGAGACGTACTCTGGGTGATGAGACCGTTGATGAGACGTGATCCATCGATAGCCGTCACAGTAATGGGAGTTTTTAAGGTAATCATTGGTAGAGACCATTGATTAACTAACGATTTGGAAATAAAATTTCCTGCTGCTCCGGAATCAATCAATGCCTGTGACTCAAAGGTCTTGGTAGCAAAGGAAATAGTCACATCAAAAGCGCAGACTTTAGATTTCATAGACGATGGAGAGGACTCCAGGGACCCTAACTTCACCTCTCCAGAACTAGTTAGGGCCTGGCATTTCCCGATCTCTTAGGGCAGGAGCTGAGGACATGAGTGGAATCAGCACAATAGATACAGAGTCTATTCTTGACTCTTCGTTTCCTCTCCTCAGAAGATAACTTGGAACGTCCTATCTCCATGGGAATCACAGCGGGTGACACTGGACGAAATTGAGGGTTAGAGCGAAAAGGTGCTTTAGCAGAAGTCGTTTTCTCAGCCTCTCTTTCACGAAATCTCATATCAACACGATGGCATAGAGAGATCAAATCTTCAAGTGACGAGGGAAGCTCTTGGGTAGTCAGTGCATCTTTAATTTTATCGGAAAGCCCCTGCCAGAAGGCGGCAACTAGGGCTTCAGTGTTCCACTGAAGTTCAGAGGCTAAGATCCTAAATTGAATGACGTACTGGCCTACAGTATGAGATCCTTGTCGCAGACGGAGGATGCTGGAAGCAGCGGAGGTCACACGACCTGGTTCATCGAACACACTTCGGAATGTAGAAATGAATTTGGCACTATCTTGTAATATTGGATCGTTCCTCTCCCACAGAGGGGAGGCCCAAGCCAGGGCTTGTCCTGAAAACAAAGAGATAAGATAGGCCACTCTGGAACGATGGGTAGAAAAATTTTGAGGTTGGAGCTCAAAATGGACTGAACATTGGTTAAGGAAACCCCTACAAGTTTTGGGGTCTCCATCGTACTTTGACGGAGTAGGCAGGTGAAGCGTGGAAGCTATAGACACCTGGGATGGCAATGGGGAAACGGAGGAAAGCACAGGAGCTTCAGTAGTAGCTGTCACAGTCTGTCCAGATGTTCCTTGGGAGGTTAATGACTGATAACACTGAAGTAACAGCTGTTGGCGGGCATCCTGTTGCTCCACACGGCTAACCAGATGTTGCAGCATCTCTTTGGCGGTAGGTTCCACATCTGGGTCTGTCATGGCCTGATCTTACTGTCACGGGCACTAGGAGTCTTTACCCAGGGATCACCAGATGGTAGGCTTACCAGAGCAATGTAGATGGTAATAGGGTACTCTGGTAGCTGGGTGATCACGGAACATGAAATGATGGCCGATGAGATGCTCAGGAAAGTCTATGACTAGCAACACTGGTAATAATGAGGTAAAGATACACAAGGAACTGTATGGACAAGGACACGTGAAGGCGGTCAGTGGTCTGCGATAGCAAGTTGCACCACTGCTATAGTGAGGAGGAATGTCCAACAGAAACAAGGAGGTGATGAGAGTCAGCGGTCTGCGGGTAGCAAGTTGTACCGCTGTCTGAGTGAAGGAATGGAATCCAAGTGGAGGTATCCAGGTAGTCAGTGGTCTGCGGTAGCAAGTTGTACCACTGCTATGTGAGAGGATAATGGAACAGGTGATACCGGAAACAGGGATCAGTGGTCTGACATCAGCAAGTTGTACCACTGAATATATATGTGAGGAGGTGCACGGGGGAAGACTGCAACACAGGATATACACAGGCACCTTATACACGATCCACAGTAATTGCACAATATAGGTATATATATATGTAAATGACTGATCAGGTCTGCAATCTAGAAAGTCTCTTGAAGTAGTCCAGCACAATGATAACACAGTCAATGATGGCAATAGACTCAGCGGATAGCAGACTCCAGAGAGAACCAAACACAGTCCAGCAAGATATGCAATACACAGCACAGTCAATGAGAAGTATGCATACCGTGGTTCAGCAGTAGCAGTCAGATGGGATTGCAGCGGTACCTGAGCGGCTGGAGGCCGACTGGATAGGAAGTCCCTGGATAGGAGAAGCAGCGGTCTAGCAGGTGCAGCGCACAGGTGAGTAGACCGACAGGGACACGAATCCACAGGAGTTAGCAACACGTGGAACTGGACTCATAGGAAACCCAGGAGAATGGAGATGATCCAGCAGAGGGTAGTAGAAGAGATACAAATCCAATGCTGACAGGAGGGTAGAGACCAGTGGAACACGTGAAGGCGTGGAGAGTGGATCAGCAGGAGATGGACGATAGCGCTGACCACAGCGGCAGGACTCAGCGGCACACGGAGGTAACCAGTAGCAACCACAGGAACCAACAGCGATGGGAAACAGGAGTGCAGCGCAGGGCAGGAGCAGTAGATCACGAAGTGTAGCAGATGGTAATGAAAAGCGGCAGTCTCGAGGAAGCCACAGCAAAGATGAGATGAGAATGTAGTGCACGGAGGCAGCGGATAGTAATCAGCTGGCAGTCACGATGTTGAACACAGGCGAGTTGCAAGCAGGAGACTGTAGTGCACAGAGGCAGCGGATAGTAGTCAGCTGGCAGTCACGATGTTGAACACAGGCGAGTTGCAAGCAGGAGACTGTAGTGCACAGAGGCAGCGGATAGTAGTCAGCTGGCAGTCACGATGTTGAACACAGGCGAGTTGCAAGCAGGAGACTGTAGTGCACAGAGGCAGCGGATAGTAGACAGCTGGCAGTCACGATGTTGAACACAGGCGAGTTGCAAGCAGGAGACTGTAGTGCACAGAGGCAGCGGATAGTAGTCAGCTGGCAGTCACGATGTTGAACACAGGCGAGTTGCAAGCAGGAGACTGTAGTGCACGGAGGCAGCGGATAGAAATCAGCAAACAGACTTGATGAGAAGCAGGTGAGTGAGGTAAAAGCTGGAGTGCACGGAGGCAGCGGATAGCAATGAGCAAACAGTCACATTGATATAAAATAACATTGAAGTGGTGTAGAAGACTGTAGTGCACGGAGGCAGCGGATAGGAATCAGCAAACAGTCATGATGATACAGTTGATGGTAGAAGTGGTATGGAACCACAGTAGTAGAAGTGGTTTGGAAACCACAGGAATCAGCAGCGCTGAATAAACGAGTAATACAGGAACACCTTCAGAGACTCATGAGGAATGAGACTCCAAGATCAGGCAACGTGGTGGTGACCACAGGTGCTTAATATAGGGAGGTTGCCTGATCTGCCAATTAAGTTAAAGGAGTATACACTGAAGTATAGAAAAGGGCTGCGCATGCGCAGACCCTCAGGATGGTGGACGGCCACGGTTCCTAAATGTCCGGGAAGAGGCACTCACGGTCCGGTGAGTGACAATATTGTTGGCGTTATCTGAAATGACATACCCTGGGGAGAGTCCGAGTGGTATAAGCCATGCATCAATCACATCTCTCAGTTTGCGTAACAAATTGTCAGCCGTATGCCTGTTAGTGAAGCCGGTGATACAAAGAGTGGCCTGCCTGTGACAAATGTTACGTAGTGGTGTACATGCTGCTGCTGTTCCTGCTGGTGAAGGTGAATGACCAACCCAGTGGGCTGTCACAGTCATATAGTCTTTGGTTTGGCCACTTCCACTTGTCCACATATCTGTGGTTAAGTGAACAGTGGGCAGAATGGCATTTTTCAGCGCAATCTCTACATTTTTACACACTTTTTGGTATTGTTGTGGAATAGCTTTACGGGAGAAATGGTGTCGCGATGGAATTCTGTAACGCGGACACAAAACCTCAATTAACTGTGAAAAACCAGCTGCATTTATTGTGGAGATTGGACGCAGATCTAACACTAACATTGCAGCCATGGCGTCTGTGATTCGCTTGGCGACTGGGTGACTGCTGTCATTTTTGCTTCCCTTCGCAAATGATTGTTTCACAGTTAATTGCTGAAATGTAGGACTGCTCATTTTATTAACCTGCCTCTGGGATGACGATTCACCCCCAGCAGCAGCAACAGCAGCAGCAGGACTAACGCTTTCTTCAGAGGAATCAATAATAGTGCCGGAGTCATCCAGCCTTAAGTGGGATGCCGGGCTAACTCCGAGCGCTACTGAGGATATTGATGAGGATGGTGTGGTGGGTGTATTTTGTAGCTGTCGGTATGTCGGTGAGCGGAGGGTCTTAGCTGATGAGGGAGTGCTTGTATTCTTTTGGGAAGAACTTTCAGCTTTTCCCAACACTTTGCCATGAACTCTCGTTAAATGGCGTAACATAGACGAGGTTCCAAGATGGTTAAGGTCCCTCCCTCGACTGACTGTGGCTTGACATACACTACAAATGGCTATACAATTGTTGTCTGGATTTGGGTAGAAATAATTCCACACATAAGAAGTGGATTTTTTTGTTTTATGCCCAGGCATGACAATGGCCTTTTTCTTGTCACGTGCCAGAACTGCTGCCACTGGTGCAGGACTTACACAAACAACCTCATCCTCATCAACATCCTCATTAGCGCCCTCGTCGCCTACACAAATCTCCCCCTCATCCTCTTCTAATTCCAAAGTGGCATCCTCAATTTGGGTATCACCGGCTACACTCGGGCTATTAAGGCACACATCAGCAGAATGCTCACGATTAGACATCCCACTGTTGGATGGACTCTCCACAGGGATTGTTGTTTTTTGTGAATCAGAGCAAATATTCTCCTGTAATGCCTCACTGTTATCTTGCAGCTCGGCTTTGACGCGTAACAGTAGTTGTGCACCAATTGTAGGCTGGGTAACTTTTTGGGATCTGCCACTAATAGCCAAAGGTGAAGGCCTCATTCTCTCTTTGCCACTGCGTGTGTAGAATGGCATGCTTGCAATTTTTTTTTTATCGTCACTTAACTTTTGCTCAGTTACACTTCTTTTTCGCTTCAATACAGTAAATTTTTTTTTGGTTTTTGTTTTTTGCACTAATTTGAAAACACTCTGTTGTTTGACATCGCCTTGGCCAGATGACGTACTGGGAACACTAACATCAGGACTGGTGACAGAACCTGGTTGCTCATTCAGATCATATGTGGACTGCTTTGAATCCATTCTGAGCGCAAACCACTGGGGAGTGCTAAAAAATATTTAGTAGATACTGCTGACAGATATGACTTTTGACAGCCAGAAATATTAATGCACAATTAGGGAGGACACCCCAAAAGCACTGAGGAGTGCTAAAAATTATTTAGTAGATACTGCTGACAGATATGACTTTTGACAGCCAGAAATATTAATACACAATTAGGGAGGACACCCCAAAAGCACTGAGGAGTGCTAAAAATTATTTAGTAGATACTGCTGACAGATATGACTTTTGACAGCCAGAAATATTAATGCACAATTAGGGAGGACACCCCAAAAGCACTGAGGAGTGCTAAAAAATATTTAGTAGATACTGCTGACAGATATGACTTTTGACAGCCAGAAATATTAATACACAATTAGGGAGGACACCCCAAAAGCACTGAGGAGTGCTAAAAATTATTTAGTAGATACTGCTGACAGATATGACTTTTGACAGCCAGAAATATTAATGCACAATTAGGGAGGACACCCCAAAAGCACTGAGGAGTGCTAAAAATTATTTAGTAGATACTGCTGACAGATATGACTTTTGACAGCCAGAAATATTAATGCACAATTAGGGAGGACACCCCAAAAGCACTGAGGAGTGCTAAAAATTATTTAGTAGATACTGCTGACAGTTATGACTTTTGACAGCCATTAATATTAAGGCACAATTAGGGAGGACACCCCAAAAGCACTGAGGAGTGCTAAAAATTATTTAGTAGATACTGCTGACAGATATGACTTTTGACAGCCAGAAATATTTATGCACAATTATGGGGGACACCCCAAAAGCGCTGGGGAGTGCCAAATATGAAGAAAAAATAATAAACCTCTATCCTCCTCTCTGCACTAGCGATTTTGGTTAGAGCAATTGCAAGAACAATATTGTATTCTCTGTCCCTGCTCTAATTAGCCTATGACTACACCCTGCTCTCTCCCTCTGTCAAATGGCGATGGATTGCTGTGGAGGCGTGTATTTATAAAGTTGAAGTATCGCGAGAACCGAGCCCCGAGATCCGACAACGTCACAATGACGTTCGGCCTCGATTTGGATTCGGAACGGGCGGGAGAGTACCGAGCTGCTCAGCTCGGTACTCGGATACCCAAAGTTCGGGTGGGTTCGGTTCTCGGAGAACCGGACCCGCCCATCTCTAATCATTATTAACCTCAATAACACTAATTTCAAGTGATTTGCATTCAATTATGACCACCTCACAGGTTACAATATTATTTTCATACACTTTTGGACAAATACTGCAGCAACCTGGCTGGATGCTAAGCGACAGAGCAATGACTCAAACACACGGCAGTTCCTAGCACATCTAGGACACATTGACACACAGCAGTGGCAGAAAAGTTGTGCAAGATGGAACTGTCCTTGGGCCCTCCCATCCACCCTTATGTTGGATCTAAAAAAGGACATGCACACTTTAACTAACCAAGCACTTCAGCCACAAAAGTGCCACTCTTTGTGGCTGAAGTTCTTGATTTGTTTGGGCCCCCACAAAACAAGGTAACAATGTTTCATGTAACACACACATATCGACTTTAAATTTCAGTGTACAAATAAGCTATCAAGTATTTGTGTGTTACATGAAAAAACAGTCAGTATTTAACTTATGTGCAAAACAGAGCACTCATTTGCACCCCTTGCATTGTAACATGGTTTTGTCCAGGAGACTGAAATAAGGATCCTCTTCATTTAAGATCCTTAATGAATAAGGCCCATAACTCTTAAACCGAGGATCAAGCACAACGCCAAAATGTAGTGATCCGATTTCAAGATTTTGACAACTTTTGGATCCTGGCGAAGCGAATAAAGTATTTGGTCTACAAGTCCGACATACTTAGCGTAATTGCTTTGTTTAATCTCCCTTTTCAGTTTCTCAAGCTGCTTTTCCAAAAGTCTAATTAAGGGGATCAATTGACTGAAGCTAGCAGTGTCTGAACTCTCTTCACAGGTGACTATTTTGAAAGGTTTCAGCACCTTGCACAACACAGAAAGTATTCTCCACTGCGTTTGGCTAAAATACATCCCCCTCCTTTCCCAATGTCATGGCTTGTGGAGTAAGCATGGATGGCTTTTCGCTGTTCTTCCACCTGCAGAAGCATATACAGGGTGGAATTCCACCTTGTCACCACCTCTTGCTTCAGTTGGTGGCAGAGCAGATTAAATTGCTCTTGCAGCTGCTGCAATCTCCTATCCGCTGATGCTGAATGTCGGAAATGTCCAGATATTTTACAGGCCACAGACAGCAACTTCTGCACGTCCCTGTCCTTTATAGAAAAGCTCTGCACCACCAAGTATATTGTGTGAGCAAAACAGGAAATGTGATGCAATTCACCCAGCTGTAATGCTCTCACAATATTGGTGGCGTTGTCAGAAATGACATATCCTGAGAGTCCAAGCAGGATGAGCCATGTTGCAATGACATCCCTTAGTTTTTGGAACAGATTGTCAGCTGTATGCCTCTTAGTGAAGCCAGTGATACACAGAGTAGCCTTCCTCTGACAAATGTGACATACTTGGGTAGATGCAGCTGCTGTTCCCGCTGGTGAAGACGAATCACCAACCCAGTGGGCTGTCACAGTCATATAATCTTTAGTTTGCTGAGTTTCGCTTGTCCATATATCTGTGGTTATGTGTACAGTGGGTAGAATGGCATTTTGCAGCCCAATAATAACATTATTACGAACCTTCTGGTAGAGGTGAGGAATAGCTTTTCTACTGAAACAGTGCCGTGATGGAATTTGGTAACGGGGACACACCACCTCAAGTAACTGTCTAAAAACCAGCTGCATTAATAGTGGATATTGCATTAATAGTGCAGATCTAATACTAGCATTGTCGCCATGGTGTCTGTGATCCGTTTTGCGACTGGGTGACAGCTTCCATACTTGCTTCCTCTTGCAAAGGATTGTTTAACAGTCAATTTTTGTAAACTGCTAGTAGTCTTCTTCTTGGTCTACTTCTGGGATAAAGATCCAGCAGCAGCAGCAGGGGTCTGAAGCTCAAGGATTCTTCTGAAGAATCCTGGATACTGGAGGAGTCATCTAGCCTTAGCAACTTGGATGCAGGACTAACTACGATCACTAATGAGAATATTGATGATGAAGGTGTTGTGGGTGTAGATTGTAGGTGCTGTGATCTAGCTGAGAGAAGGGAGGTAGCTGATGCTGGACTGCTTGTTGTTATTTTTTTAGCATGAGTTTCTGATTTTCACAAGAGCTTTGCATGAACTCGCTTCAAATGGCGTAACATGGATGAGGATCCTAGATGGTTAAGGTCCCTACCTCTATGACTGTGGCTTTGCAATGCTACCAATGGCTAGACAACTGTTGTCAGGATTTGGGTAAAAATAATTCCACACATAAGAGGTGGATTTTTTGGTCTTATGCCCAGGCATGACAATGGCCTTCTTATTATCACTGGCAAGAACTGCTTCCACTGGTGTATGACTTGTCACTGTAGAGTTCATTAACAGTACTGATAGCTTAGGTGCCTTAAGCCCATTGTTAGCTTGTTTTGTGGGGGTGCAAACAAACCAAGCATTTCAGCCACAAAAGTGACACTCCTTGTCACTGAAGTGCTTGGTTTGTTAAAGTATGCATGTCCTTTTTAAGATCCAACACAGGGGCAAACGCAGGATTTGTAGAGGGGGTTTCCAAAACACGCCACCAGTGTGCGTGACCAGCATGCATGGGGGCATGGCTATAATATTAGACAGTGCTTGGCTGCTCTCCAGCTCTACCTATCTCTATAATATACATGGGCAATGCTGCGTGCACTACTGTTAGGTGCACGCAGCTCTCCCTTTTCAAGCAAAGCTGTGTGAAGGGTGGGCAGGGTCCAGCCACCTCAATTATACAGTTCCCCGGGCTTGGAGGGGGGTTTCCAGGCACTTGGACCCCCCTCGGTTTGCCTATGCAACAGAAGGATGGGTGGGAGGGCCCAGAGACAATTCCATCTTGCACCACTTTTCCTTTCAGCTACTGGCGTGTGCCAATGTTACCTACATGTGCTATATACTAAAATAAGCAAAAAAGAAGAATCAATTTATGGCTCTCCACTTCACAGCTGCTTGTAGCTACCTCTGGGCAGAGACACCTATTAAGCCCCAAGCATACAATATAACAACAAATAATGAGGAACTGACAAGCGCTCCTATACAACTAAGAGATCTAGGGCAATGTAAATGCGGACTCTTTTATGTTGGCCGCACTTCCCGTCCTCTAAAGATCAGATTAACTGAACACCTTCGCAATATCAGGAAGGGTTTTGAGAACCACTCAGTGTCTGCTCATTTTAAAAAAAATGTCATAATTGTTCAGTTGCAGGCTTAAAAAATTGGGCTATTGATAGAATTGATTATAATTGGAGACGAAAAGACTCCTCTATCAGTCTAGCTAAGTGTGAAATGAAATGGATCCACCGTTTAAATACACTTTCCCCTAGAGGGTTAAACTTGGATTTCAAATTAAAATGGTTTTGAACTCATGATTAAAGATTTTGTTTTATTTGATTTGATTTATGTAAACAGCTTGTCAAACTAATATATTTATATACGGTTATTCTATAGGAGTCAGTGTATATAAATGTCTGGATTTTTATCCACCACTATCTAAAAAAAGGCTCAGAGTGAGCTGAAACACGTTGATGGTTTAGTGGGAAATTTTTGAATGTCACATTTGGACTGTTTCCTGTGTACTGTTTGCCGCATGTTGATTTCAGCCCGACCCGGGAAGAGCTTGATGTATTTTATGCGCATTGCAACTGTAATCAGGTACGAGTCCACCTTGTATTTTAATAAAAGAAATACCTTTGTTGCTTGAAGATAAGACACTATGGCCCTGATTCATTAAGGAACTTAAATTAAGAAGTTTCTTATTTAAGTCTCCCGGACAAAACTAAGTTACAATGCAAGGGGTGAAAATTAGTTTTCTGTTTTGCACATAAGTTAAATACTGACTGTTTTTTCACGTAGCGCACAAATACTTGATAGCTTATTTGTACACTGAAATTTAAAGTTGATATTTGTGTGCTACATGAAAAAACAGTCAGTATTTAACTTATTTGCAAAACAGAAAACTAATTTTCACCCCTTGCATTGTAACTTAGTTTTGTCCGGGAGACTTAAATAAGAAACTTCTTAATTTAAGTTACTTAATGAATCAGGCCCTATGTGTTTTTGTCTTTTTTAAACACTCTTAAACATAATCGGATACATGGACCTATGAGAGAGAGCCAATTACCATAAGACGCTGAAGGACTGGAGGTAGAGATTACAACGTCACTGCAAGGCACCCTGGGCGCTGAATCGGAGCACTGTTAGAAATGATGCACAGAGAAGTTTTCCTTCTTATTCAGTGATCGATACAGTGGCGCTTCACCTTTTACCTACTGCCGGATCCCTATTTAATCGTTTGAGGATCTATATGATAAGTATTATTATTATTATCTTTGACTTATAAGGCGCCACAAAGGGTCCGCAGCGCCATACATTACATATACAGAAAACAGAACCAAGACACAACATGATACAAAAATATATACAAACACAGGTGACCGGGTAAAGCAAATCAGATTATATCTGACAGATAGTGAAAGGGATGGTAGAAATCAGCAAGAAGAAGGCCAAAGCATAAGAAAACAGGGCTAGCTAAGCAGGCCAAGAGGTACAGAGGGCGAATGAGCAGTAGAAGGAGCACACAAGGAAAGAGGGCCCTGCTCATGAGAGCTTACATCATAAAGGGGGAGACACAAAAAGGGTGGTACTAACTGGGGGAGAGAGCCAGGACAAGGAAGTTAGGAGGAGGACTGATAGACTTGAATAAAGAAAAGTCTTAAGGGCACGCTTGAAGCCTTTGAGAGTAGATGCTAACCTGCTGGAACGTGGAAGTTCATTCCACAGCAGGGGAGCATCCCGGGCAAAGTCCTGAAGACGAGAGTGAGAGGAGGTGATCAGTGAAGTAGTGAGGTGGCGGTCAGAGGCAGAGCGGAGGGGACGGGTAGGAGTGTAGGTAGAGATGAGATTTGAGATGTAGGGAGGGAAGGATTGACTAAGAGCTTTAAAAGTGAGGGTGAGGAGTTTAAATTTAATTCTGCAGGGTATGGGGAGCCAACGTAGTGACTGTTGGAGGGAGACTGCAGATACAGAGCGGGAGATAAAAATGAGGCGGGCAGCAGCATTGAGGATAGACTTAGGAGGATCAAGGCGAGAATCAGGTAGGCCAGAGAGAAGAAGCTTACAGAAGTCAAGGCGAGAGATAAAAAGCGAGTGAACAAGGGTTTTCGTGGCTTCCGTGGTGAGAAAGGGACATTTCTTAGATATATTTCAAAGGTGGAAGTAGCAGGACTTTGAGAGGGACAGAATGTGAGGCTTAAATGAGAGGGAGGAATCAAGGATGACCCCAAGGCATCGGACTTGGGGGACAGAAACGAAGGTAGTGTTATTAACAGAAATAGAGAGGGGGGTAGGTGGGAAAGTCCTGGCAGGGGGGAAGACTATAAGCTCGCTCTTGGAAATATTGAGTTTAAGGAAGCGTTGGGACATCCAAGATGAGATGGCCGAGAGACAGGAGAAGACATGAGACAGAAGGGAATGGGAGAGGTCAGGGAATGAAAGATAAATTGGGGTATCATCAGCATAGAGGTGGTACTGGAGGCCAAAAGAGCTGATGAGGACACCAAGGGAGGACGTGTAGAGGGAGAAAATCAGGGGCCCCAGAATGGAGCCTTGAGGAACATCAACAGGTAGGGGAAGAGGGGGTGATGTAGAATCATGAGTAGAGACTGAGAAGGAGCGGTTGGTGAGGTAAGAGGAAAACAAGGAGAGGGCAGTGTTACATAGGCCTATAGATTTGAGAGTGTGCAAAAGGAGTGCGTGGTCAACGGTATCGAAGGCAGCAGAGAGGTCAAGAAGGCTAAGAAGGGAGTAGTGTCTATTGGATTTAGCGAGGAGAAGGTAATTAGTGACCTTAGTGAGGGCAGTTTCAGTGGAGTGGAGGGGGCAAAAACCAGATTGGAGCAGGTCAAGGAGTGAGTGAGAGGAAAGAAAGGAGGTGAGACGGTTGTAGACAACCCGTTCAAGGAGTTTGGACGCAATAGGAAGAAGCGAAATAGGGCGGTAATTAGAGAGAGCGGCGGAATCAAGGGACGGTTTCTTGAGTATGGGGGAGACAAGAGCATGTTTAAACAAAGAGGGGAAGATTCCAGAGGGGAGGGAGGGGTTGAGGAGGTGTGCAAGGTGGGAGCAGGCTTTGAGAGAGAGGGAGCAGAGGAGGTGGGATGGGATTGGGTCCTATGTGCAAGTGGAGAGGGGAGAGGAAGAGAGAAGGGTATGGACTTCATCTGCAGATACCGGAGTGAAGGAAGAGAAGGAGGGTGAGCTAGCAGAAGGGGAGGGGAGAAAGTAGATAGCAGCAGCAGAGGAGGGTGAGAAGGGGGACAGAATGGGCATGGAGAGGGGAGAGGGTGGGGTAAGAAGGGACTGCTGGGAGATGTCATGACAAATAGACTCAATCTTGGAGGTGAAGTGGGTAGCAAAGTCGACAGCAGAGAGCGTGGGTGGGAGGGAGAGGGAGAGGGGAGTCGAAGGTGGCAAAAAGCCGACAGGGGATGGAGGCGGGGCCGGTGCTAGGGTCCACGGCGCCCTAGGCATTTTTTAAAAAGCGGCGACCCCCCCCCCGCAAAAATCACCGTCCCTCCCTCCCCCACCGCAAAAATCGCCGCCCTCCTCCCTCCTCTCCTTACCTTGTCTCACCACCGCCGCCTCTCTGTTCCGTCTCCTCCCCTCCACTCACTGACACTAGTGCTTCTTCCCCTACCTCCCCATGCATCTGAATGCTGTGCGGCGGCCGTGACAGGTATGGTCAGCGGTCGCCGCACAGTTTTAAAGTCTTTTAGTATTCTGTGGCGCCCTCCAGAGCCCGGCGCCCTAGGCAAGTGCCTAACCTTGCCTAATGGGAGCGCCGGGCCTGGTTGGAGGATTGGGAAGAAATGAGAGCTTTAAAGAAATATTGTTTAGAGAGGGATAGGGCTGACCTGTAAAAGGCAAGCATGAACTTGAAGTGGAGGAAGTCAGCATGAGTGCGTGACTTTCTCCAAAGCCGTTCTGCACTGCGGGAGTATTTTTGAAGTTAGCGGGTAAGTTTAGTGTGCAGCGGTTGCGGCGGGGACCGGCGAAGCTTGACAGTGACAGCCGGGGCGACAGAGTCAAGTGCAGCGGAAAGAGTGCGATTGTAAAAGGAGACAGCCGTATCGGGGCAAGAAACAGAGGTGATGGGGGAGAGGAGCGAGCCCAGAGAGGAGGAGAAACTGATAGGATCAACTGTGTCAAGATTACGCCTGGTGAGAGTAACCTTGGGGGACGGGGATGATGAGAGGGAGTTTTACCAAAACCAAAACATAAACTTAATCCAGATCCAAAACCAAAACCAGAACCAAAACACGGGGCTCAGTGAACATTTCTAGATTTAAGTAATGAACCCACCTACCTCTTAACTTCTATAGGTCTCAAAGAGAGAACATATCAGGATTTACCTACCCCCCTACCCCGAAGACATCTATCGACTACTGGATTGCAAATCTTTTTAAATCAATCAAATTATTTTATAAGTAATTTAAACGTTTCACATGTTCTCAGACTAACCCTTTGATTTAAAGGACCGTTCTCGACTTTTGCCATTTATTACAGAATGCTTAATCAAGTTTGACATATTCATATCCATATTTGTATGGGTCCACATACTTTGTACACTTCTCATGCTATGCTATCCATGTCAGCAGGGCCGGATTTACCGCTAGGCAACCTAGGCACCTGCCTAGGGCCTAGCGGCTCTCGGGGGGCACAGCTGGGGGGGACAGGAGTAATTTTTAAAAAAATGAAAAAAAAAAAAAAAAAATTCGGCCCCTCCCCCGACTCGTGGCACCCCCCGCGACTCGTGCGGGGGGGGGGGGGGGGGATGCCGCGAGTCAGGGGAGGGGGGGGGTGCCGCGAATCGGGTCCCGGCAGCCTCTTCTCCTCTCAGTGTCTCAGTGATAGAGAGAGGAGGAGAGGCTGCCGGGACCCGACGAGCGATCACGTGACTCTTTCTTTTTTTTTTTTTTTCTTTACATCTGGACTGACGGAGGAGGAGCAGCGCGCAATAGAAAGGTAAGTAAAACACAGAAGTGGTGATGGTGAAGGGGCACAGAAGTGGTGATGGTGAAGGGGCACAGAGGTAGTGAAGGGGCACAGAAGTGGTGATGGTGATTGGCACAGAAGTGGTGATGGTGAAGGGCACAGAGATGGTGATTGGCACAGAAGTGGTGATGGTGATTGGCACAGAAGTGGTGATGGTGATTGGCACAGAAGTGGTGATGGTGATTGGCACAGAAGTGGTGATGGTGGTTGGCACAGAAGTGGTGATGGTGATTGGCACAGAAGTGGTGATGGGCACAGAGGTGGTGATGGTGAAGAGGCACAGAGGTGGTGATGGGCACAGAGGTGGTGATGGTGAAGGGCACAGAGGTGGTGATGGTGATTGGCACAGAAGTGGTGATGGTGAAGGGCACAGAGGTGGTAATGGGCACAGAGGTGGTGATGGTGATTGGCACATTGGTGGTGGTGGTGATTGGCACAGAGGTGGGGATGGTGATGGGCACAGAGGTGAGGGGGAAAGGGCACATGTGATATTGTGAAGGGGCAAAAGTGACAATGAAGGGGCACAGTGTGATGATAGAGGGACAAAAGTGACAAGAGCACATACTTGGATTTATGCGTATTATTTTTGCAAACAACTTAAGTATTTCTGCCCTGACTTCAATATTTATTATGTTGTTTTGACCCAACTACTTAAAAAAACGGGACTGCTTGGTAATTATTTAGGGGTGCCTTTTTCTGCAGCAGGGTGGCCTTGCTCTTTTCACATGTTAGGTACGCCCCCAAAGATGCAAGCCACGCCCTCACCTCCTTTGTCGGCGTGCGCGGCGGCACATGCTTTCATATCTACGTAACTATAGGGGTATATGATAGGCTGCAAAAATATAGTGCTATAGATTGTTTCAGGGAGGGGGCCCAAAAACAGTATCCTGCCTAGGGCCCTATGAGGTCTAAATCCGGCTCTGCATGTCAGACAGTAATATGTTAAGCACCACGTGGGCTTAACCACAGTATATGTAAAGTAACAATCTGCACCAGATTTAATTTTCAGCTATTTTTTTTTAACCATATCCGGAGATTCAATGTGACCTTGAATAATATTATCCCCTATTCTTTCTTGCTGTATTTGGAGTACCTATCGTTGTACCAGCATACATGCATCTGGATAAGGCATAGATTACATAGTGAACATTATTCATGTATCTGACATTTCCCTTCCAGTAGTATTGAGAAAGTGGTTTTGATTCACAGCTGTTATCTCAAGTGACATATACCCGAGCAAGAAACACATCCGAGATACACACTTTAGCACACACTGAATTGTTGCTGATTACGTACCATGGACTTATACCATACTATACTCATGTATGTTTAAACTCCATAACTGACTGAATAAGAAATAATCTCTAACCAGCAAAATTAAAGCCCTCCCGCCTGGACTGCACACAGACCTAATCATCCAATTAATGGGATGGCTGCTCATTCTTGCCTAATCAAAGCTTGGAGTTTGACAGAATTTGTGGGTTTTTATTTGTTCACCCGCCTCTTGAGGATTGACCAAGTTCTCAATGGGATTAAGGTCTGTAGAGTTTCCTGGCCATGTACCCAAAATTTTGATGTTTTGATCCCCGAGCCACTTAGTTATCACTTTGCCTTATGGTAAGGTGCTCCATCATGCTGGAAAAGGCATTGTTCGTCACCAAACTGTTCTTCGATGGTTGGGAGAAGTTGCTCTTGAAGGATATTTTGGTACCATTCTTTATTTATGGCTGTGTTCTTAGGCAAAATTGTGAGTGAGCCCACTCCCTTGGCTAAGAAGCAACCCCACACATGAATGGTCTCAGGATGCTTTACTGCTGGCATGACATAGAATTGATGGTAGCGCTCAGCTTTCCCTCTCTGGACAAGCGTTTTTCCAGATGCCCCAAACATTCTGAAAGGGAATTCATCAGAAAAAATGACTTTATCCCCATAAGTCCAATCCCTGTACCTTTTGCAGAATATCAGTCTGTCCCTGATGTTTTTCCTGAAGAGAAGTGACTTCTTTGCTGGCCTTCTTTTTGACACCAAGTCATCCTTCAAAAGTCTTCACCTCACTGTGTATGCAGATGCACTCATACCAGCCTGCTGCCATTCCTGAGCAAACTCTGCACTGGTGGTGCTCGATCCCAAACCTGAATCAACTTTAGGAGACGGTCCTGGCGCTTACTGGATGTTCTTGGGTGCCCTGAAGCCTTCTTCACAACTATTGAACCTCTCTCCTTGAATTTCTTGATGATCCGATAAATGGTTGATTTAGGTGCATTCTTACTAGCAGCAATATCCTTGCCTGTGAAGCCCTTTTTGTGCAAAGCAATGATGACTGCACGTGTTTCCTTGCAGGAAACCCTATTTAACATAGGAAGAACAATGATTTCAAGTACCACCCTCCTTTTAAAGCTTCCAGTTTATTATTCTAACTCAATCAGCTTGACAGAGTGATCTCCAGCCTTGTCCTCGTCAACACTCTCACCTGTGTTAACAAGAGAATCACTCACCTGTTGTCAGCTGGTCCTTTTGTGGCAGGGCTGAAATGCAGTGGAAATGTTGTTTGTGGTATAATGGTCATTGTCGTGAAAAAGAGGGACTTTGAAATTAATTGCAATTCATCTGATCACTCTTCATGACGTTCTGGAGTATATGCAAATTGCCATCATAAAAACTGAGGCAGCAGACTTTGTGAAACATAATATTTGTGTCATTCTCAAAACTTTTTGCCATGACCGTATTTTCACAAACAAATGTTACACAGAAACTCACACTAATCCCTAAAGAAACCTAAGATAAAGTGAACCACATAGATAATTCATTTATTACACATATTCAGTGTTCATACCTGTAAGTAGAGATGAGCACACTCGGATTTCGTGAATCCGAGCCCACCTGAACGTTGCCGATCCGATTCGGATCCGAGACAGATCCGGGTATTGGCGCCAAATGAAAACCTGAAACCGAGGCTCAGAGTCATAATCCCGCTGTTGGATCTCGCGATACTTGGATCCTATAAATTCCCCGCTAGTCGCCGCCATCTTCACTCGGGCATTGATCAGGGTATAGGGAGGGTGTGTTAGGTGGTCCTCTGTCCTGGTAGATCTCGTGCTGTGCTGTGTTCTGCAGTATCAAACCATTGGTGCTGTGTGCTGTGCTCTGTCAATTTTGAGTTCAGTGGTGCTGCTGGGTCCTGTTCAGTCCAGTGGTGCTGTGTCCTGTGCTCTGTCCTTCTAAGGGCATTGTTATTTCCCCATTATTCCCAATTTATAAAAAAAATCAAAAAAAGTTATAAAAAAAATTACAAAAAAAGAAATTATATAAAAAAAATAAAAATATCCCAAAACAATCCTGCAGTATAAGTCCATTGGTATACTGCTATATTACAAAGTTCACTGATTCTGCAGTATAAGTCCAGTGGTACTGCTATATTACAAAGTTCACTGATTCAGCAGTATAAGTCCAGTGGTACTGATATATTACAAAGTTCACTGATTCAGCAGTATAAGTCCAGTGGTACTGCTATTACAAAGTTCACTGATTCAGCAGTATAAGTCCAGTGGTACTGATATATTACAAAGTTCACTGATTCAGCAGTATAAGTCCAGTGGTACTGATATATTACAAAGTTCACTGATTCAGCAGTATAAGTCCAGTGGTACTGCTATTACAAAGTTCACTGATTCAGCAGTATAAGTCCAGTGGTACTGATATATTACAAAGTTCACTGATTCAGCAGTATAAGTCCAGTGGTACTGATATATTACAAAGTTCACTGATTCAGCAGTATAAGTCCAGTGGTACTGATATACAAAGTTCACTGATTCAGCAGTATAAGTCCAGTGGTACTCTCCTGTGCCACATATAATTTTTAAAGGCTTTGCCGAGTGTGTGTGGCTTAGGGGTACGCTCTCTTGTGCTACATATAATGGAAAACCAAAATTTGGAGGATAAAGTAGGGAAAGATCAAGACCCACTTCCTCCTAATGCTGAAGCTGCTGCCACTAGTCATGACATAGACGATGAAATGCCATCAACGTTGTCTGGCAAGCCCGATGCCCAATCTCCTAGTACAGGGCATGTAAAATCCAAAAAGCACATATTAAAGTAATTTTATCGTTTTCAAATAAGCATTGCCCAATCAATTGTATGTGTTTCCAAAGCACAAAGTGATTTTATTTTAGCAGATGTAAATAGTCAACAATTCAATACATTATTATATTATGATACAGTACAGTACAGCCAATACCAAAAGATAAATACATACATACCGCTGCAATCGCTGCGCTTCCATGGGTCCCAATGGAACAGTATATCTTTAAGATAACTGTGGTCAGAGTAGACTGGCTGGCAGCTGCAGCTGTGATCATATATATATTCATTCAGTGTTACAGAGAACAATGCAAATGACGTAGCTTGCTTCTATAGGTCCAGACAAAGGGTATCTCCAGGGCAAACAGGCCATAGGCTGATTCAATCTAAGGAATCCAAAGGTGGGGGTCGTCCCTCTAGGGGGTCTGCTCCTTTCATGGCCAGCATCATACAAAGGTTCATTCCCTAATATCAATAACTAAAGTATGCAATGTGCGATCTCTTCGCTGACTGCACCGGACAGCTGCTGATGAATAGGGTTTCAGTATGATACCAGACATGCCACCTTTCCCACAACCTGAACCATATATATCACTGAAGTGCACATATAATCTTATTATATAAACTAATAATAAACCAAATGCTATCTGCTCATAAATTACAGTGTAACGGAACCAATATGAATATGAATTATATAAATAACTAAATGTTGTAATGCAAGTGTGTGCGTGCGTATTTTACCGTGCGATCGCACAACGTGCTGTGTTAGGTGACGTACGGATCTGTGTTACGTGGCGTACGCATTGCGATCGCACGGCAAAGCAATATTAACCAATATACTTTCGTTCATCCAATTATACGACTTCGACAGTTCCACCCTTTGATAGTATAATAAACTATCACCTTAAAGATGTTATATGCAGGATCTCAGTACCACGTTTCATTGTTATGTAATACAAATCCCCCTTGGTGTATGACCACGCTGTTTGTAGATCTAAACAAGTTATCATAAGAGAGAGAGAGTCTTAATCCTCTAAACGATTTCTTCTTTTACTATAGACCGTACATTTCTGGAGCTTGGAGATAACCTTTTGTATGCCCTTCAAGGGTGCAATAAAACACGTAATACATTATTTGGAAATGTACAGAGTATAACAGAACATGTATCAGTTATACAGAATACTCTACTACAGTTCTTCAAGTTTAACAGGTTCATCTGTCCAACGTATGTCTTTAAGCTCATAATACATTTAAACACTTCATGTTCATCAATAGCATCATCCTATGTCTATCAATAATGTCATATACAATCTCCTTCAGCTTGCGTTAATATACACACTTCTAATAATGTCATCAGTTCTTTTCATCAACACTTGTGGGCGGGCTATTGTCTGTTCATTCTTCCCAGTCTCCCAATACTCAGATTTAACAGTGATCGGTTTGCAAAGCATTGGGAGACTTCAGACTAAGGGACCTAGGTGTCCTACTTTTTCCCCTAGTGACCTCCCACCTATAGTTCGGGTACCTCAAGAATATTTAGTGGAAAGAGAACTAATCCTACTTGATATAATCACTGAGGCACACGTGAGCACGCCCAGCACTTTGTTTGGTCTAAAACCTTACCCTCCCAAGAATGATAATCATTCTCAAGGATGCTTGCTCAAGTCCGAATATTACTGGACTGGCATCGCTGGGTGTACCTCTTTTTTTTTACTATGGGGTCACCGTACTTACGGACGTAATGCTACTCAGACAATAGCCCCTCGCGCTTTCTCCAAGCTCCAAGGTTTCCAAATTTTCCTTTACCCCTGAATCGAATAGAGTAATTGGCTGGACCGATTATGCTACTAACTTCTCCTTCATCCCCAATACCTCCTTATCATTACCTGAACCAGCCTCTGTCACCTGCTAATAATCAAAAGAATTAACCGTCCTGAGAAGAGAGTGAAATGAGAGAACACAAAACAGGAAAAACTACAACTTCATGCTGGACAACTGTCTTAGCCTTTGGCTCAGGTGCTACTAACTGCATTTGAGGCCTTCCAGAAAAGACTCATGAGTGCCCTTGGACCCTTCTCTGAGTGTTGGCCCCTCTGCAGTGGGTGGAATGGGCACCAGTGTGTCTCTGCTACCCTTGAAGCCGTGATGCTGGTAGCCTACACCTGGTACCTGTCTGTCAAATAACCTGAGCCTAAGAAATTACTGCTCCACAACTTACTCTCCCGATCCAACATCCTGACAGTTAGTGTGACTTTTCAGGAAACAGTGTTTTGGACGTTCTCGGTTGCTGTCTCACTATTTACCTTCTCTGAAGGTCTGACCTAGCCTCCCAGTTACAATCTCATCTCACGAGGGGTCAAGAACATTTCAAAATCGTCAGGTTAAGAGGCTACCCAGGAGTGATCTCTTGGTGGCGTGGAAGGACTAGTAGCCGAAGCTATCAGTCCCTTCAATCGAGTTCGAACTCTTATTCTATTGTCACGGGCACTAGGAGTCTTTGCCCAGGATATCACCAGATAATGGACTTACCAGAGTAATATAGCTGGTACTATGGTTCTCTGGTAGCAGGGTGACAACGGAACAGGAGAATCAGCAGATGGTGAGAGAATGCTCAAGGAAAGTCTATGACTAGCAGCAACTGGTAATGAGTAGATGTATGTACACGAGGAACCAGATGGACAAGTAAACGTGAGGAGAGTCAGTGGTCTGCGTATAGCAAGTTGTACCACTGCTATAGTGAGGAGGAATGTCCAGGAGTAGCGAGGAGGTAGTGAGAGTCAGCGGTCTGCGTATAGCAAGTTGTACCGCTGTCTATAGTGAAGGAATGGATGGAATGGAAGCATACTGAGGAGGAAGTCCCGGTGAACAGGGTGAAATGGAGGATTGGTGTATTTTTGTCACTCACCGGACTGTGAGTGCCGTTTCCCGTGTGTTCAGGAGTCGTATCTTGTGGTAAAAATCCTATTCCAATATTCTATACAGAGATGCATATCTGTATGTCTAACCTCCAGCAATCTCCTATCCACCCTTTGTGCATCCATATAAAGGCACAATTTTGTACAGGAGGCACGAATCATAAAAGGAAAAAAAACAAAAACGAAAAAAAAAAAAAAACAGATATGCAATCTATAAAACATGAATCGTATTTCCACAACAGAACCTTTCTGCTTAAAATCAGCAGTTTCTATACGCATGAAAACAAAACCCCTGACTGTTTCTGTAACTCATGTTAATCTAGTGTGTGTATCTCTGAACTTGTCTTATGTAAAAAAAATAAAAATATGTCTTAGCCCCACTGTTGAGACTGTGTCTAAATTTTATCTCCACCAGAGCAGAGAGAGAGAGAGAGAGAGAGGGAGAGAGAGAGGGAGGGAGAGAGGGAGAGAGAGAGGGAGAGAGAGAGGGAGGGAGAGAGGGAGAGAGAGGGAGAGAGAGGGAGGTACTAGCATTTGTGTAAAGAATGAGAAATAGGAAAGCAATGAATGATGGGAATACAAAGATTTGAATACAAACATACATGCAGAAAGGGAGATTTTTACGACAAAATGACAGCTGGATTGGACTCTGACTCTATGGGGAAATGGCTGTATTCATTTAACTATGATCCCTCCCAAGAATGACTAGAGGGTCTTAACCGTGCAATCCAGTGTGTCCGTCATTTGTTCATTAAGAACTCGGTATCTCATTGACTACATACCTTTTCAACGGACTTTCCTAACTTATAATAGAGAAATGTAAAAATTAACTGTTGATGACTCATCTGAGATACATAAACGATATTTTGGAGCAAAGTATGTATATACTTCATTGTTGGATAATGATTCTCAGCCAAACAAATTATCATGAGACACTGCAGCCTAAAACAAAGAGTGTTCCATTTGTCTATTGTTAATTAGTCTTTCAAGAGTAATTCTTCTATTTCTCTATCTCACCCCTTTCAAACACTACGTCTATACTTCTTTTGTCTACCTTTATCTGTGAAGAAAAGACAAGATAGTTATCTTTAAACAACAAACAAACCAAACATTCTCATTCTTTACCATCGGCCAGCGATTTAGGAAAACAAACATTTGACAACATAAAACAAACAAACAAAATCAACAAAGATTACCTTTTAAAATCAGTTTCTTTCTACACTTTGCACCTTAATACATACCACAGTTTTAAACTTTACTTTGTCTAGTTGTAGGATTACAGGTCTGACCTGAACTCTAGAGTTGATTATTGCTTTCACGCACAGCATTTGCTGCTATAACATGTGCGGGCAGGTGTGAGTTTTCTAGTCTATGTGAATTCCTTCTTGGATGATATCTATGTGACCCACCCCTATGTGTATTGTCACTTTCCTTTTTACAATCTCTGCTAATGTGTCCTTCTTCTCTGCAATTGCAACATCTCACTATTCTGGGTTTCCTGTTATGTGGGTTGTATGCTGGTGGTCGTGTGTGCAGTCCCTCTAGTGCTGGGATACTTACCATCATTACCCTATTACTTAGTGTCTCTTTCTGTTTATTTTTATCATGTCCTATAGCTGACTCCCTGAGAACACTTACAGTACTTCCTCTCCAGTACAGGTGCATTTTTTGGTGGGATTCAGACCATTTGAGGGTTTTTAAATTATATTGTGGTGACCACTCCTCTACGCAGTCCAGATACAATTTTTGGTGTAATTAAGACCAGTTGATGGTTTTCTTATTATATTGTGGGGGCCACTCCACTAAGCAGTCCAGAAAGATACCTCCTTGCAACGTTTTGGACTAATAACAATATTGTGAGGTGTTTAGAATACACTGTAAATTAGTGGAAATGATTGTTATTGAATGTTATTGAGGTTAATAATAGCGTAGGAGTGAAAATAAGCCCAAAAACTTGATTTTTGAACTTTTTATGCTTTTTTCAAAAAAATCTGAATCCAAAACCTTAAATCCGAACCAAAACCTTTCGGCAGGTGTTTTGCGAAACAAATCCGAACTCAAAACCTCAAGAAAATCCGAATCCAAAACACAAAACACGAGACACCAAAAGTGGCCAGTGCACATCCCTACCTGGAAGTACAGGTAAATCGAACATACAACAGGCAAAGCCGCTATTAGTGGGGTAAAAGAACAGCCAACACTGCAGCAAAGACTCATCATCCAGGAAACTTAAACACAAGAATTCCCACGCGCATGTGGAAGACAAGAAGAGGTGCAGAGAAGGGGATCAGAAGAGCCAGGCAAAGACCGCTGAAGACGTTAAGGATTACCCCTTATTTCAAGTTGTTATTCCTGTTCTTATGATATTTGACATTATGAAAGAACTAACAACAGAAATCATTTAACAGAAAAGTCAAACTCAACCATCAAGAAAAACTTTTACACACTTTTCTGACCGTTATACTACAAGAGACATTTCCTTTTGGAACTGTTAAAATTCACACCAAGATAAAACACTTGACGGAATCTATAAAGTAACTTTTTAAGTTCCTGGATAGAGTTACAGTTATTACTTGTTACATTTATTCAGTGCAAATGTATAAATGTTGCTTCTGTCTTTGATTAAATGTATTGTTTTAACTTATTACTGAGATTAAGGGCTATGTGCGGCCCATTTGAATATTGGAGGGCTGCATTAGGCGGCCCCTGAAGTGTATCAGGTTGCCTGTCACTGTTCTAATGTATAACAAAACATATTCATTTTCCTTTACTGGACTACTAGAGAATGACTTCTGAAAATGATTCTGGAAAACCATGCATTGCCAGTAAGCCAGCACTTAGTGAAGCACAGGCCATTAAGCTTGTGAAGACGTTGTTTGGCTTTGAAGTAACTGCTGTGAAGTCTCTGCCGAGTTATGTTGATCAGAATTTTTATATCCAGGCTTGGAATAGAGGGACCACTGAACAAATGGAGTATATTCTGAAGATCATTAATGGTGAAGACAGTAAGAATATGGAGCTAATTGAAGTGCAGACATATGTCATGAAGTTCTTGTACGATGAAGGACTTCCTATACCTAATCCAGTATTCACAAAATTTGGTAAAGTCATGTCTATAGAGGCTATAGGTAAGATATCATATAAACATCATTCATCGGCCAATAGTGAGTGTTCATATAAAATAATATTTTGTTTTATGTAGTATTATAGTGCTGTTTAACTTCATGGGTATGGAGACCCATACTTTTACTTAGCCACTAGAAAGAAATAAAATAGAAAATGGAAATATTGACTAATACTTGTGTTCAGATCTTCATATGCAGAAACATACCGTTTTTCACATCAAGTATTGCCTTACACTAGTATGGTCATCTACTCTGCATACAGCCATCCACTTGGTATACCTAATATTTAAGCAGCACAAATAGCTTACACAAATGATTAGAACCAGTGCCTTCCCAATTGGCAGGATGTACCAGATTGCACGATACTAAATTGCTCTGTTGAACCCAAAAAAAAAGGTCCATAAAATTTGCTTGGTATAACAATTCCTCCATATCTGTTCAACCAACCTGCAAATCTCTCTGACCCTGTCACTCTACTGCTCAGGGGCGGGCTGGGCCGGGGGGCATGGGGGCAGCATGTCAGTAAAATGTGTGTGTGTGTGTGTGTGTGTGTGATGGGCAGCATGTCAGTATAATGTGTGTGTGTGATGGGCAGCATGTCAGTATAATATGTGTGTGTGTGATGGGCAGCATGTCAGTAAAATGTGTGTGTGATGGGCAGCATGTCAGTAAAATGTGTGTGTGTGTGTGTGTGTGTGTGTGTGTGTGTGTGTGTGTGTGTGATGACCAGCATGTCAGTATATTGTGTGTGTGTGATGGGCAGCATGTCAGTATATTGTGTGTGTGTGATGGGCAGCATGTCAGTATAATGTGGGTGTGCTATGGGCAGCATGTCAGTATAATGTGTGTATGTGATGGGCAGCATGTCAGTATAATGTGTGTGTGTGTGTGTGTGTGTGTGTGTGTGTGTGTGTGATGGGCAGCATGTCAGTATAATGTGTGTGTGCTATGGGCAGCATGTCAGTAAAATGTGTGTGTGTGTGATGGGCAGCATGTCAGTATATTGTGTGTATGTGATGAGCAGCATGTCAGTATATTGTGTGTGTGTGATGGGCAGCATGTCAGTATAATATGTGTGTGTGTGTGTGTGTGTGTGCTATGGGCAGCATGTCAGTATAATGTGTGTGTGTGTGATGGGCAGCATGTCAGTAAAATGTGTGTGTGTGATGGGCAGCATGTCAATTTAATGTGTGTGTGTGATGGGCAGCATGTCAGTATATTGTGTGTGTGTGTGTGTGTGTGTGTGTGTGATGGGCAGCATGTCAGTATAATGTGTGTGTGTGATGGGCAGCATGTCAGTATAATGTGTGTGTGTGATGGGCAGCATGTCAGTAAAATGTGTGTGTGATGAGCAGCATGTCAGTATATTGTGTGTGTGTGATGGGCAGCATGTCAGTATAATATGTGTGTGTGTGTGCTATGGGCAGCATGTCAGTATAAGTGTGTGTGTGTGTGTGTGTGTGTGTGTAATGGGCAGCATGTCAGTAAAATTTGTGTGTGTGATGGGCAACATGTCAGTAAAGTGTGTGATGGGCAGCATGTCAGTAAAGTGTGTGATGGGCAGCATGTCAGTAAAGTGTGTGTGTGTGTGTGTGTGTGTGTGTGTAGCATGTCAATACAATGTGTGAGGGAAGGGTGGTCTTAATTTAGTGTGGGTAGACTATTTAATGGTGGAGTGCAGGAGGGGGCTAGTTATTTAATGGGTTCTATTTTGTTTTTGGGGTGGTGGCGGCAATTTAATTTATTGGTGGGGCTGTTTGGAGGGAGGGAAATAGGTGTATATATTAAATGTGTTTGCTATCTAATGTCAGAGTTGGTTGAAGGGAAAGAGATCTATTTAGCAAATGTGAATGTTATTATTTTAATGTTGTGGCTGGAAGGAGGCTTAATTATAAAACGTGGGTGCTATTGATTTAACACCAGGACCCAACTAGTCTTTCCCGACACCACCTCTGCACTAATTGCTCACACCACTATTTGGGCAAAGGGGCTATAGCTTTAAAATATTGCCATTTCAGTCTGTTCAAGCTTAAATAACGACATTTTATACCATTTTCAAGTTTATTTTCATTTTAACAGCGGGCATTACAGTGTTCGAATTTGATTAAAAGCTTTGGAGCTAAAGGACTGTGCATACAAACCTGAACACATGAGGCTAACATAGATAGTGACAGTGGCTCTATTCATGTGCTAGTTCTAGTAAAGTTTCTTTTTAACTTTAGCTTACCTTTAGCAACCATTACATTTGGCTTCATTAAAAGCACATATATGCATATCTCCTAACATTACAAATGGTGATAGAAGTAAAATATCATAATATCTTAAAGTATTATGAAACCATACCTTCTTTCATTTGACGCTGCAGAGACAGAGAAATCCGTCTTCTTCTCTTCCCTTCTGAACACGTGTGGTGACACACATATCATGTGGGGTGGCACCAGAGCTGGATTAAGGCTCTGGGGGTCCCGGGCACTTTAGACTGGGGTGACTATGGCTATAATTTTAGACAAATACACAGACAATACTGTGTGCAGCACTACTATTAGGTGCAGGCAGCTCCCCCTTCATGAGTAGAGCAGTGTGAAGTAGGACATACCTCACAACTGCCCCTGTAGTCGGGACAAAGTCCTGACTAAGTGGGTCAGTCCCAAAACTCAGGACTGCCCCACCAAAATCAGGACCGTTGGCAGAATGTCCTGCTCTTTCCTACCTGTTCTTCCCGCTTTCAATACTTGTTGCTGTCGCTTGGGTCCTAAGCTCAGTTGTGCTTGTCTGGATCCTGGAATGTTGGTTCCCTGTTTGAAAATAGAATAGGTACATGACATATAGAAATATCAGCGATGAGTGAACACAGTAGGCCTCCCTGCCTCTATGCAGTCCAACATTAAATCAAAACAATTCATGTTTTATTATTAGTGCCCCTTTCCTGTAACCAGCCCGACTGTAAAATAATTTTATTCATCTTTAATAAAAAGACCCATTGCCCCAAAACAACCCCAACATTAAATTTATAGTAATCACATTTATTAAATAAACCAATTTCCTACCATACATTAAATAACTTGCATTCACTTTTAAGAAATAGCAATCCTTTTTCCAAAACTCTGCCACACATTTAATTAATAGCTCCCAAACCACCCCAACATTAAAGTAATCATCTCAACCTACATTGATAAGTCTGCACCAACCCCACTATTAAATTAAATTGGCCCACCATCACCCCACAAACAAAATAACACCTATTAATTAGCCACTACCTACCTCACACATTACATTGACTATATTGCCACAAGCCCCCTGTGCCCTCACACATTATGCTGCCACAAGCCCCCTGTGCCCTCACACATTATACTGCCACAAGCCCCCTGCTGCCCTTACACACATTAGACTGCCACAAGCCCCCTTCTGACCTCACACATGTTAGACTGCCGCAAGCCCCCTGCTGCCCTCACACATGTAAGACTGCCACAAGCCCCCTGTTGCCCTCACACACGTTAGACTGCTACAAGCCCCCTGCAGCCCTCACACACATTAGGCTGCCACGTGCCCCCTGCTGCCCTCACAGCAGTTAGACTGCCACAAGCCCCCTGCTGCCCTAAAACACAGACCACCACACGCCCCCTGCTGCCCTCACACACAGACTGCCACAAGCTCCCTGCTGCCCTCACACACAGACTGCCACAAGCCCCTATGTCAAAAACCACACACACACACTTACCTTGCTCTCTGCTGTGCATCACCTGCGCTGCTCAGACAGGAAGTGAAATGAGCACTTCCTATCTGAGGCCAATCAGCAACAGGCAGCCTCACAATTGGCTGCCTGTTGCTGCCACTGACCACCAATAATGTTTTCATTAACTTTCTTTTTCACACCCACCCCCCCCCCCCCCGCATCCCCCACTCGCGGGTGCCGCGAGCTGGGGAGGGGGTGTGAAAAAGATAGTTAATAAAAACATCCAGTAGCTTCTCTTCTCCCAGGCGGCGGGGAGCCCTTTTGCATTTCTGTTTGCTGTCTGCTCTTGACCGTTTGCTTCAAAACTGATTATACTCTGTATACTGCCTGGTGGGTGTACTATTGCTACCATCAGTTACTACCAGTCTCTATACCTCTTGACTGCCTGACACCAAAGATAAATATTTACTATGCTGAGCTTAAGTTCTGGGGGCATCTGAGTACCTGAGAGAATATCGCTGTCTAAGGGAAAGGCGACTGCTGTAGATGATTACCTCTCTCTCATAACTATAGATTTGTCTAGGGACCAGTGGGGGCTGTTACAGGAGCCTCCTGAGTCTTTAACAGCTAAGAGGTTGCAGGATTATATTGTGGCATAAGATTTAATGACTAGTGGGCTTGATTCATTAAGGATCTTAAATGAAGAGGATTCTTATTTCAGTCTCTTGGACAAAACCATGTTACAATGCTAAGGGGTGCAAATGAGTGTTCTGTTTTGCACATAGGTTAAATACTGACTGTTATTTCATGTAGCACACAAATACTTTATAGCTTATTTGTACACTGAAATGGAAAGTTGATATGTGTGTGCTACATGAAAAAACAGTCAGTATTTAACTTACGTGCCAAACAGAACACTCATTTGCACCCCTTGCATTGTAACATGGTTTTGTCCAGGAGACTGAAATAAGAATCCTCTTCATTTAAGATCCTTAATGAATCAGGTCCTAGGAACTTGTCTGTCTTATCACCTTTCTCATGGTAAGGCTGCCATTCCAGCTTATTGGCTGCTTATTGAGAAAGAAAAAGGTTAAGTTCATTTCTAGTTGTTCGTAATTCTGAAGGGTGGACAGACCAGGGGAGAGTTTAAGTTATGCCCCATCATATGTAAAGTCGTAGTTAATTGTATTGTTTTAGCCAGGGGAGGGCTGGCAGACTATAGCCCGGGGGGCAAACACACAGCACTGGCCCACAAGTAGCGGCCCATCCTTAATGGGTACAATATATATTTTTGGTACAATATATATTGGTATTTTTTTGGTACAATATATATTTATCTATATAAAAAGAGGCTATTTTAGTGTTGCTTAATCCATATATATATATATATATTTATGGGCACTTTAGACAGGGTGACCCCCTATGATGTAACATGGTTATCATTTTAGACAAATACACAGACAATACTGTGTACACAGTTCTGCCTTCACGAGCAGTACACAGTGAAGCTGGACATACTGCCCAACTGTCCTAAGCGTAACAGGCACCCAAATTCGGGACTTTCCCACCAGATTCAGGACAGTTGGAAGACTGTCCTGCTCTCTCCTACCTGTCTTATCACTGTCACCACTTGTGGCTGCTGGTTACTTTAGCTTATTTGCTGGTTGTCTGGATCCTGAAATATTGGAGGCCCTATTTGGAAAAAAAATGGGTACATAAAATTTAGAAAACTCCAAACAGTTCCAGTGTTAAATCAATAGCACTCACGTTTTATAATTAGTCCTCCCTCCAGCCACAACATTAAAATAATAATATTTACATTTGCTAAATAGATCTCTTTCCCTCCAACCAACCCTTACATTAGATAGCAAACACATTTAATATATAAACCTATTTCCCTCCCTTTAAACAGCCCCAGAAATAATTTAAATAGCATTTACATTTAACAAATATAACCATTTCCCACAACAATCACAGGCATTAAATAAAACATAATCATATATTAATAAATAGATCTAATTTTCTACAAACAGCCCACAATCAATAAATAGCTCCCAAAACACACCAGCATTAAACTAGGTCCAATTACTCCATCTTAAATTCATAGGACCCTCTCACACATACATACATTCATATACTGGCCCCCTCTCACACACACATACATTCATATACTGGCCCCCTCTCACACACACATACATTAATATCCTGGCCCCTCACACACATACATACAGTCATATATTGGCCCCCTTCTCACGCATACATACATACATACATACATACATACATACATACATACATACATTCATATCCTGGCCCCTCACACACATACATACATTCATATACTGGCCCCTCACACACATACATACATTCATATCCTGGCCTCTCACACACATACATACAGTCATATATTGGCCCTCTTCTCACACATACATACATACATACATTCATATACTGGCCCCTTCTCACACATACATACATACATACATACATTCATATACTGGCCCCCTCTCATACATACATACATACATACATACATACATACATACATACATACATACATACATATATTGGCCCCTAACATACACACATTAATTTATTATACTGACACAAACACACTATATTAATAAAGTACTACCCCCCCTGACACTCACCTGGTTCATCGGCGCGCAATGTGCAGTTCTTCATCTCTTCGTTCCATGTGACACTTGAAGGGATGGAGATCCGCGCCGCAGCTAGACTGGATGAGGTGGCTGGCCCGGGGGAGTGGGCAGTCACTAAGTACACTGCACAGGGACCGACCCAAATACATCTTTTTTGGCCCGGCCCAGGGACCATGTGCCCCCCTGCCCCCCGGCCCAGCTCGCCCCTGGTTTTAGCCAATCTATCATTTTTGCTCTGAAGCCATGGAAATCAGAAGGCCTCTTAACACAGCTTTGTGGGCGTCTCAGAGTAGTATTAGGGATATTTCAGGACTGTTGTTAATTTCAAGGTAAATTAAAATAATTGTCTGAAGTTTTGTGATGATCGTAGAAACATGGAGGAGAGGGTCATTAATCTTCCAGGTGGACCTAGGGGATTTAAGAGCCAGGTTGCAGAGATCAGCAGCAATAGGTCCAGTATCCGACAAGATCATGGGGAATATAATTTTAATATGAGCTTGTGGCTGAGCAGGACCATGCTTTATGGGGTGGAGAAATGGAATAATAGTCTTTAGACAAGGGGTCCTTGACTCTCTAGGTGTCAAACAGATGTTGCAATTTTAAGAATTCCTGCAAAGCTTTGGAATTTTGTGTCTCCTGGCATCAGGCAGGAAGGAGGCTCTATTCTAGCCATAAAAACAGCATTAAAGTCTCCTGCAACTATTAACTCATCTTTTATAAGGTGTGAAAGTAAGGCTTTCAACTTCTTAAATAATTTTTGCAGATCTTTGTTGGGAGCATTTTTCAAGAATACATGGGGGATTATTCATTGTGGCTATAATAATTAGATACCTGCTCTCTTTATCTCTATAAATTTTCAAAGAGTCCAGGTTAAAATGATGAGTTACCAAGATTGCTAACCCACATTTCTCCAGCCTACTATCACACACATGGAAGGTATTGGGGAAATTTTTAGGCGAACTCAGGATCAAGATGCTTGTTTTTTAAGAAGCACCAAAGCGCCTTTCATGCTACGTAAGCAGGGTCGGACTGGCCCAGCGGACTACCGGTCAAACCACCGGTAGGCCCGGCTACCGTCCGGCCACACCCCCTTTCACCAGTGGGCGGTGCTTACCTGGAGGCCCCTCACGTCGTCCCCGCTGCATCCCCGCTGCTCAATTGCGATCACAGCTGCGATCGCAATTGAAAGATGACTGGCTGTCACTGACAGCCAGTCATCTTTCACATGTGATCGCAGCTGCGATCATGTGACCCGCCCCCCTCACCCTGTCAGCTAATGTTCCCGCGCCGCTGAAGGGAGAAGAGCAGAGAGGCTGCAGCTATCAACTTTTGGGTAAGTATTAATGATTTGTTTATATTGTTTGTGCTATATATATATATATATATATATAGTTAGTGTGTGTGTATATAGCTCAATGAAACACAGAGTACATTTAGACAAGGTATGTGGGAGGAAGAAGAGAATCACTGCTGTTACTGCAAATCTAAAAGCACAACCCATGGGACGCTCTATAAATGGAAATCGGTTTACAATTGAGCTGATAATCTGTCCCAGACTTTGTAATAATGTTCTATATTTGAGCAAGGCAATAATATATGTTCTTTTATACAACTGACTTTCATAAGAAAAGTTGTTTACATTCTTCACTATGTGGTACTGATTACATTGTCACTGCTGCATACTGGAACTTTATGCAAATGTACTGTGATTTGTATGTATAAAGTATTGCTGGTAGAGTCACTAAGCAATGTTTCGTCTTTTAAAGTGACAACCTCTCGACACAGTGGAATGAGGATATTTGCAAGTACTTTCCAACACACAGAGATTCTCATATACTTGTTACCAAGTTACAGTGAATAATTTGCAGTTGTAGCAAAGGTTCCACACATACAGCAAATCAATATGCATAGTAACAGAGCCGTTAAGTATTTTAATGGAACCCTTTTTCTATATAACAACATATTAGCAACCAACTATATTGTTTTTCCATTTGTTATGTTAGGATATGTTAGGAAATGTGGGAAATGGATGTAATAAACGTAAATGCTAATAATTTATTGCTGGGGCTGTTTGGAGGGAGGGTAATAGGTTTATTTATTAAATGGGAATACTATTAATTTAATGTTGGGGTTGGTTGGAGGGAAATAGATCTATTCATCAAATGTGAGCACTATTACTTTAATGTTGAGGCTTGAGGGAGGCCTAATTATTAAATGTGGGTGCTGTTTATTTAATGGCAGTGATGGTTGACGTTTCTAGATGTACCCATTATTTTTTCCAAATAGGGCCCTCAACATTACAGGATCCAGACAAGCCGCAACTAAAGAAACCAGCAGCCACAGGTGGTAAAAGTGACAACAACATGTAGGACAGTCTGTCAAATGATCTGAGTCTAGTGCAGGCTTGGCTAACCTGTGGTACTCCAGGTGTTGTGAAACTATAAGTCCCAGCATACCCTTCCAGCAATAAGCTGCTATATATTGGCAAAGCATGCTGGGGCTTGTAGTATCACAACACCTGGAGTGCCACAGGTTAGCCAATCCTGCTCTAGTGGGACAATCGTGATTTTTGGTGACTGCTCTGCCCAATCTAAGGGGCAGGCCAAGACTGTATTCTTTATACACACACTGCATTGTTTATATACTGCACTAAGGTGCTAGCTGTCCTTCGTGGACTGACCACTCCCCCTCTAGTGTCTGGTCCCGCCTCTATGATGACTGACCACACCCCCTTTGGTGGGCCCCTAGTGTTGCATTCCCCGGTGGGCCCTTCATGCCCCAGTCCGACACTGTACGTAAGTATTGAAGAGTTTGAAGCATTTTGGGGGGTGCCCCTTAAAATTATAGGATATTAGACACAGGGCCATCAGAGCGATGCAAGTGAACTGTCAAGCAGGAAGATAGCAAGAACCCAGGGAATATGGGGGCTCTCTATAGATTGTGGACCAGTAGCTTAAGTAATATGGGAAAGGTAATTTGGCAACTGTGGAAGGACTAAAACTGGAGAGAGGGAGGGAGGAACGAAAAGAAGCAGGGAGGATAGAAGATAGAGGTGGCTAAGTGAGGTTCATTTCACCTGCCAAAGGTACTGGAATGGGAGAGGCCAGCAGAGAGCAAAAGGCTCCTGGGGGTTTTGTAGTGCAGACTATATAGATGCGCAAATATGTTGTATTCTGTTCTGGGGGGGAGGTAATTTTACTCTTCCAAATGGGCCATATGGCAAAGTTATGGGTAATACATAAGCATTCAAAAAGATAACAGTAATGTTAGAAAATATATTTTGTAACACTATATATAATACAAACCGTGTGGATCAAACCTTGACCAACATAAGTTGACATGGTGGCATAAATCTCCTTGGACACTGTGCAGGGGAGAATTGGGGGGCTGCGGAAGCAGCTCCTGAATTTAAGAAGAGATTCGAGAGGAGGACAACAATAGGGAGACAAAACATTTTAAACAGTTGCAACAGTTATAAAGTTAACTACAGGGCACTGGTAGAATGAGCCCTGGTAAGTAAATACCATTGGGGGCGGTTAAAAATAACAAGTTCAAGGATAAAATTAGAAACACCTTGAGACATGTGTTAGAATCTCGAGGAAAGGGTGGATTTGTCTTGCAAGATTTTGAGACTGTAGTCTAATCCCATCTCGGTTCTCTCTGAGATATTGATGTAGATGATGAAGAAGGGATGTTGGAGGGTTGTGAAGGGTTTTGAGTCCTCAGCGAGAGGCCCAATTGTTGGAATAAGTCCTGGGCTTTGGGCAAAGATCTAGTTGAGAGGTGGCAGTCTTGATGCAAGAGAGACAGGCGGAGAGGGAATCCACAAAGCTATTGGATATTGTTATTTCTTAGGACTGTGGTCATCGGTTGAAGATCACGTATTTTGACCAGTGTAGTAGGAGAGATAGGGGAGCTAACCTGAAAGATAGCACATTAATATTGGGGATTTTGGAGTTTCCTGGATTCCCTCAAGATAATCTTCTTAGATGTAAAGTAATGAAAACATAGCATAACATCTCAAGGAAGGGACTGATTTGGGGATCACAGCTAAAGTGCTCTGTGAGCCATATGGAGTAGGAAGTGTTCCTCCAGGATTTCTGGAGCTAATTGGGCAAAGAGCTTTTATATGTAAGGGTCCAAGTGGATTGGTTCCACAGCCTCAGGAATGCTTTTGATACGTAGGTTGTTTATCCATGTCCTCCTGATGTGATGTTCCTGGATGGCCTGTAGCTCTAATTACGACTCTGCCTATACTTTGTATGAAGCAGCAGTACCTCAATTCTACCAGAGGTGCTGCTGTTCTACTCCTGACCTTTACACCTTGACTGTAGGAGTTAATCTCCTTACCTGATTAGAACTGCACCTGTCTCACAGCTTCAAATACCTGTCTCACTGCTTGTTCCAGTGATTGCTCTACTGCTGTTTGATCTCCCCTTATGACCTCGGCCTGATTACCGGTTTATACTTGTTTGCTTGTGACCCTAAACTCTGCCTGAACTCTTGTTGCCCAGACCTCTGCCTGGTCACCGGACTCGGCTATTCTGTTTGCTTCCCTTGACAAACTCATGTGTCCTGGCAATAGGGTAACTCAATATACTTGTTCCTACATTTTAACTGTATTTGTAATTGCTTGGAACCTCTTGCTCTGTGGGCTTTCCTGCCATTCATCACACCTGTTCATATTTGTGTATTGGAGTTATACCTGTTTATGCTGCTACCTGAAAATCTGCATATTCCATGAAATTAATCCTTGGTCACATATGTTGCCTAAATAAAGACACTTGGTTTCTATACTTCCGTTGCCACTTCCTGAAGTCGCTAGGAATCATAAAAGAAAGTTGAGTCTTCTTCATCAGAATCTGTATCCTCGGGGCATTGAGGTGAGGGAGGCCTTGTTGGGCAAGGTTTTCAGAGAGACTACGCTGCAAAAAAGTGAGGGAGACCTTTAATATGTAATTGTTTTCCCTTTGGTTGGTTATGTCAGAAAAAAAGTATTTGAGCAGCCTGTACAAATTTTGAAGAGTGTACAATATTGTTTATGATACAGCAGGTAGAAAAGAAGGGGCCCACTTATTTTTAAAAGCTTAAACTGAAGTTAGATGTAGTTAGATTACTGTCCACTCCTACAAAGTTTGCTATTCTGGTTAGAGCATGTATCAAGACACCCTTAGCTCTTGGAGCTTGATAAGTAAGGTTAGTTGGAAAGTTAGGGGACGGGGTAAAGTCTTATCAATATCAAAGGTAATATAGAAAAGTGTCCTATCTGCGCTCCTATAAGATGGGGAAGGGGGTAGGAAATGCAGCCCAATTCACTTGAAAGTACCTACTAAACTTCCAAAATTGCAGTCAAGTTAATACAGAGGGTTGGAATAAGGCGCAAAAAGGAGGTAATTGGATAATAGGGTTTCTGAGTATCACAACATCAATACAAGTACTTCAGTGTCAACAAAAAAATGATATAATAGAATAGTCCATAGTCACAATAAACGTTATTAATCCAAATGTGCAGTCTCTCTAGATCCTCTGAATAAGGTTCCAGATAATCGCTCGGTGTATCCTCACATATTCTCCCAGAATCCACCATAAATTTCATATATATGCGGGAGACAAAAAGGACAAAAAATGCCCCAATAGTGTAGTAGTTCAATATAAAATGTTTATTTTACAACGATTAAAATTCGCTTACATTTAGTAAGGGTTGCAATGCATGTCAAGGTATCTTTAATCACGCAGAGAAGTTTCTGTTCGTAAGCTGCAGCGTGGTCAGATCTCCGTAGTAACTTCCGGGTATGATTGTCCCGGTAACCAATCTCAACACTTATTGGACCCTACGCGTTTCGTCACTGGGACTTCGTCTTCAGAGTACCCCTGAAGAAGTCCCAGTGACGAAACACGTAGGGGCCAATGATTGTTGAGATTGGTTACCGGTTACTGGTTACTACTTATGACCCTGCATGTGCAGGGACCCCCTGATCATTTATACCCATGCCCATCAGCTAGCCAGGGCTTGAGGAGGTGCACTGTGTACCCTTTGCACCCCTCACTACACACAGTGACAGGGGGTTACATAAGGAACCCTCTGACCACCTACTTATGACCTCAGATACACAAGTGAAATCTCAATGTTTAAAACTGGTCTTTAGAAGCCACACAGGCACACTTATTTGTAGAGTCATGGGCCTCTAAAGTTTTTTATTATTACCAAAAAATATACTTCACCATAGAAAAACTTAATTTCGAGGTAGATATGTAACAATGAAAATACTTTAAACCTTGGGCAAGAATTAACAGAGCAATTCTAAGACACGAGAAAAATGTATATGAATACTTGAACACAATTTGTACGTTTCCCCACTTTCTATACTCTACCACACTAAGAGATATGTCTGACACACTTATCTATAAACTTGTCAAAACATGCACAATAATCTAGTCACATTAATAGCATCTTTTGATTATAAACTGTTATCACATTCAACCTCGAGCAGAACAATATAAATCATGCAATACAACTTAGAAACATGTACAAATGGTCAAATCCTTGATGTCAGAAAGTGGCAAAGATGTTGATTCTTGTTATTTGCTCCTGACTTTGACGTGCACAAATACAATATATAGGAATGAATCAATATCACAGTCCCTCTTAGTCGCTGGGCTTCACAACACACAAAAGAATGACCAATAATTTTTCGTATAGAGTAGAAGAGTAAAAGAGGGAAGTGGAAAGAATAAAAAATAGAGAGATAGAAAAGAATGGAAAGGTAAAAATAAAGAGGAGGGTGGCTAAATCCAAATTAAGAGATGCATGAAGCTAGCAGAAAATAAGGGGGGGGGGGAATAGATAGAAGGCAGTACTAAGTTATGTGAATGGTGAGTGAGCCTGAAAAAAAAAAGCCACGGGTCCCATAACTTGGCGAAAACTCTAGATGATTTGCAAATGTGATGCTGGTCATATATTCCAATCGCTGCGTCTGCCAGACTCTATTAATTATAGTCTGGAGGCATGGGAAAGTTTGCTGCTGCTGCTAGACCGCTTCTATTTCGCAGGTAGCTGCTGAAGGAATGTGTCTAACTTGCTTTGATGTCGGCATGCCGAGGGGGTTCTCAGAGGATGCAGAAAAATGTTTGGCTCCAGGGGAACATCCACCTGAAGAATTGCAGTGTTTGGTATCTTTTCCTGGTAGAATAATGTTTTTCTCATGTAGGTCTATTAAATTACACACCTTCTCTTTCCAAAATAGATGCAGAAACACATTCACTCCTTTTTCATATGATAACGCAGCTCAATGTTTCTCTTTCTGTAAACTGCATCACAAAGCACAATACTAATGCTTTCCACTGAAAAGGCTTTGTTTTCATGGTTTTACACACTCTTTCTCCTTAATTTCTTAGTTACAAAATTACTATCTCTCCTTGCACTATCATGAGCAGCAGCTATTTATATAGCACCACTAAATCTGCAGTGCTGTGCAGAGAACACACTCACATCAGTCCCTGCCCCAATAGAGTTTACAGTTTAAATTCCCTATCACACACACACACACACAAACACAGATTAGGGTCAAATTGATAGCAGCCAATTAACCTACTAGTATATTTTTGAATTATGGGAGGAAACCCACGCAAACGCTGGGAGAACATACAAACTCCACACAGATAAGACCATGGTCGGGAATCGAACTCACGACCCCCTTGCTGTGAGGTAGAAGTGCTAACCACTAAACCACCATGCTATACCCTGGAGAGTAAATAATAGTCCTACAACAGGGTTTTTTAAACAAATCTTCAGGTCTCCCCACCAGTCTCCTATCTCCCTAACAAAACTCAGTCAATGTAAATAAGTAATATAAGAATTGGTTTCTACTTCTACCTTGTCCACCTTCCCACTCTGCACCTCCTCTATGCAGTGCCGTAACTAGATATTTTAGTGCCCTGGGCTAGACGGGGCACCGGCGCGCCCCATGTAAGTGGGAGTGACATTTCCCAAGTAGGTGTGGCCAACTTAATGTGTGGGTGTGTCTAGCACTTTACTGAAAGAATTCTGTCTGTATTTCTCTAGTTGTAAGTATTCCAGGGAAGTTTTAGATTTTTCACCTCAAGATGGAACGATCTACAGATTGATATCTCATCACCTTTTCAGACTTTAGTGCATCTCTTATGCTTGCTCACAAGCACAATTCACTTACTTTCAGTCTGAGTGGAAATTTGTCAGAGGAAGAGAAGGTCTAGGTTAGGATTCTGCAGCATTGGCACATGTCCCTCCCATTTATTTACCAATTTCCAGAATTTGCAGTCAGGAGACCACTGATGTTATCTGTGCACCAAATTTAAATATAGGCTTCATTCTTGCTCCTGCATTCTATCACTAATGTGATTCCCTGTGTTTCAGACCTCGGGTAGTTTGATCATCCTACACCCACACTGTACCTTTGATCTTGCAACACTTTGACTGTAAACAGATAAATTAACATTTATCTACTGAAAAAGAGGAGCGCAAAATAGATGGATGCAATATGGGCATGTAAATTCTAATAAAACAAAGGATGGGATAGTGCAAGTCAACAATACAATGTTTATAGCCTTCTGCCGAAATTTCTGACTAACTGCACTTACCCTATTCTCCGGTACCGCATTTGATCGGGGACGATGTTCATCCAAATCTTCTTGTCGAGATCCACTGGTATGCATGCTTCCTCTGTGTGTCCGCGGCTTCTCTCAATGGAGATTTCCTGTGTAACAGTGTCCGCATAGGGTCACAAGGGTACAGTCAGTTTCAATGCGTCCCGCTTGAGGACTTTGTCAAGAATACTGACATAGTGAAAGGGAAGCTATTTATTCATTCCTCCCTATTTCACATTATTGAGAGTAATAAGTTAAAATAGCACTACTTATATAAAAGTAATTCAGAATCATGTAAAAAGGAAAAGAATATAAAATTGTGAAAAATGTAAAAAAATATAAAAAATATATAAAACATTTATCTACTAATTTACTGGCTAAAATGACAAGCAATATATCACTTACTGACAGACAAATGTTTAACTACTAATTCACTGACTAAAATTACACTTTTTTACTCAATAACGGATTATCACTTAGCTACTACTTATTCATTTTATAGGTGTACTTTCCACACCCCCGCCCTGGAACAATACATTTTCAACTTTTCCCAGCCCCTTCCCTACTTCTCCATTCCCCCAGTAGCTTACTTACGGTTTCATAATGTCTCTTCGCCTCTCCATGATGGCACGTGTCGGCTCTTCTGCATTAGGTCACGTGACCACGTCAGCTGCAGGGAGCCGGCGCCGCTAGCCTCTTTGGTTGTGGCTGACCGTACAGGTGCTGTCTGTTTTGTCATACTTCAGTCTTGGGGTAAATTGCGCCCCCTTAGTGCTTTGCGCCCTGGGTGGTCTCACCGCCCTCGTTACGGGTCTGCCTCTATGTGACTCTGAATGTCAGATCTCATCCCTAGGTATGCTTAGTGATATAGTTCTGTGACATCCAGGACCTGGTCAGTTGCGTATGCGTGGCCCATCTCGCACTCGCACTGCAGAGCTAAAGATATTGCAAGGTTGAGGGGGATAAGAGAGAATGAAGAGAAGGGGGGGGAGATGATGAAGGTAATGCTGAAGGGACTGATGGAGGCTGAAGAGTTAATGGAGAATGAAGGAGGGTTAATGATGGAAGATGAGGGGATTAATAATTGGATCAATATTTGCCTTAAAAAAAATATTTGGGCACACCTTAATGAACTGTGTTGTTTATTGATTTCAATGAATACACTGTAAGCTCTCACACGCAGGGCCCTCTTTCCTTGTTTTCTCCTTCGATCATCGCACCTTCTGCCCAGATCTCTGCACCTCTAGGCCATTTTCTTAAGCCCATTCTCCTGGGCACAGGCCTACTTCATGCAGGTATTACTCTGAACTTTGTTATTTCATTATTGACTGATCTTAATATAATTATGTACAGAGCCGTAACTTAGAAAGAGAGACAAATGCCATCCCCCTAGCCCTCAATTTTAACCAAATTAACCTAAAATATTCCTAAATTGCGCCCCCCTTCAGCGCTGCGCCCTGGGCGGTCGCCCCTGTCGCACAGCCCTAGTTACAGCCCTGATTATGTATAGTATAATTATTTATTTTTCATTGCTGTCTGTATAATGTGAAACACAGTAAATGTCTACTCTGTTCACCCCCTATTTATAGGTCAGACCATTTGTACTGTTTATAAATAAAAGATAATAATAATAAAAGTATAGCATTTAAACCAGAGGCAGATTTAGCCTTTGAGTGTAAAAATGTTGTAATGTTTTTTGAGGTAGTAGAAATTTGTGTAGGGGACACTTAAATCATAAAAGATCACTTGATTTTATTTTATTAACAGACTCAAAATCTTGTTCAATGATGGAACAATATCATTCTAATTCTGCAGTGTGTATGCACTCATGACAACATCTCCATAGAGTTTACAGAGTCAAGATCTTTTCAGCTGATGGTTATGACAGATAAAGAGAACAGATCTGAAGGTGGCTTAGTGGGTAGCGCTTCTGCTGCACAGCACTGAGGTCCGGTTTCCATCGAAAAACATACTAGTAGGTTAATTGGCTGCTATCAAATTGACCTTTATGTGTGTGTGTGTTACAAAATTTAGACTGTAAGCTCCAATGGGACAGGGACTGATGTGAGTGAGTTCTCTGTATAGCTCTGTGGAATTAGTGGCGCTATATAAATAGATGATGTTGATAAAACATGTAAAGTGTGTACACATGAATCAACATGCTGATCTTGACTTTCAGTCCTTGGTAAAATCATTAATGATATTGCACAGGGAGAAATTTTCTGTAGTGTGTACCCAGCCTTATTGTACCACACTATAGATTTGAGGTCGACCAAAAATCTTAAGGGTACTTCTCAACTGTATTCCACACAGCTGACTCTGGGTAGTAGTGGACTCACAATCTGGTGCGAACAAGTACCCTTGTTGATAGAGGAGATGTTCACTGATCCATCAGCATTTTATCTGCATTTTGGTACCTAAAGAGAGGCAGCTAGCTGACAGAGGTGGGTAGTCCCTTTAGAGCACAGTATCACAATATAAAAAAACAGCAAACCATAATTGGTTTCTTAGATAGTCTATAAGTCCCATAATGTTAATATAATTTTTACTTATTTTGTAGACTATGGACGTGTAGTACAATATCACATGGTGAGACTTCTTACTTACCTTCCCGGTACACCCGCAGCTGAAATTGTACCAACATCTGAAATTTTATTTGACATCGGTAAAACGGCAGCAATTCTTAATGAAAAATTAACCAAGGTATATTGTACTTTTAGAAAAACTAGCTCTGTGTGTATCTCAGTATCTCAGTAGTTACTCACTTTTTAATGTCCTGGTAAACAATATTTGCCTGTAGAATCTGTTGACTGTGTGGAGATTGTGTGCTGAAGTTCTTCTTAAAATACTTTAGCATTACTTCCTTATTTAATTTAAACTTACATTTTCTTCTAAAATAGTGGCTGATCGAGCAATAATAATAGTTTTGATAACTCATGAGGGCAAGGTGACATCAAGACTTTGTTTATTTAATATGTCACATTTGTACATTTTAATGGTTTATTATATTGGGATTTGTGCATATAAAAATGCTCATGTGCATATTAAATACCTGAAAAGTGCATAAGACATATCATTGAAAGAACACACAAATGCCTGATACCCACCTCCTCTGAGGACATTTAAAATCATGTATTTTGTGAACAGGAGAGAATCTATTGCCTCTCTGTTAAGTAGGGAATGCCCTGAAAAAACCTCCACTTAAGCATGTGGTCATAGTTGGATTTAAATCTTTTTGTCCTGATATATTTTATTTTAATGCATTTAATTTGCCATAAAAGCATGTGAATTGGATTATGCAGGGTAGAATATTATTATTATAAATTATTATTACCATTTATTTATATAGCGCCACTAATTCCGCAGCGCTGTACAGAGACCTCACTTACATCAGTCCCTGCCCCATTGGGGCTTACAGTCTAAATTCCCTAACAAACATAGAGACAGACTAGGGTCAATTTGTTAGCAGCCAATTCACCTACCTGTATGTTTTTTTAGTGTGGGAGGAAACCAGAGCACCCAGAGGAAACCCACGCAAACACGGGGAGAACATACAAACTCCTCACAGATAAGGCCATGGTCGGGAATTAAACTCATGAACCCAGTGCTGTAAGGCAGAAGTGCTAACCGCTAAGCCACCGTGCTGCCAATACACCCATAGTGTAAAGTATGGGTGTAACATGGCAAAATAATCAAGCTGTAAGGATCCTGAAGATCAAAGAGAGTGGGTATGGTCATGAGTGAGCCCCACCCATGACCATATCCACCCCACCCCAGTTGTGTTCTATAACACAACTGGGGCTCAAATTCAAGAATTCAGCTACAGAGATAAAACACAAATGAATGTTGGTATATCTTTAAATGGAATAAGATTTATGATTCTACAATATACTTAAGATAGAACAAATAGAATTCTATGAAATTAGCTGTTTTCACATTCTTTTTATAGATTCTATTTAATGTTTAATGATAATCATAATTCATTTACTGTGTACAATCTTGAAATCATTGTTTTAGTGAAGAGTTTGGAAAATTTGATTTCATTTTAACATTTACTTATGTATTTACTATAATATTTTTAAGTGATAAAGGTTGGGTAATGCCTACTGGTTAAGAATAGCAATATTAGTGCACAGTGTGAGTGAAAGTCTAATGTGTAGGGTTTAGTGGTATGTAAAGAGGTTTTAGATTAGGTGGTGGAGGACTGTGTAAAATGTGGGGTTTAGTATTATTTTAAAGCTGATGAAATAAAGTATTTTCAAGATCACATTTTAAAATATAGTTTTAACTGAATTTATCAATTTTTAAAAGCATTGGGCCTGATTCATTAAGGAAAGTAAAGTAAAAAATTAAATTTGAACCTTGGCAAAACCATGTTGCAATGAAAATGAGTTTATTATTTTGCACATAAGGAAAATACTGGCTGTTTTTTTTATGAAGGATGCAAATACTTGATAGCTCTATTTTTACACTGACATTAAAAGTTGGTCTAGGACATGCTCTACCCCAATTATAAATTTGTCCTCAAATATTAAATTTACCTCCCCCTCCAGTGCAACATGGTTTTGCCAAGGTTCAAAGTAACTCATTTTTTTGCTTTACTTTCCTTAATGAATGAGGCTTATTGTGACCTATTTGAAACACTATAACTGATACTATAATTCAAGGGGACAGGCCTCAAATAACCTGGAAGCAAACAACATCTATTTTTATAACTTTTTTTTGCTGAATTTCTACTCTATTGATGCTCAATGTGTTGCTTATGTTTTAAATAAACACAGTTTCTACTTTCAGCTTTGTGCCAAACTCATAGTTGCCTACTCTCCCGGAATGTCCGGGAGACTCCCAAATTTTTGGGAGTTCTCCTGGACTCCTGGGAGAGCAGGGCAACCTACCGGGTCCAGCTCACCTTGTTTGTGAAGTGGGTTTGGGCGGGGCTAAAAGTGTCATCCTGCCCCCACCCCATCCACTGATAGGCTGAAATGGGTAAATATTGGCAGGGGTGTGGCCTAACGGCGTGATTCGCATGGCCACGCGCCCATTATGGAGCCCCCTCCCGGTAAGCAGGCTCCAAAAGTTGGTAAGTATGGTCAAATTCTGTTGATTGGTGTATATTTTCAAAAATCACACCTCAGTGGATGTTTAATCATCCTATCAAGTGCTCTTGATGTAGGGCTCATTGAAGTACACACAGAAGTATCAATAGATCTGAAATTCTCATTTCTCCAGTGCAGGAGGAATGTTGCTGAAGCACCAGAGTACCAAACAAACAGTGGGAGTGCCGGACATCAGACCCTGCCTTTGTGCTAGCTGGTGAACACGGAGCCTTACTGCTTAATATTACTGGTGGTTGAAGATCTTCTTAAAGGGCATGGCCACATTGACTCACTCCCAAACATAGCAAGTTGGTTATGGTCCTTTTTCCTTATATTGGTGAAGCCCTCATTTGTCAGGAAATGCTTTACAGACAACTCTTTAGGGAAAGATTCGGCATTGAGCTACTAATAAGTAGTAGGTTCATAAGTGATTGCAGCTGTAAAAAAAAGACAATGTCAAGTCCCAATAGAATTTAACAAACAAGGAAACCACATTAAACACTACAATATACAGTACCTACTAATGGAAAACAATACATCTTATCATGACAGAGATATCACATTGAAGAACTGGCTCATAAATATAAATGCATTTTGTATTAAAAAAAAAAATCATAATTGTATTTATAAAAAAAAAACACAAAAATAGCTGAAGAGCAGATATATATTCAGTATAAGACTTAAAAAATTGTCTTCAGTGGCTAAAAGTTCTGTAATTATCCAAACTGCAAAGAACAGCTGTTCAGTTTCTTAGCAAGATTAATATATGAGAAAGAGTTTTGTATGATTTTGTATATGAATTCCTCTGTATGTAACAGCAAATCCAAATAAACGTACTTCGTCTAGAGTAGAGATGGTCACTGACCCCCGTGTTTTGGTTTTTGATCTGAATTACCTTCGGGTTTTGGTTTTGGCAAAACCACCCTTGCGTGTTTTGGTTTTGTTTTGCAATTTTGTTTAAAAATCAATTTTTTGGGCCTAAAATAACCTAATTTAGTGCTCTACCTGTTTCTTGGATAAGTAAGGTAATTGTAAAGCTAATAAACTATGAAAAAAATAGTTTAATTCCTGGTAGGTCGTCATTAATTCTACTAGAGATGGTCACTGAGCCCCGTGTTTTGGTTTTGGATTCGGTTTTGGATCTGGATTACCGTCGTGTTTTGGTTTTGGTTATGGTTTTGCAAAACCGCCATTGCGTGTTTTGGTTTTGGTTTTGTTTGGTTTTGTTTTGCTATTTTTTTGGAAAATCCATGTTTTTGGGCCTAAATTAACCCAATTTAGTGCTCCAACTGTTTTAGAGACAAGTAATCTAATTGTTGAGGTAATAAATCATCCAAAAAAACAGTTTAATTCTTCGTTGGTAGGCCTATTCTACACACAAAACAGATTGTCTTCCTCTCCATCTATGCATATTGGCAATGCAGCCATCGTCTTTGAATGTATATTACACCCTACACTTATAGTTAAATATGTAAAGAAATGGAAAAAGCCAGTTTGGTTTCTGTCTCTCAAGGCCCCCCTCCACTTGTATAAAATACCAAAAAATTCAGCCATTATAGACTGTACAATATTAATTGACATGGAGAAAGCCAGTTTGGTTTCTGTCTCTCTAGGCCCCCCTCCACTTGTATAAAATACTAAAAAATTCAGCCATTATAGACTGTACAATATTAATTGACATGGAGAAAGACAGTTTGGGGTCACTCTGTCTCTCTAGGCCCCCCTCCACTTGTATAAAATACCAAAAAATTCAGCCATTATAGACTGTACAATATTAATTGACATGGAAAAAGCCAGTTTGGTTTCTGTCTCTCTAGGCCCCCCTCCACTTGTATAAAATACCCAAAAATTCAGCCATTAGAGACTGTACAATATTATGAAAAATGGACAAAGCCAGTTTAGGGTCACTCTGTCTATGACACCCTACCCTTAAGGATAAATTGCCCTAACAGCAGCCTTTCAAGATGGTATGTGATATGGAAATGCCACAAGTCCCTTTCCTCTTTGGGGGTAGATTGCACCCTACACTTACATAGAAAGTTTTAAAAAGATGTTATCGGCATCATCTTCAGCTTAATCCTCACCCTCATCAGTGTGTACGTCATCATCACAGACTATCAATTCATCGCCGCTTGAATCCGCCATTAGAGAACAGTCAGTGCTTGGATGTCTTGGATGGTGAAGGCCTTCCTCGTGGAAGATGTAGTTCATTTTTATAAACATCATTTTCTCCACATTTTTGGGAAGTAACCTTCTACGGCGATCACTGACTAAGTTCCCTGCTGTGCTGAACACTCGTTCAGAGTACACACTGGAGGGTGGGCAGCTTAGGTATTGCAAAGCAAGTTTGTACATGGGTTTCCAAATGGCCTGCTTTTCTTCCCAGTAAGGAAAGGGACTGTCTGACATTTCCATATCAACTACCTCTTGAAAGTAATCCTCCACCATCCTTTGCATGTTTATACTCATATTGGATGGAGTTATGGGCAAAGTGACACATTTTTTTGAAAAATCCTTCAAACCAGCCCAGATGTTAAATTGTTCTGGTCTGCCCCCTGTGTCTTCCCTGCTTCTTTTTTGGAAATTTAATTTTTTACGAGCAACAGCTTGAGAAAGTGAAGGAGGACACGTCGTCAAGCCGAGGCCCAGTTCAGCGGCCAACTTGCTGAGCAATAGCTCCTTGCAAAAGCTCACATCTCGCTCATTTACAAGTAAAGACTCAATGTAGGTTTTAAACCTTGGATCAAGCACAGTGGCCAAAACGTACTGATCCGAGTTCAAGATCTTAATAACTCGAGGATCATTGTGAAGCGAATTAAGTACTTGATCGACAAGGCCAACATACTTTGCTGAATTGCTTGCTTTCAGCTCCTCCTTCATTTTCTCAAGCTGCTTTTCCAATAGTCTAATTAAAGGAATGACTTGGCTCAAACTAGCAGAGTCTGCACTGACCTCACATGTCACAACTTCAAATGGTTTCAGCACCTTGCACAGCACTGAAAGGATTCCCCACTGTGCAAGAGTGAAATACATCCCCCCTCCCTTCCCAATGTCATGACTTGTGCAATATGCTTGGATGGCTTTGCGCTGTTCCTCCATCCTCTGAAGCATGTACAGGGTGGAATTCCACCGAGTTACCACCTCTTGCTAAAGTTGGTGGCTGGGCAAGTTAAACTGCTCTTGGAGCTGCTGTAATCTCCTACATGCTGTGGCTGAATGCCTGAAATGGCCTGAAATTTTACGGGCCACCGAAAGCATCTCCTGCACCTCACGGTTATTTCGTAGGAAGCTCTGCACCACCAAGTTGATGGTGTGAGCAAAACAGGGAATATGTTGGAAATCACCCAGCTGTAATGCTCGCACTATATTGTTGGCGTTATCTGAAATGACATACCCTGGGGAGAGTCCGAGTGGTATAAGCCATGCATCAATCACATCTCTCAGTTTGCGTAACAAATTGTCAGCCGTATGCCTGTTAGTGAAGCCGGTGATACAAAGAGTGGCCTGCCTGTGACAAATGTTACCTAGTGGTGTACATGCTGCTGCTGTTCCTGCTGGTGAAGGTGAATGACCAACCCAGTGGGCTGTCACAGTCATATAGTCTTTGGTTTGGCCACTTCCACTTGTCCACATATCTGTGGTTAAGTGAACAGTGGGCAGAATGGCATTTTTCAGCGCAATCTCTACATTTTTACACACTTTTTGGTATAGTTGTGGAATAGCTTTACGGGAGAAATGGTGTCGCGATGGAATTCTGTAACGCGGACACAAAACCTCAATTAACTGTGAAAAACCAGCTGCATTTATTGTGGAGATTGGACGCAGATCTAACACTAACATTGCAGCCATGGCGTCTGTGATTCGCTTGGCGACTGGGTGACTGCTGTCATATTTGCTTCCCCTCGCAAATGATTGTTTCACAGTTAATTGCTGAAATGTAGGACTGCTCATTTTATTAACCTGCCTCTGGGATGACGATTCACCCCCAGCAGCAGCAACAGCAGCAGCAGGACTAACGCTTTCTTCAGAGGAATCAAGTGCCGGAGTCATCCAGCTTTAAGTGGGATGCCGGGCTAACTCCGAGCGCTACTGAGGATATTGATGAGGATGGTGTGGTGGGTGTATTTTGTAGCTGTCGGTATGTCGGTGAGCGGAGGGTCGTAGCTGATGAGGGAGTGCTTGTATTCTTTTGGGAAGAACTTTCAGCTTTTCCCAACACTTTGCCATGAACTCTCGTTAAAGGGCGTAACATAGACGAGGTTCCAAGATGGTTAAGGTCCCTCCCTCGACTGACTGTGGCTTGACATACACTACAAATGGCTATACAATTGTTGTCTGGATTTGGGTAGAAATAATTCCACACATAAGAAGTGGATTTTTTTGTTTTATGCCCAGGCATGACAATGGCCTTTTTCTTGTCACGTGCCAGAACTGCTGCCACTGGTGCAGGACTTACACAAACAACCTCATCCTCATCAACATCCTCATTAGCGCCCCCGTCGCCTACACAAATCTCCCCCTCATCCTCTTCTAATTCCAAAGTGGCATCCTCAATTTGGGTATCACCGGCTACACTCGGGCTATTAAGGCACACATCAGCAGAATGCTCACGATTAGACATCCCACTGTTGGATGGACTCTCCACAGGGATTGTTGTCATTTGTGAATCAGAGCAAATATTCTCCTGTAATGCCTCACTGTTATCTTGCAGCTCGGCTTTGACGCGTAACAGTAGTTGTGCACCAATTGTAGGCTGGGTAACTTTTTGGGATCTGCCACTAATAGCCAAAGGTGAAGGCCTCATTCTCTCTTTGCCACTGCATGTGTAGAATGGCATGCTTGCAATTTTTTTTTTATCGTCACTTAACTTTTGCTCAGTTACACTTCTTTTTCGCTTCAATACAGTAAAAAATTTTTGGGTTTTTGTTTTTTGCACTAATTTGAAAACACTCTGTTGTTTGACATCGCCTTGGCCAGATGACGTACTGGGAACACTAACATCAGGACTGGTGACAGAACCTGGTTGCTCATTCAGATCATATGTGGACTGCTTTGAATCCATTCTGAGCGCAAACCACTGGGGAGTGCTAAAAATTATTTAGTAGATACTGCTGACAGATATGACTTTTGACAGCCAGAAATATTAATGCACAATTAGGGAGGACACCCCAAAAGCACTGAGGAGTGCTAAAAATTATTTAGTAGATACTGCTGACAGATATGACTTTTGACAGCCAGAAATATTAATGCACAATTAGGGAGGACACCCCAAAAGCACTGAGGAGTGCTAAAAATTATTTGGTAGATACTGCTGACAGATATGACTTTTGACAGCCAGAAATATTAATGCACAATTAGGGAGGACACCCCAAAAGCACTGAGGAGTGCTAAAAATTATTTAGTAGATACTGCTGACAGATATGACTTTTGACAGCCAGAAATATTAATTCACAATTAGGGAGGACACCCCAAAAGCACTGAGGAGTGCTAAAATTATTTAGTAGTTACTGCTAACAGATATGACTTTTGACAGCCAGAAATATTAATGCACAATTAGGGAGGACACCCCAAAAGCACTGAGGAGTGCCAAAAATTATTTAGTAGATACTGCTAACAGATATGACTTTTGACAGCCATTAATATTAATGCACAATTAGGGAGGACACCCCAAAAGCACTGAGGAGTGCTAAAAATTATTTAGTAGATACTGCTGACAGATATAACTTTTGACAGCCAGAAATATTTATGCACAATTATGGGGGACACCCCAAAAGCGCTGGGGAGTGCCAAATATGAAGAAAAAATAATAAACCTCTATCCTCCTCTCTGCACTAGCGATTTTGGTTAGAGCAATTGCAAGAACAATATTGTATTCTCTGTCCCTGCTCTAATTAGCCTATGACTACACCCTGCTCTCTCCCTCTGTCAAATGGCGATGAATTGCTGTGGAGGCGTGTATTTATAAAGTTGAAGTATCGCGAGAACCGAGCCCCGAGATCCGACGATGTCACAATGACGTTCGGCCTCGATTTGGTTTCCGAACGGGCGGGAGAGTACCGAGCTGCTCAGCTCGGTACTCGGATACCCAAAGTTCGGGTGGGTTCGGTTCTCGGAGAACCGGACCCGCCCATCTCTAAATTCTACACACAAACCAGATTGTCTTCCTCTCCATCTATGCCTATTGGCAATGCAGCCATTGTTTTTGGGTGTATATTACACCCTACACTTATAGTTAAATATATAAAGAAATGGACAAAGGCAGTTTGGTTTCTGTCTCTATAGGCCCCCGTCCACTTGTAGAAAATAGTAAAAAATTCAGCCGCTATAGACTGTACAATATAAATTGAAATGGACAAAGGCAGTTTGGTATCTGTTTGCATCAGACCCCCTTCTCCACTAGGAGTAAAATAGAAAACTATTCAGCCGTTATAGACTGTAGAATATAAATAGAAATTAAGTAAGGCAATTTGGTATGTGTCTGCATCATCCTCATCAACATCATCATTAGCGCCCTCATCGCCTACACAAATCTCCCCCTCATCCTCTTCTAATTCCAAAGTGGCATCCTCAATTTGTGTATCACCGGCTACACTCGGAACTGCTGAAAGGGCCCTTCTTTATGGGTACACAAACAGAATGCTCACGATTAGACATACCATTGTTGGATGGACTCTCCACAGAGATTGGTGTAATTTCTAAATAAGAGCATACATTATCCTCTAATGCCTTACTGTTTTCTCGCAGCTCGGCTTTCCCGCGTAACAGTAGATGTCTTGCTTGGTCACAAGTGACCGTACAAGAAGAAGGCTCAGTAACATTTTTTGATCTGCCACTAATATAGAAAGGCGAAGGCCTCATTCTTTCTTTGCCACTGCGTGTGTAGAATGGCATGTTGTCAATTTTTTTTTTTAGCGGCAGTTAACTTTTCCTAAGTTACACTTCTTTTTCGCTTCAATACAGTAAAAAAAATTTTGGTGTGTGTTTTTTTGTACTTTTACATAGGCTTTACCAGATGGTGTGCTGGGAACACTACCATCAGGACTGGTGCCAGCACCTGCTTGCAGCACCTGCTTGCTGATCCTGCTCATATGTGGACTGCTTTGAATCCATTTTAAAGAGGCCAAAGCACAAAATATTGAATAGATAGTGCTGCAAAATATGACTTTTTGCAGCCAGAAAAATTATTGTTTCACACTGGGGAATATGGGACACCCCAAAGCACTTGTAGTGCAAAATATTGAAAAAAAATGCATTCTCTATCCTCCTCTCTTCCTGCTCTAACAATTGCTAATAGAATTGGTAATAATAATAGAATTGAATAGAATAGAATTGAAATAATAATAGAAAGAATAAGGTGTACAATTATTGCTCTGTCCTTGCTCTAATACAGCCTGTGACCTAACCCTGCTCTCTCCCTCTGTCAAATGGCGATGGATTGCTGTGGAGGCGGGTATTTATGCTTTTCAAATATCGCGAGAACCGAGCTCTGAGATCCGACTACGTCACGATGACGTTTTGCCTCGATTTCGATTCCGAATGGGCGGGAGAGTACCGAGCCTACTCGGCTCGGTATTCGGATAGGCGAAGTTCGGGTGGGTTTGGATCTCGGGGAACCGAGCCTGCCCATCTCTAGTCTAGAGAGAGCACTTAACAATGGTTGTAGGTTCTGATATAAGCACAATAGTCACTTGTGTCTCAAGATGATATAGGCTTGATTCGGTTCCACAATCGTCACTACTAAGCAGGTTGCTTAAGTTTAGATGTGATCACACATAACATAGAGGGCACCGTGTATTATTCAGCTCGGTTTCCTTTCTTGACAAAAATTATGCAGCCTACTTTGTCAAATATTCTTATTTCCATGTTTTTAGTGTTGTAGTGAATGGATTTCCAGCATAAACTACAGGAGAGTTTATTGTCCAACATGTACTGAATACCCACCTATCCTAATGTCTTCACTACTAATAGATAATAAACTATGTTTTATTGGCGCTCTGAATAATAATTTAAGCAACAAGATCATCGATGACTATTTTTTTTTTTACTGAAAACAATATATTGCCCATTTCAGAAATTCCAGCATCCATTTAAGGAACATTTTCATCGTGGTGATTTTATTTGGAACTTGTCAAACACCCCATTGCTGAGAAAGTACATTTATGCTGTTAAGGAAGAGAGTTTGCGTGAAAAAATTGAAGTAGTCATCAATCAATATAAAGCTTCTGTGCAGCAAAATTTGAAAACCTTTCGCAGATGTAAGTATTATGTTCTTGACCTTTACATATTTTGCAATCAAAGAGTTACACAGTGTACTATATCTGTTTCCTACTCCAGTACTGGGTTGGCTGCACCGATTGCATAAGAGGTATGGGTCCCTGACACAATGGCTCAGATTCACTGATTAAATAGTGCTATAATTATCTGTTCTGCAACTCTAGGCCAAATTCTGCTGCAATTAATGCGTGACAATGCACAATGTCAGAAATATGGAAAGATAACTTTGTAACTGCAAATATACCTGGGCACACAACATCAGACTGACTCTCTGGACTGCATATATTTATACGTTTAAATTATAGAAAAATTTCAGGAAGACACAAATGTCATCCTACACATCCTAGTTCCCCAAACTGCTACCTTTATGCCTTTACATCCAACATGAATTTAGTTTAACTAGCGTCTCACTAACACACTGTACATTACAAAATACAGAGCTAACTGTACACAACTGTCAGGAACCCCTCCAGCCAGTACAACAAAACCCGGAATCTGCTCCGAAAGTCTGGTGTTCACTGGAGCCCCTAGTGGTGGGAACAGACTTGGCTGCAGACAGACAGAGGGTCGTGAGATGTGTACTGACTGGGGAGAACCATGGGATATTGTGAAACAGCATACATCGGTGGTGAAGTCCAGGCAAAAAGGTCAGGGCTGGCGGCAAACAACAAATCCAGGAAACAGGCAGAGATTGAGGTCACAGGCAATACAGCAGAGTCCAGTACACGGTCCAAGGTTATACACAGCAAGATCAATCCAAAGGCAGAGAAGGGGAACTGAGCAGGGAGCAGGTAAGTATACACAGAGCAGGAACTATAACCAACAGTGAGGCCCAGTCCTCACTGCCTTAAATACTATGATGGACAAATCAGAAAGGAGGAGGACAGGGCTGACAATGAGTCTCAGGAGGCTGCTAATTAATTACTAGCTGGGAACTAGCATAGGTAATAAGATAACCAGGAAGCATGTATAAAAATATAAATGAACCAGTTTAAATAATATGAGAGCTCTCCCTGGAGTTGGAGAATGTCACTACACCCTCCTGCATCTATGCAACAAGGATAATCCCAAAGAATAAAACCAGAGCATAGAAATAGAGCACGCGCCCGGCTGCTAGATCACGCCAGAATGTGGCGTACCACCGCGGCTCGTGACAACTACTCACTATATACTCTTTATTTGTTGGTGAAAATAATAGCCATGTAAAAGTGATTCTAAATATTTAAAAATAAATATAGATGTCTAAGGAATGACATTGCCTACATATGGTATCAGATGAATGTGGATGAGATAGCTAGGAAAGAAATTAGAGCAGTAGTCTCACCTATGGGGTTTCCTATTAAAAATAAAATTATCCTAAACACAATATTTATATTTATATTATTATTTGTTAAATATATCAAGTAAAAATGCAAATATCTTGTCAAGGAGACTGTTTAGAGCTTGTAAAGTATATTGTATAACATGCAGCTCAGGGGAAAAGAAATTCATTCACAATACTCATGAGCTTCTTTATCAAATATTATTTTGCCAAATTAAGGCACTTGTTAGTATTGGGGTTATTCAACAACAGTGTAATGCCAGATATATCACAGATATGTCTGGTGTTCAGTAAAGTATCACTCTTTATGCTGTTCCTTTAGTCCAGGGGTCAGGGAACTTTTTTACCTTTTACTCCAAAATATATTTAGATACGCTGACGTTACCCCCTTGATTTGAAAGGAAGGAAATCATATATTATTAATGATTGGAATTCAAAATTTTATTGAATCTATTCAAAATTTCTTTGAAAGCTTCAACTTCAAAACTTCAGGTTTTGGAGAAATGATGTTACTTCATTTTTGATACGAGAGCATCAATATTGGGGCATTTTGATGTCAGAGCAATTTGGATAAAGTCTTCAGCATCCAATCGATTTCTCTGCTTTGTTTTTATGTTCGTTAGAGTGGAAAATCCTTGTTCACAAAGGTAAGTTGTTGCAACAGACTGCCTCCTCATGTGCAATTTTGAATGCCTTTGCAGCTGTTGACATCCCAAAATATGACAGATCTGCTTTGTTTTTTAAATGCAATACGTGCTTAATTATTTCATCGAAGCTGAAGAAGTGCCTCTGCCAACCCTTGAGGCTCTTCTTGTACAACAGCAATTTCACATTTAAAGGGGTCTACAATCCAACTGACAGCATGTGAATCGGCAGCATTACCCCCAGGAATTTAATTTTTACCATATTTGGGGTAATTTAACCCTGTTTCCTGACCACTGCTTTAATCCTCTATGGGAACAGTGGACTTGTGCAATTTAGCAAGATCCGAAAACGTTAACTTTGTGGAGCTTGTCTCTCATAGTTAACATCACCTTCAGATGGCGTTAGCATCTCTCTCCCAATAGTAAAAGCCTTGTCAGAGAGGGAAGTTCTGCTTGACACTCCTCCACACCTTCCCCCAAGTTCAATAGCTGCGCATGTGCAGAGAACAGATTGGCACAGTACCTGGAAGTACACTCTTTCACTGTTGCGATCATTTCTCCGTTACGGCATCTCTTATCGCTGCAGATAGCAATAGTAAATAAAGGTTAGTTAACAGCCAAAATTTCTGAAAGGACTTTAATAGACCGATTGGACTTCAACTTATCTCCAGAAAAGCAGAACCACCTTTAGTTAAAGTTACTCCACACACACATGATAACAAAACTTCTCTACACTGGAGCACATTCCCTAAATCCAAAGTTACAATTCTTCTTACTACATTTGTTTAGTAGAGTCTAAAAACATACCCTATATATGGCCATGTGAACTATTTGTGGTGCTTTATAGATTAAATATAATATCAAATAAAGACATACTATATGGACAAAAGTATTCGGACGCTTGACCATTACAACAACAGGGACTGTAATGACATTGTATTCAAATACATATATTTTAAAATGGAGTTGGTCCCCCTTTTACAACGATCACAGCTTTCACACTTCTCAAAAGGCTTTTCACAAGATGTTGGAGTGTTTCTGTGGAAATTTGTGACTATTCATTGTATAGAGCATTTATGAGGTCAGGCACTGATTTTGGACAAGATGGCCTGGCTCGCAATCTCAGTTCCAGTTCACCCCAAAGGTGTTCAATGGGGTTGAGGTCAGGGCTCTGTGTGAGCCAGTCAAGTTCTTTCACACCAAATGCATCAAACCATGTCTTTGTTTTGTACACTGGGGCACAGTCATGTTGGAATAGAAAACGGCCTTCCCCCAAACTGTTGCCACAAAGTTGGAAGCTTAGCATTGTCCAAAATGACTTGGTATGCTTAAACATTAAGATTGCCCTTCACTGGATATAAGGGGCTTAGATGAAATCCTGAAAAACAGTCCGATACCACTATCCCTCCTCAACCAAAAACCCAGAAACTTTATTTCTACCTTTACACTAAATCACAATTTCCTTTCATAAACCACAATGAAGTCCCTTGACACAGAGTTAACATAAACCAAATGATCTCCTCCATTTCAACTATGTAGCATTGTAAAATCAAGTCTGAATTCATAAGAACACAGAGACATGAACTTATTAAGTGTAATTTTATATGATTAAGATGAAAAACAATTAACATAATGGCATTCAAAGATATAATACAATAGTTTTGTGTAAAATAAAAGGGAACAACAGAAATGGTACACTCCCAAAAGTGAACAAAATTGTTAGATTTACAGGACATTTTAAACATGCTGCAGGTATCAAAAGCCCTCCTTACAGTGTGATGTCAGGACCAAGTCTGTGTAAATGCAAATTAGTTGTTTATGACCGCTCTGCAAACACCTTTCTGCAAACACCTTTCAAGTCAAAATTTGTTTACACTGGCCTAACTTTCTAACAGAAAGTCCTAACAAGATGATATTACCTCTACACAGCAGGACGTAAGTTTCCCTTCATTTACATACTTTACATAACTCCTGTAAGTATGACTTTTGAGAAAATTTGAGGTGCATTAATTTAGCCACCCCCTTTCAGGTTTTAACCCATGGCTGGCTACAGAGTTTATCTGAGCCACACTAACCTATTACTATGAATTAATTCACAAACACATATTTGCAGTTTTATATGATTAGAAATTGGCTTGCATATGACACCTTCCTCATCATGGGGGACTTTAATGGTCTTATAGACAATCCCTCTGGTCCTGCTGCCTCCAAACTTCTTTCCCTTTCCTCCTTTATCTCAATGGACCTCCTCTTCCTCCCACCACAGTGTCCATTTCCTTGATCTAGTCTTTTCCCACCTCTTTAATGTCTCTAACTTTAACAATTCACCTTTCTGTCTCTATGACCACCATCTCCTCTCTTTTAGCTTCTCCACACACCTCTCACCTTCCCCATACCCTAAACTTACTGTCAGAATTCAAACTCACTGGGGACTGCTGCTTTGCTGAGTGAGCAATTCTGGCTGCTGGACAGATCCCTGCCTTTACTCTGTGTTATAGCTCCTATTCTCCTGATGTTTCAGTATGTTTTAGCTCCTCCCTTTGACTCCTATTAAAGCCTTGGCTGTTTCTTTCCTTAATGTGTGGTTATTGTGCTCCTGCCAGTAATCTAGTATCTGTTGCTGAATTTCTGCCTCCAATTATCCATTATTTGTGTATCAATCCCGGATTGTCCTTAACTATGCCTCTGCCTCAAAACTTTGCCTTATTTACTTGCCTGTGTTCTTCCTTCCTTCTTGCCATTGGATGCCAATTTAGTCTGGACAGAATAATCTGGCCAAAATAAAGAGTCTGCAGGAGGTACTACTCTGCAGAACCAAATAAAAGAGTTGCAAGAGTTTGCTTGTATTTCTCTGAACAAGATCAGAGAACTAGAAACCTTTGTTAACACTTGGCAAAAACAAATAACTAAATTGCAGGAACATTAAAAACATAATGACAAATTTCACCTCCACCATTGCCTACAAAATACAATGGTGATTGTTATATAGAGATTTCCTAAAAAGTGCAACATTTCTTTTCAGATGCAACCTACACAATGCAAAAATGATAAGATGAAGATCTTCTTTATAATTATTGTTTGTGTCAGGATTGTTAGTATGAACACCACAGAGCGTAATGTTAATGAAACAAATTGGTTTCTTTTAAAAATGGGTCACTCAGGTAAAAGTGAGACGTTGTATAGTTGTAATTGATAAGACAGATAACGCAAGTCCATAGAAACCGTGAAACAGGACCCAAGGATACCAAGTAACGAAGGAAGCACTAGATTTGTGTCACAATAGGTTGACTGAAAGTACAAGTGGGTCTGGGTAAACAGGTTTGGCTGGGAAGTTGGGGACCCTGGTTTTCCAAGGTAGACAATAGATTGCAGATATTGGATGTCTGGATTGTCAGATAGAGCTGAGAGGCTTGTGAGCTGGATATCAGACAGGTGAGATGATCTGCAGGCACAGAGTGTCCAGATGTCCAGGTTAAGCTGTGAAGCTTGTGAGCAGGATACCAGGCAGATGTGATTGGGGGCCAATGGTTCTATGGATTAACACTCCCTTTTGAAAAATGGTTATGATGCTGATACTTTCCTCAGAAATCCTTCTACAGATGTTTATTTATTGTGTCATAATGGCTACTGGACTAAACTTCATCGCCTTTATGTATTTGATTGAGTATGAGTAGAAGTATTAAAATTAATTCATGATTCCAAACCAGCTGGACCTTTTGGAGCATATAAGACTCAAGAATTGTTAGCACATTCCTTCTGGTGGCCAAATTTTTAAGAGATGTAAAAAGATACATTTCATCATGCCTGACATGGTCCCAAAACAAGACTCCACGCAACTCACCACTGGGTTTACTCCAACATCCTCCTATGCCATCTCGTCCCAGGATTTTATAGTCGATCTAACACCTTCAAAAGGTATGACATTAAAAGGGATGGCAAAAATCCTAGTTGTAGTGGATTGTCTTACTAAGATGGCTCATATCTCTGCCAAAGGAGTACACACAGCTGAACAGACTGCAGAACTTATGTTTCAGGAAATATTCAGGCTTCATGACATACTAGATGATATAGTTTCTGATCGAGGCGTTCCAAAAAAAATGTCAAACAACAGATACCTGCTCTGAAATTAGGTAAAAAATGTAGCGGAGAATTTAACATTTTGTCACAATTAATCAAGTTGCTTTCCACTTAGAACTTCCAGCCTCTATGAAAATACATCCGGTATTCCATGTTTCTTTGCTTAAACCATTTCATAATAGCCCCTTTCCTTATAGAATTTTGGCCCCACCACCACCATTCGTTGTGCAAGGAGAAGAATTTATTGTTGAAAATATCTTGGACACTAGAATCTACAGAAATAGATTACAATATCTGGTGAAATGGAGGGGATATGGGAGAAAATGTTTGAGAGCCGACAGAAAATGTTCATATCTATAGATTAACTAGACACTTCGATCTAAGACAGACTATTACAATTACTTTCACCAGATATAACCTGACACCATTTATTCTACCAGATTCTCGTTCTCCCTGGTCTCTTCTCTTCCCCACCACTATGTATTCTTGCTCCAATTAGGCTGCTTCATTCTACAATCAGACCAATACCACTGCCTTTGACTCTGCCACCCCTGCTGCACCCTTCAGTGGCCCCCACCTCAACCTTGGCACTACAAGCTTACCTGCTATCTTCAAAAATTCTCCCGTAGCACGGAATGGCTCTGGTGGAAGTCATGCACGTCTAAATCCTCCAACCCCCATCGCATCTTTGCCACCTTCAACTACTGCCTCTCTCCCACTCCCCTCCTCACTTTCAGCACTTTTATTTGCTACCCATTTCATCTTCAAAATTGAGTCCATACATCATGACATCTCCTCCCATCAGTCCCCCTCAACCACCATCTTCACCCTCCCTACCCACCTTGTCCCCCATTCCATCCTTTTCTGTGGAGGCTATCTCCACTTCCTGCTCCCCACTATCACCCACATTCACTAGCCCACCCACCTTCTTTTCCTTCACTCCAATATCTGCAGATGAATTCCACACTCTTCTATCCTTATCACCCCCCTCCACCTGTAGCACTGACAGGGGCAGGCTGGGTTGGAGGGCAGGGGGGCATCTGTCCCCCGGGTCGGTACCATAGTGTGCTAACTTGGGCTAAGTCACTGGACCACCTGCATTTCTTTCCCATTAAAATAGGCTGCTTAATCGAGTCTTGCCCCCCGGGCTCAAATTTGCCAGCCCTCCCCTGGGCACTGACCCCATCACTCTCACCTACGCTGCTTCCTCTCTTTTGAGACCTGCTCCAACCTTGCCCACCTCCTCAACCTATCCCTATCCTCTGGTATTGTCCCCGCCTCCTTCAAACATTCTCTCATCTCTCCATACTCAAAACAATGTCCATTGACCTTGCCTCTTTAATTACCACCCTATCTCCCTCAATGCTTTGGCCTCCCAAATTTATGAAATGGGTTGTCTCATCCCTCCTCGATGCACTCCAATCCACTTTTCGCTCCATCCATTCAACCAAAACTCTCATCACTAGGGTCACTAAATACATTCTCTTCACTACACCTAAGGGACACTACAGCCTAACTTATCTTTCTTGACCTGCCTTTCTGCTTCCTTTTATACCGTTTATCACTGCCTTTCGCAAACTCTCCAATCTATAGGCTAATGTAATCCTGTAGTCATCTGGTTTTCTTCGTACCTCACCAAGCACCCCTTTTCTATCTCTACACCTGACTCTACATCTCTCCCTCATCCCTCACCCGTCGCGTACCCAAAGGATCTGTTCTGCTACGCTCTTCTCCATCTACACCTTCTTACTTGTTAACCTCATTAGATCTCCAATACCACCTCTATGCTGATGACACCTAAATCTATCTCTCTTATGTCTCATGTATCTGCTGTCTCTTGACTATTTCATCTTTAATGCCCCAGCACTTCCTTAAACTCAATGGGCCTGATTCATTAAGGAAAGTACGGCAAAAAATGAATACTTTTCTCCTAAACAAAACCAAATTACAATTCGAGGAGTGCAAATTAGTTTTGTTATTTTGCACATAAGTAAAATACTGGCTGTTTTCTCATGTAGGACATTAATTTTTACACTGAAATTTGAAGTTGATCTAGGACATACACTACTGAAATTATAAATCTGTCCCCACATTTTAAATTTACCTCCCCCTCCAATGCAACATGGTTTTGCCAAGGTGAAAAGTTACTACATTTTTTTGCTTTACTTCCTTAATGAATCAGGCCCAGTATTTCTAAGACTTAAATATCCCCCCCACCACTACCAGTAAGTTCAAAACAATGAATGACTTAAATGTGTTTGAAATGTAGTAATATGTTTTTTCTTACTATTAGACACAACTCTGACTCAAAAATATCTTCTCTGAATCTCTATCCCAGTGATTCTTAGGAAACATTCTATTGTCCAGCAAAGCTTTGGAGACACCGTTGACTTATTTAGGCCAAACCCCTGGCAATTAGACCACCACCCTGAACCTGATCAGTTAATAAAGCAGAACCAATATGACCATCAACTACAACTACCAATAACATTGTCCCGTATTGGTTCTCAAGTGGGACTAAAAAAATCCCAATTATGCTGTTGTTTGTAGGAAATCTTTTTGTTTGTTGCACTTGAGAATCAACCTCAACCCTTTACATATTACGCAGCATAATACAATATTTTTCTGTGTAATCGTCAGGCCCTATTGCTATAGACTTGGTTGGTTAAGTAGAGCTTTGGGGATTAATTCACTATATTATTATACCTGTTGAATATAACATGTTTCAGTTTAATTTCACTCCTTGTTTATTCTGATTAGGGACCATCCCACAATATATTTTGACTATAGTTTTATTTAAATTTAGCCAAGATAATTAGATCTTACCTGTCAATGTGCCTTCAGTTCATATTACTTTCTTACCTTATTCCCCCCTTTTAATTTATTTCATGTGACCTGCCCCACCTACATTCAATTTTACTTCTCATATTGTACCATATGTATTCACGCATGCAAATCTTCAGCACCCACTAGGTGGCAGCATTATTGCACTGCACCTACTGTAGGCCATGGTACAATATTGATTTCTCAACATTTGAGTGTCTGTTGCCTACATGTGGCAATAATGATGTGCTATAATAGGAAGCACATCAGACATATGTAGCAAACACTAATTTATTGTTGCCAGGAACATGGCCAGTTTTCAGAGGTTAACCCACCTTCATCAAGACAAACCATGATGAAGTGCACAAGCTTGACAATGGTCAACAAATAGGTGAATTGAGAGGACAGCATTTACAGGGTACCTGGGTAAATAGAAAAGCATAGGCTACAGTTGCAATGGCGACAAGAAACATTTGGCAAAATACACAGTATATGTTTTTTAGCTAGTGATTTATTAAGAATTTGTTGAGGATAAAATCAATATTCTCAGGATCATGTTTGATTATTGAAGAACTTTTGAAAATTATTATGGAATAAGTTAGTTCTTGCTGAGGAAAAAAGTTAACTCATTAACAATAACGTTCTGAAAGATTAAATACTACAGTTATATTCAGTTAAAAGTATGCTATTGATTATGAATTTATGACAATTTAAAGTACACCTGTCTCTTCCACACATTGGAGGCAGCTTAAGCAATGTTAATGAGAATGTATTGAACAGAAATAGGAAATAATTACAGCCGAAGAGTACCATTTCATATTTTAATACAGCTGTCATTTTATCTTTCTATGATTTTGTAACAGGGCAGATGGTTGGCACCCCAGAAGTAGTGTAAGGAAGGATTCTACAGGCCTGGTGGTATGGTAGAGAGGCGAAGGTTCCCCAGTAGTGTTGGAAATAAACAAGGAACACAGGGCTAAAACTGCTTAAACTAATGGGTTTATTCTCTTTGCTTGTGGCATAAGGTTTTACCACAGCAGCAGATTAGTAGAGGTAATGTAGGGAAGTAATACCTCAATACCATCAACATTCAATGTTATTCAACATGTCACAAAATAAATAGCATTTTAGAAATCTTGGTTCACCAATATGCAAACATAAATCAACACCACACATAGGTCACTGAATAAAGATATCCCACTTTACATTTAGGCACTGTGCTTTAGTGAAATGGATTTCACTGGATAGATACTTTAGGAGACAACCAGTTGCTACAAGTTAAAAAGACCATTACACTAAATGCTGCGGCAGCAGATAATATAGACCAATCAATCACAATCTTTTAGTGCAATTATACAGATTATAGTTATCACACAAAAATCAGTAGAGATGCAACAAGGATTATTCCAGGAGGTTCAGGTTAGATGCTTTAGAAGAAATGACTGTAGACTAGCGTCACTTTATGATATACAAAACCCAAGTGGGTAAATTGTAATCCACAGATTTAAGCAAAGTTTCAGCTGACACATGAAGCTTATTTACTTGTTAAAGTTGAAATCAGTAACCTTGATGCATGCGTAACTCCTGAGCTCCTGAGCTCCAGTATAAAGACCTCAGTGTCCATTTAGCAATCTGTCTAATGGAATAAGCAGCTCTCTCCAAGCAACTGTAGGGGTAAACAACTTGCAATTCTCTCATCATCAACCATTTTAGGCAGTTTCACAACAGAATCAAACTTCTGATGCAATATAGACAAACTACTGGTGAATGATTGCTCTCTGTGTCCCAGTCAGCTTGCAGATAACTTTAAATACAGCAGATTTGACTGCAACAAACTCTTCCTTTAGACAATGCTATAACACCTCACAATAGCAATACTGCAATCCCGGTAAGTGGTTTTAATATCACAGTTTGATGTTTTACTTAAATAACTTAAACATAGCAAAGCAAAATAAACCTATATGGAAGTTAGGTCTTTTCCTATACTGCAAAGGTGCTTCTTTCTGGGCTGGCTGCAAACATTCCTCAGGACATCAATTCAGCCATGGCATTCAGTGGCTCTTTGTGGGAAGATCCTCTATTAGCTCAGCCAACAGTCACACATCACTTCTCTCCCTAGCCAGTCCGTGTTTGGCTCCTCCCCTTTTCACGCAAGAATATCCTGGAACTTTCTAGTTCATTCACTGCAGTTTACCCATCCCAAAATAGCAGATGCAATTTGCATTTAACTTCCCAGAGGCACTCTGGGGAACTCTAGTTTTATGAATGAGTACATACAGTAATATACCTGTGATTTGCAGGGTATTACATTTTGGTAAAATGTAAATGAAAATTTGAGCCGTTTTAAATAAAAAATAAATTTCATGCCAATTTATTTCCCTCCTTCTAGGCATAAATCACGGAGACCTCAATGACTACAATATCTTATTACAAAAGACTAACTTATCAGATGGATGCACTAAGGAACTGTACAAAGTTTCAGGAATTTTAGATTTTGGTGACATGAGCTATGGTTATTATGTTTTTGAAGTAGCAATCACTATAATGTACATGATGATTGAAAATCCTGACCCTATTTCTGTAGGGGGATATGTACTTGCAGGATTTGAAAGCATTGTTCCATTGACAAGAGAGGAAAAAAATGCTCTGTTCACTTTAGTGTGCTGTAGATTTGCACAGTCTCTAGTAATTGCCAGGTACAGTGTCCTACTTTGCTCAGAGAATGAAGAGTATCTCATGATAACTGCAAAAACTGGATGGAAGCATTTAATAACACTGCTTGATATGGGCAAAGAAGCTGTGGAGAAGATATGGTATAAAATTGCAAGATCATACAGTGATAAAATAAATCAGAACTAATTGTTGTATTCTGGATGATGAATGGAACAAAATAAAAATTACAATAATGCAGAGAAATTAAAAGGAGCAGGAGATGACCTGAAGACAATACAAAGCATATCAGGATTAATATTGAAACAATGTTGTATTTCATATGCCTAAGAAAAGCTTGGAAAGAATGTTTCTATATTTGGTTAAAATGAATCACATAAGATAACACCCTTGTGCATGAGCTACAATGTATAATATATCCCTTCTAAGCTGACATTCCCAAGTCAGGAGGGTACAACAAGCTGTTTTTTAAAATAAAATCAACAAGAAAATACATGTGCCAAGCCATTCTTAACAGAGCCACAAAATCATAGCCCTCAGACCAAAAAGATTTGTTTTCATAATAAAGCAACTTCCTACTTATGCTGATATGTCTTCTTACAGTTCTGTTGTATGTTACATATTAAATACACTCTATTAGCTCTTTATTTAGGTAGAAACAGCTTACATGATCTTGAGAATAGAGTTTAATGACCCCATGTGGAAATTTCTTGCATACACTAGTTGAATGAGTTTTCTCAGATCAAGAACTGTTTAGAAGTCTAATGACTGTTTCTCCACCAGAAGGAGTTTAGATAAGTTGGTGCCTCTCTGAGTGGTAGGTACTAGGTAAATTAACTGAACCAAGAGAATAATTGAATCTGAAATTCTTCCTACGACAAGGCATTTGTCTTGGGTAATCTTTAATGAGGATATAGAGCTAGAGGCAAGATTCTGGGATGGGTCAACAATGAGTTAAATTTCTTCCTGTGATTTAGAATATTTAATGTCAAATTAATTTAAACTAAAAGAGAAAGGGCATCCGATTTAACGTTTTTGGACCCAGGACAAAAAACTAGCAAAATATCAAACTGAGAAAAGAAAAGTGCCTAGCATACTTGTGCTTTTCATTTATTCTTCTGTTTGGAGGTATTGAGGATTCTTGTATTCCTATCCTAACAGCTTTCTCCCTGTTTTCACTGATGCATTTTTTTTTTCTGCAGGCATTTTTCTAGAGTAGAAGCAACAAGGAGGATATTTCCCAAAATTATAACATTTACATAATACTTCTCCTAATCTGTTGAAGAATCTACCTCTAAGAAGATGTTTTGAGAAAGATCTGGGTGCTATAGTACTGGAGATGAAGGAAACCCCTATTTTAAGGAAAAGAAAGCAGGGATGATAGTGGGAGGCTATTGATTGAATCTTAGTGAGAACAGTAATGGGAGCAATCAGAGATAAATAGTACTTAAAGTGGTGATAAGAATTGGTGAAGCTGAGGAATCTTTGAGTACCTTTTAGGCCTACAGACTGAGCCCAATTTAGAATAACTGAAACAATTTAGGATCCATCTGGAATGTTATCTATCCAAAGTATGTTGTGACTGTTCAAATTGTATTTTCCAAAACTACCACTGGTATATCTTACGGTGTTAGTCTATTTAGACATCAACTTGACTGTGGGAATGGATAATGGATATATGCAATATAATCACGCTCTAAATGGAGGTGTCCTGGCTAGATGTTTATGGCACAATTGTATGGGCAGTCATGTGGCAAGGTCTCCACATAGTAGTACTTGGAATAATGATGAGGAAGAGTAGAGACAATTTCTATGCTTACCAAGGCAAGAGATGAAACAAGGGTGTCCCCAGGAAAGAATTTGTCCCGAGTTCTAGTACTAGACAGGGTTATGCTTCTGATAGTGGCCATATTGTCTGTGATTCTCATTGACTCTATGGATCAAACCCCCCTCCATATGGCTAGGGTTTTCAGTTGAGGTTGTGATACAAACCACAAAGCCCTGGCTATAACTGCTGCACAGATCGGCCTCCAGGAAAGAAATAACTTTAAGATTTAGTTTTTACTGTAGTAGTAACAAACAACTACACACAAATGTAATTTTTATGTTTTTGCTGTATTTGTAAAGCTTCTTATTGTGTTGCCATACACTATTTGATGTTTAATGCAAATACTGCATGTAAAAAAAGTACTTGCTAAGTATACGGCAGCACAGCCAGATCAGCAGATTCCACACACTTGCATGTAGGGCCACAAGTATGCAGAATAAATGGTGCCTCATTATAAAATAGCTGCCCCTTCATAATGTTAACACTGTCATAATTAATTATTACCCCCTTTAACAGTCAAATAATGTTGTCACCTTAATTTCATTATAAATTAATATTGCTGTCTTAATCTCATGATATCCTGACCTTATTGTGGGAGGTAATATTGAGAGGGGATGAACGGGTGCATTCATGTGTTATCACACTTTGCAGTAATTATAAGGCATCTCCTCCCCAAGTGTTGTGTGCTGGTGACAGTGTTGGTGTTTGCTGACTTATAAAGTAATTGACATAGGAGTAGTCAAGCTTGTACAAGAACAAAACTTTATTAAATGTTTGAATTTACTTTATTAATGTTCACATCCTTTCTGCCAGACAAGTCCTTTTAATTGCAATAGGAAAATCAGTAAACAAGTGCTTTATCAGCTTATTGTAAGTTTCGTTATTATTGTGGTTATATCAAACGGTTTGATGTGCTACCAGCAGCTATTCTATGCTCTTTGGCTTAGCCACCTTTTAAATGCCTTTTTTTCATTAACGTCCACAATAATTAAGTCAGGTTAAAATCAGGCAACTCATAATATCAATTAAACAATATACAAATTATTTGTGACAAGAACACAAGCATATCAAGTCAGTCCATTACAGTCAGTGTATTCCCATAGTAATGTGAATAATATCAACTTACTCAGGTGTGTGGACCCAATTAATGCTATTCTCCATGTGCACAAATATGTATACGTTTGCCTACTAATTGCATAGAAATGTGGCTTGGCAGTTGTAGCAGTAGATGTGCAAGTCACATTACCATATCTGTACACTATACATAATGTAATGAAGTGTCATATACATAAGAAAGAACAGTGCAAAATAGTGTCTTAACAGTGTTAACAATTAATATGAAAGATCTTTGTTGTGAACATAGAGAACTTGCAGTTATTTATAAGGGATAAATCATAACTGCAGTGTAAATATGTTATATCAAATGAGTCCATTGATAAGTGTAGTTATAGTGTAAAACGTAAAGACAGAGTCTGATGTAAATGTATTTGCTGGCTTTGCACATTCCAGTGTGAAAAGGTAAGTTGGTCACCTGTCACAGCTTCAGAGGGCTCCTACTGTGAGACAGCCTGGCCTGGGAGGGTGTTCTGGACACTTGAATAGACTGTGTGGGGCTGATCCCAGCTGGAGATCCTTGTAGGCAGCATGTGAAAGCCTATACAGGTATATAGAAATATGACGTTGAAAGGAAAATGTTGTCATAGTAATATTTTGGGAAATCTGGGTGTCACTCCATACTGAGGAGCAGAAATCACACCAGGGTTGTGAATGACAGGTACAGGTGGTATCCGTGAACAGCTAAAATCACATATCGTTGGAAAAGGTATGTCACATTGTCATAATTCAATCATGTATGATATTTAAATGTGCGGGAGATTATGACTGGTTTATTGAAGGGGGAGTTATTTCTCTGGGATATATCTGTGAAGAATTACCCACAGGTCAAGACTTTGGGAATATTTGTGAGCCAAGTATAGTGACACCCAGGGGACATCCCTGCCCCCTATTAGCATTAAACACTGCCCCTATGAAGACCATCCCATTTCATTGTGCTTAAAAAAACCTGTGTTGGGAAGGGGCAAGGGTCAGCTTCTTGGGGAATCAATCTAATTGAAGGACCATCCATCTTTTCTGCCTACCCCCAGGCATACAGATTATGATAAGTAAGTTATGCTCTTGACTTTTATCTCTTTTATTTTTAACTGTTTTGCTTGTTATGACAATCTTTTAATTATTTATTCATTATTTTTCTTTATATCTGAATGCCCTGTACTTTTGTATATTAAATCTATAATTTAATATGTTGCGTCCTTGATACTCTAACGAATCCATTAGCCTGTTAGAAGAGAGCTCGACCAAGTTAACCCTTGGAATGCCAGTGTGTGATTTGTTGATACATTTAATAAACAAGCTGTGTGTGCTTGCATTTACTTTTGATAACAGTCTGGAGGTGTGAAGAGGTAACCCTTTGTGTGCTGGTGTGGGTCTTGCTAGTCTTTGAATAGCTAGAAGCCCACGTGCCAGTGTGGGACAGTGTATTGGGGTCTTATTGCCCGTATTCAATAGGTGGTGGCAAACCTGAAGTGTCTGGGGGTGTGAGATTGCTGTGATTGGGGGCGATTCCGTTGGTCTATAACCTGTGTGATAGGTATCGATAGACTGCAGGCTGAAATTGTGTGTGACCTCATACAGCAAGCACCCCAAAGTCACGGCAGCTGGGAGCGTGTTTCTTGACAAATTGGTGGCATAGCGGTAGGATTATTTAATTTCTTAAAGTATTAAGTGCATGGTTTAAGCAATTAACCCTAATTGTAACTTTGCTAGGAATACAATAGTTTTACAAGGACAAAACTCAGGGCTTATTATTTTTAAACACATACGTGCAAAGTAGTTCCCTTCCCTTCTCTATGTTTTTTTCTTTTCTATCTTTTATTTTGCAACGTAACTAAGGAGATGACTGCCGCATATAAACGAATGACAAAGGAGGTGCTGATTTCACATTGTGAGGATGGAGGAATTCCCACTAGTGGCAAAAGCAAGGAACAATTGATTGAATCTCTTGTGCAGAGGGATCAGCATCAAGTCGTAGATGTGTCCTTGGAAGTGCATAGCCAGGATTTAGAAGCGGACCTGACTGTGGATATTGCTCAAAACCAAGGATTGTTAATTTTGGATGATTCTAATAGTTCATGTGTGGACACTGCTATGGACGTTTATTTGCAAACTGCCTTAAAACATTTGGGCCCAGCGGACATTACAACCAAAATGCAGCTTATACAGCAGTTCCTGGAGAAGGACACTGCTGACCGTCGGGAGAGGGAGAGAGAGAGGCGTGCTGCTAGGGAGATAGCGGAGCACCAGGCAGAGAGAGAAGCTGCCGAGCAAGAGACAGAGAGGAGATATGAGCTAGAGCTTGGCAAGCTCAAACGCTAGCCAGAAGCCAGAGAGGCTGGTTTCAGCAGACTCCGTCCAGAGAATTTCCCTGTGTTGGAAAAAGATGGGGATTTGGATGCTTTTTTGCGAGGATTTGAAAAGACGTGCCGACAGTATGGACTGGGCAACGATCAGTGGGCACAGTATTTAAAACCTGGTTTGCAAGGGAAAGCACTAGAGGCCTTTGCAGATCTTCCACCTGAGATGGACGGAGATTATGAAGCAATCAAAAGTGCCCTGTTGCAGCGTTTTAATATCACGCCAGAGGCACATAGGCAGAAATTCTGAGATTTAAAACGCAGTGCCTCGGACACTTATTCAGGACTTGTGGCGCAACTGTCTAGTTCTTTCAAACAGTGGATTGAAGGGTTAAAGATCACCACCATTGATAATCTGAAAAATTTAAAGATCCAAGAGCAGTTTATCACTTTGTGCCCAGCTGATGTGAAGGAATGGGTAGTGAATAGGGACCCTCAATCATCTGCGGAAGCAGCTAGACTGGCTGACAAGTACACTGTCACCCGGGGACCTGCAGCTAAAAGAGGGACTTTTGTGCCAGGGCAGTCTGCCTGGAAAGGGGGACGGCCAGGAGGATCAATGCCACCCCCCTCAACACTACCACCCACTGTTTCTTCATCTTTCGGGAGGGTTGGGGCAAAGCCTGTTTTGGGAGACACCGCCGGTGTTTTGTGTGCAACCAGGTGGGGCACATTAGTACCGCCCTTCCAGAAAAGAAGACCAGTTCACACTCCTCTGGGGGGGGTACCTTCCCTGCAATCTGCTCCAGCTGTCCTGTGTGTTGCGGGACCACATGGGGGCCGGAAGGACAACCTGCAAACAGTCACTGTGGGTGACAAGGTAACTTTGTGGTTAAGAGACACTGGTGCGGATGTGACACTAGCGCGTTCAGAACTGATAGGGTTAGAGGACTTCATTCAATGAAAGTGTATTTATGTGCAAGGGGTGGGTGGAATTTAGCTTACTGTGCCTGTAGCCAAGGTTTACCTTGATTGGGGTGCTGGAAGAGGTCTAAGAGATGTCGGGGTATCAGATAGTATGCCTACAAATGTGTTACTGGGGACAGATTTAGGAAGAATGCACTCTCAGTATGTCTGTAATGATGATGTTAATGCCAACCCTGTTACTGTGTCAGAATGAACTGAAAGTACCAGCGTTTGTTCCCAGGTAGCAGGAGGTGACAAGGAAAAGGTCTGTTCAGTTGCACCTGAAAGGTGTAAACCAGGATGTGACAGGGAAAGGGAATGTTGTATTATATCTTATGTATGTAATGATGCTAATGCCACTGTGTTAGAATCTACTGAGAATACCCATGGTTGTTTCCAGGTGCCAGGGTTTGACAGGAAAAGAGAATGTCGTATGGTACCTAATGCGGATAATGAGGATAATGCCAATAACAGTATTGCGTTAGAATCTAAACCTGTTTTTACTCTGACATCTTGTCATGAGGTAGGGACAGCGGACACTGTTATTGCAGATATTGGCATTGATACTCGTGTAGATATTATGCTTACTAGAAATGGGACAGATGACAATGTGGGTAATTCTGTTGTGCTAGAGAAAGACAATGTTTCTACCCAGGTAATATGCTCAGAAGATGGGGTACAAGCTAACTGGGAGGGAGGGCAGAGTGAAGATGTGTGTTCTGGGCCTGAACCAGCTATACACAGAGGTGTTGAGCATGTGGGTGAGACACAGTCCTGAACAACGAGAAGTAGCAATTAACAGCAATCCTTACATTGCTGCTGGGACCTGTAGTTCGAATGTTCACCACTCAGATCTCCATCTGAGTTCTGACCATTCACCTGAGTTTTTTATAGAGACATGGGGGTCAGTGGCTAGCCCACACTTACCTAGTCAGCCGTGTAACGGTTTAGAGGAAATAAATGAGAGGCCCAAACTCCCTGTTACTTTACACCCCCAGATAAATGAGTCCAAGGGGGAGGGCAGTGTCCTGTTTCTTAGACCCTCAGATCAAAATCGCATAGTGTATCCCACTGACAGGGAATCTTGTAGCGGGGAAGCAGGGCAGAGTGGAAGTAGGTATTCTGCTATGCCAGGATTAAGGGGTTCCCACTTTCAGGAGTTTTTGGGAGGGAGGCGTTCTCTCAAGCAGCACCCACAAAGAGACACAGTCAGAGAGAGGTCCAGAGAGTGTAGATAAGAATGCAGAGGTTTGACCACAGCTACTGCAGGACCAGAAGTCCCAGCTAAATGAGATATTTAACCCCTTCTTAACCCGTCTCACCAGAGAACCTATTGAGACCCAGCTGACAGCTATCCCATTTGAACCAGGGGGAATCTGTGGGAATTGGCCTGGTCAATGACCTGTCAGTCAATTCCCATGCCATCTCTTAAAAAGTGTCGTGAACATAGAGAGCTTGCAGTTAGTTATAAGGGATAAATCATAACTGCAGCAGTGTCGGACTGGCCCACAGGACTACCGGAAAAATCATCTGTAGGCCCCTCTGCCTTACGGCCACACCCCCTTCTAGAAGTGGGCGGAGCCCATTCAGCTCACATGTTCGGTATCCCTGCTGCCCTCCCCGGCGTCCCTGCTGCTGTGTGTACAGAGTTCATCTCGTCTGCTTGTTATAAACCTTTGTAATCATTCTCACTGCCGGCCTGGTGTGGAGAGTTCCCCAATCACCATCTTGGGAGACCAGGTCCATGGATTCTTGTCAGATATTTCCAGATAAGGTTTGACCATAGGAAACAGTTCCCCCTACGCACATCAGACTTCTTGTCAGTAAGTGTGTTACACACAAACTGTCTGAGCGTGAGCGGAATAATAAAGGGAATACTCGTAGAATATTTAACTTAAACCAGGAATTAATGAATGGCTGCTGAACATACGTATCCTGTCATCCAGCCGGCAGCCACGTTCTGGATCAAAGGGGGGGGTCAGCTCACCTGGTGATCAGCGTCCCTGCTGCTACAGATGACTGGCTGCAGTCATCTTTCAAATGCGATCGCAGCTGCGATCATGTGACCTGCCCCCTCCTCCTCCTGTCATCTGACTGTCTTATGCTCCCTCCGCCGCTGAAGGACTAAGGAGCAGAGGCTGCATCAATCAAAATATGGGTAAGTAGATTTTCTTATTTTTATTTAATATTATTGGATATGTGTTTTAATTTCCTCCAAATTCCAGGACTTTCACTTGACACAGAATTCTCTTATATATATATATCCTCCATCTGTTCTCTAGCTACTGGGTAAGCAGAGGCTTTCTGCAGAGAATATATATATATATATATATATATATATATATATATATACACATATATATATATATATTAGTGTGTGCGCGAATTGAGTGAGCACTATTCCATGGCATATGTGAATTGGGGTATTTGAATTGGGGACACTATTGTGGGCATAATATGAATTGGGGACAGTATTACGTGGCATATGTGAATTTCGGGTACTACTGTGTAGCATAACATTGTTTGGGGCACTACTGTGTGGAGTAACATTGTTTGGGGGACTACTGTGTGGCATAATATTGTTTTGGGGGCACTACTATGTGGCATAGGGGGCTGCCTATCTATACTAAACTATAGTGAGGGGGGCTGCCTATGCTAAACTATAATTAGAGGGGGCTGCCTTTGCTAAACTATAGGGAGGGGGGCTGTACAGAGAACACTATAGGGAGGGGGTGATGGGACCTTTAATTTAATGTTGGGGTGGTTTGGGTCTATAATTGAATGTAGGGCTGAGTGTGGGGAGGAGGGCTATCTATTAAATGTGAATATTAATATTTAATGTGGGAAATGGATGTATTAAACGTAAATGCTATTAATTTCTTGCTGGGGCTGTTTGGAGGGAATGTAATAGGTTTATTTATTAAATGGAAATAGTATTAATTTAATGTTGGGGTCAGTTGGAGGGAAATAGATCTATTTATCAAATGTGAGTACTATTACTTTAATGTTGGGGCTGAAGAGAGGCCTATTTATTAAATGTGGGTGCTGTTGATTTAATAGCGGGGATGGTTGGTGTTTTCTAAATGTATCCATTATTTTTTCCAAATAGGACCCTCAACATTCCAGGATACAGACAAGCCGCAACTAAAGAAACCAGTAGCCACAGGTGGTAAAAGTGACAACAACAGGTAGGACAGTCTGTCAAATGTTCTGAGTCCAGTGCAAGCTTAGCTAACCTGTGGCACTCCAAGTGTTGTGAAACTACAAGTTCCAGCATACCCTTCCAGCAATAAGCTGCTATATATTGGCAAAGCATGCTGGGGCTTGTAGTTTCACAACACCTGGAGTGCCACAGGTTAGCCAAGCCTGGTTTACTGGAACAATCTCAATTTTTGGTGACTGTTCTACCCAATCTAAGGGGCAGGTCAAGACTGTGTACTCTATATACACACTGCATTCTTTATATACTACACTATGGTACTAGCTGTCCTTCGTGAGCTGACCACTCCCCCTCTAGTGTCTGGTTCCGCCTCTATGATGGCCGGCCACACCCCCACTGGTGGGCCCCTAGCGTTGCAGTCCCCCGGTGGGCCCTTCATGCCCCAGTCCGACACTGAACTGCAGTGTAAATATGTTATATCAAATGAGTCCATTGATAAGTGTAGTTATAGTGTAAAATGTAAAGACAGAGTCTGATGTAAATGTATTTGCTGGCTTTGCACATTCCAGTGTGAAAATATAAGTGGGTCACCTGTGACAGCTTCAAAGGGCTCCTACTGTGAGACAACCTGGCCTGGGAGGGAGTTTTGGACACTTGAATAGACTGTGTGGGGCCGATCACAGCTGGAAAGCCTTGTAGGCAGCATGTGAAAGCCTATACAGGTATATAGAAATATGACCTTCAAAGGAAAATGTTATTATAGTTCATATTTTGGGAAATCTGGCTGTCACTCCATACTGAGGAGTAGAAATCACACCAGGGTTGTGAATGACAGGTACAGGTGGTATCCGTGAACAGTTAAAATCACATATCTTTGGAAATGGTATGTCACATTGTCATAATCCCATCATGTATGATATTTAAATGTGCGGGAGATTATGACCGGTTTATTGAAGGGGGGGTTATTTCTCTGGGATATATCTGTGAAGAATTACCCACAGGTCAAGACTTTGGGAATATTTGTGAGCCAAATATAGTGACACCCAGGGCGCATCCCTGTCCCCTATTAGCATTAAACACTGCCCCTATGAAGACCATCCCATTTCATTTTGGTTAAAAAACCTGTGTTGGGAAGGGGCAAGGGTCAGCGTCTTGGATAATCAATCTAATTGAAGGACCATCCATCTTTTCTGCCTACCCCCAGGCATACAGATTATGATAAGTAAGTTATGCTCTGTACTTTTATCTCTTTTATTTTAAACTGTTTTGCTTGTTATGTCAATCTATTCATTATTTTTCTTTATATCTGAATGCCCTGTACTTTTGTATATTAAATCTATAATTTAATATGTTTCGTCCTTGATACTCTAACGAATCCATTAGCCTGTTAGAAGAGAGCTCGACCAAGTTAACCCTTGGAATGCCAGTGTGTGATTTGTTGATACATTTGATTAACAAGCTGTGTGTGCTTGGATTTACATTTGTGTAACAGTCTGGAGGTGTAAAGAGGTAACCCTTTGTGTGCTGGTGTGGGTCTTGCTAGTCTTTGAATAGCTAGAAGCCCACGTGCCAGTGTGGGACAGTGTATTGGGGACCTATTGCCCGTATTCAATAGGTGGTGGCAAAGCTGAAGTGTCTGGGGGTGTGAGAGCACTGTGTTTGGGGGGATTCCTTAGGTCTATAACCCGTGTGACAGGTAGAGAGAGACTGCAGAATGAAATCATGTGTGACCTCATACAGCGAACACCACACAGTCACGGCAGCTGGGAGCATGTTTGTGACCATCTTGAATATAAAATGTAATAAAATACTAATACTTCCACATGTGTTGTGTACAACTTTAAAAAATAAATTGCAATTTTCATTCCTGCTGTAGACTGGAAATTATGGAAATGACAAATGACTTGATATAATAGAACCACAGAGCTAAAGAATTAAGTATTATCAACTCGGAAATACGCTGTTTTCTGTGGGAACTGGAGTTCGTTATCGGGACATCGCCTTTTTACTTATCATCACATAAGAACTTTACAGAGGGAGCATCTGTATATTAAAAGGATTGCGGATATATCATATGATCATTAAATGTTTGATTTAACTTGCCATTTTGAATATATTGTAAGACAATCTATATCCCGCATTGAATTTATTGTTTACCTGACTAAAGTTGGCTTTACTCTATAAATACTGTAACAAGCCTTACATTTTTTACCAGATAACATGCAATAGGAACAGTGTTTTCCATAAAGTAATTAACCCCCTTGAAAGTGCTTTTTCTTTTCACACTAAATATATTGTATAAGAAAGCCCTTTTTGCACTTGGATATTATTATTAATATTGTTTTATTTATTCATGAAACCTTGGGAACGTTTTATTAATTGTGTGTCCTGGGCGAACTTATGAGGTTTCTTGGTCTATCTATCCAATACACAGTACCTAGTACTTTCAAAAATCATAGCCCGCGGAACAGCTTGAGAGATAGCACCTCATCCATGAACTTTCAGGGGATGTTTTTCTTTGTTTGTTTGAGAGATGTGTACGATGCCTAAAGGAGCTGTTATAGTCTCTCCAATGCTGTAACATGTTACCAAGACTGCAAACCTAAAATACTAACAATAATAAAGAATGACAAACTGACAAAAATGATGATTTAGTTGGCTTTGGTAATTGATATATATATATATATATATATATATATAAAGTTTTCCTTGTTCAGTATAAGAATCCAAGTCCCAGGTCGAGCCTTTGTATCAATTCCAAGCAATCTTTAAATAGAGATTAGATCTGAAAGTGGAATGCGCCACGATATAAAATAATAAATGTAAGAAAAAAGAAATAAAAAATATTACCCTTAGATGGCGGAAAATGTATAATATAAATCTATTTATTAGATATACTGCAAAAATATACAGTTTAATAAAAAGAAAAAAGACAATATTAAATGATAACATTTAACAGGCCAGTACACTAATGTATAATAGTCTCATATATTAAGTATGACTGTGCAGCATCAATGATCCAAAAATAGATATGTATCTGTATACTCTGGTCTGCAGTGCATAAATAAAAGTATATCCGTATCAATATATTGATAGGATAAGAGCTTTAGGAAAAAATATAAAAGTAAAAAATATGTCTCAGCTGTTGCAATAATAGTTCGGAGCAACTACACCTCTTTATCTAAATTATTTCATGCAGAGGTTTTTGCTGAATCACAGATTACAATAACACCACAGAGTAATCTGACATTTATTATTTCTACCAACACGGAAATACTATATTTTGATCTCAATCAGGAATAAGATCATATTTAATCATTGCAATAAGAGACATACAAGTGTCCATTTTTCATTTTATATTTTTTCATTTTATATTTTTTCCTAAAGCTCTTATCCTATCAATATATTAATACGGACATACTTTTATTTATGCACTGCAGACCAGAGTATACAGATACATATCTATTTTTGGATCATTGATGCTGCACAGTCATACTCAATATATGAGACTATTATACATTAGTGTACTGGCCAGACACTATTTTTATATGATCTGTCTGTTAAATGTTATCATTTAATATTGTCTTTTTTCTTTTTATTAAACTGTAGATTTTTGCAGTATATCTAATAAATAGATTTATATTATACACAAGTTAACCCGTGCATGATAGTCATGCATTCTAGTCAAATCAAGATACTTAAGGTCTTAAAAAGGTTCTTGTCATGCATTTGGGCCTAGCCCAGGCCTCCTCAAAGGAAGATCGTTACTTACCGACGCAAGCGCCCTTTTTAATGTGTGTTCATGAGGTAAAATTACCTCACGAAAATGAGTTTGACCCCTCAACTCATAAATTTAGCCTTTACTACCCCTCCCACGGGGGGAAGGGGGGATGATGAAAGTTAACTGACTTGACTATTCTAATTTTTTTGTCAAATAATGTCAGTATACCAAATTTCAGGTCAATTGGATGAGCCCTTTCTGAGAAAATAGTTTTTTACACACACACACACACACACACACACACACACACACACACACACACCTCTACACATGTGTGTTCATGAGGTAAAATTACCTCACGAAAATGAGTTTGAGCCCTACCAAATTTCAGCCCTTTTTGAATTTTTTTTCCCACACACACTAAGAATTTAGTAGGTCAGTGTATAACCCAGCAGGTGGCGCTGCAACTTGTTTTTTTTTTTTCCACACACAGACGCCACTAAGCATTTATATATTAGATTGTCCGCCATCTAAGGGTAATATTTTTTATTATTTTATTTTTTCTTGCATTTATTATTTTATATTGTGGCGCATTCCACTTTCAGATCTATTGGTATACCTTTTTGAGATTGGCACTCTCATGTGGTGTTGCAACTGATATCATATTGTTTTTATATTTTAGAGTACAGTGGTTTTAATATATTTTTTTGTTTAAAAAGAGAAGTCTGGTACAATATGTGTGCATTCAAAAGAGAGATTCCAAAGAATATTTGAAATATGTAGTCCTTATATAGGTCTTCTTAAGTCTCAGTAGAAATAATTGACTGCATTGTGTTTCAGAAATAACAAAACTAACTTTGAACAGTAGATGGCAGTACCACTTTATTGAAGATTAAAATGTGAATTGTAAATAAGTGCCATTAACAATACATCTAAAATTTGTTTTGGATCAATCCCGAATGAAATGAAATTTATGTTAAATGGGTGGGTATTATATATATATAATATATATATATATATATATATATATATATATATATATATATATATATATATATATATATATATATATATAGAGAGAGAGAGAGAGAGAGAGAGAGAGAGAGAGAGAGAGAGAGAGAGAGAGAGAGAGAGAGAGAGAGAGAGATATCATAAAGATAAGAATCTATATTTTACAATGGAGAAAAGGGAAGAAAGGCAGAGAAAAGCTTAATTAGTTAATAAAGGGAGCAATCTCAAAGGCTTCATTTATTCCATAGGTGTTAAAGTATCATGTTTGAAAACCCAATACATTTCACGGCATGCAGCATGCAAGCTTAGTAATCAGGCTACCACCTCTAGTGCCCAAGGTTACATGTTTGTTTTATTACCTTGAACTTGAGGCCACTATAAACCGCATTGTGATAATTTATAAAATGTCGGGAAACAGAATGTAATTCAGACTTATTTTGATAGCTCTAACATGCTTTTGAATCCTCAATTTTGGAGCCCTTTTCCCCCCCACATATTTTAGAATACAGGGACATTTTTTTAGATAGATCACAGATGTGGTTAGACAGTTCATCAAGTTTTGGAACATCTATAAAAACCACAGGCAACCTTATCTAGAAAAGTCCCTTTTGCACTACTTACACTTTACTAGGTGCTATAAGAGCTTTCCAATTTTTTGTTCTCTTAAAGATTATATCCATTGTTTTATCCATTATTAGACCTAAAATAGTTATAGTTATAAAGGTAATTCTTATATCCTACTTTTTCTTAATTTTATAAGTAGGTCAGTTTGTAACAAATTGACCTCTATCCATGATCTCTTTATCTCTAGATCCTTCAACCTGCTTGCCATCACTGAAACCTGGCTATCCCCTGAGGACACTACCTCTCCTGCTGCTCTCTCTTTTGGGGGCTTGTCCTTCTCCCACACACCCAGACCTGGGGACCGGCAAGGTGGTGGCGTCGGCATACTTCTCTCCTCCTGCTGCTCTTTTCGGGTTCTGCCCCCTGAACCCTCCCTTTTATATATATATATATATATATATATATATATATATATATATATATATATATATATATATATATATATATATATATTTTAGGTTTATGTGTATTTTAATTTGTGTTCCGATATTTATTGGTCTTAGCCCTTTACACGTATATGCTTATTTATTCCATTATATTTCACATATAATATTTTAGCATTTTTATGTGCTCAGTATATATCTTTTATCTATCTATATATATATATATATATATATATATATATATATATATATATATATATATATATAGATAAAAGATATATACTGAGCACATAAAAATGCTAAAATATTATATATATACACACACACATATATATATATATATATATATATATATATGTGTGTATATATATAATATTTTAGCATTTTTATGTGCTCAGTATATATCTTTTATCTATATATATATATATATATATATATATATATATATATATATATATATATATATGTGTGTTTTTGAAGATCTCTTAGCTACAATTCCTTTGTGCATAGTGTACTACTTCCTTATGAATAGTTCATATATGTTAGACCCATGACTTTACTTGCTATTTTTTGTGGTTCTATTTATGTTACATAATTTGTAATTTGTCCCATGTAGTATGTTTATATAGTACTAGGATGGGATACACCTGTCATTACTTATCCTAATGCTGACTTTTATAATATATCCCTAGTGGGCACAATACATTTCTAGCCACTATCTTTTTTCACACACCTTGGGCTACATGTCAGAAGGACTCTGCTTTGAAATACTGCCTGCCCTTTTTAAAGATGGCCGTCGCTATCTATTATCATTACAAGTATTTACCCTCTCTCATCACTGGCATATGATGATTTTCACCTAATCCATTGCCTTTATTTCATTCATTTATTACTTCCCATCTCACCCATTGCCAAATACCTGACCTAGTCAGGTTTCATATGATTTTGTGTATATCAAGGGATATCGCTGAACCGGAAGTCCGGAAGTCACTTGTGCGCATGCGCAAAGATGCATGATACTGCGCATGTGCAAAATGGTCACCGGCACCGCTATTTAAGGGAGCACTTTCTGTTGCTCCAAAATAATCCTCCTTATGAAGTCTATGTGACGAAACGCGTAGAGGTTGTTCACTATTACCTACTCCTGGTACATTTGAGGCTATACTGTCTTCCTGATCTTTGAGAGTGATCCCTTTGAGAACTTCTGTGTGGAGCCCATTGGTGTTTACCTCATGAAATATCCAGAGATCTACACTGTTAAGCAGTATTCCCTATATCCCAGGATTTCAGATAAGCTTTTAAACTTTTTATACATTGTGAGTTTGCATTTTTTATGATATATGCTGAATAAATTATTTGTACTACACTATATGGCTCTTTCCTCTCATAATACATCGACTGAGTGGAGTTTGTGAGCTGTGACTGTGCTGTGATCGGTGATCCAGATATACTATATCCGCGCAAGCTATCTATACATCTGCTCCTGACCTACTGGGCTGATTGGAGGCATTCCTGATACAGATTAGGGGCCCTAGTCATTAAGGAGAGCAAAGCATAAAGAAAGGAGTATCATTTGCACCTGGGCAAAACCATGTTGCATTGGAGGGGGAGGTAAATTTAAAATGTGGGGACAGATTTATAGTTGGGGTAGAGCATGTCCTTGATCAACATTAAATTTCAGTGTAATAATAAAGTTATTAAGCATTTGTGTGTTAAATGAAAAAACAACCAGTATTTAACTTATCCGCAAAATAATAAACTAATCTGCACCCCTTGCATTGAAACATGGTTTGACCCAGAGAACATTTACTCCTTTTTGCCTTAATGACTCAGGCACAAGCTGTTTATTTATACCTGTTTGGTACGCTGCCACCTATTACTGTTCATTATACTTCACGGGTGCCTCTGACATTCTTTCTTTTGCTTTTCTCTGTGTCGGTCTCGGTATATGGTTGGAACCCATTGGAAACTGGACGATATTGATCTTACCAGCTAGACACATATTTAAGTCTGCATGTCACGGGCACTAGGAGTCTTTACCCAGGGATCACCAGGTGATAGGCTTACCAGAGCAGTATAGGTGGTAATATGGTACTCTGGTAGCAGGGTGATCACGGAACAGGAAATAGCAGATGATGAGATGCTCAGGAAAGTCTATGACTAGCAGCACTGGCAATATGGAGGTAGTAATACACGAGGAACTGTATGGACAAAGGACACGTGAAGGTAGTCAGTGGTCTGCGGAAGCAAGTTGTACCACTGCTATAGTGAGGAGGAATGTCCAACAGAAACGAGGAGGTGATGAGAGTCAGCGGTCTGCGGATAGCAAGTTGTACCGCTGTCTGAGTGAAGGAATGGAATCCAAGTGGAGGTATCCGGGGAGTCAGTGGTCTGCGTTAGCAAGTTGTACCACTGCTATGTGAGAGGATACTGGAACAGGTGAAACTGTAAACAGGAGTCAGTGGTCTGCCACTAGCAAGTGGTACTACTGAATATATATGTGAGGAGGTGCACGGGGAGAGACTGCAACACAATATATACACGGGCACCTTGACTTTGATCCACAGTAATATGCACAATATAAATGTATAAATGACTGAACAACACTGCCAATATAGAAAGTCTCTTGAAGCAATCCGGCATGAGATAACACAGTCAATGATGGCAGTAGAGTCAGCAGATAGTACACTCCAGAGGAGAACCAACACAGTCCAGCAAGGTATGCAATACACAGCACAGTCAATGGGAAGTATGCATACCGTGGTTCAGGAGAAGGCAGTCAGACAGGAGTGCAGAGATACCTGAAGGGCAGGAGGCCAGCAGGATACAAGTCCCTGGATGGGTGAAGCAGGGGTCTAGCAGGTGCAGCGCACAGGTAGGTAGACCAGCAGGGAACACAGGAAGGCGTGGAGAGCGGATCAGCAGTAGATGGATGAGTAGCGCTGAGAAGTAACAGCAGCGGGTCTCTGCGGGAACACGGAGGTAACCAATAGCAACCAGCAGGTGCAGTAACGATGGGACACCGGAGCAGAGTTGAACTGGAACAGATGATCACGGAGAGTAGCGGGTAGCAATAGTGGCAGCAGACTCAAGGAAACACGGTAGAGTTGACAAGGACTGAAGACTGAAGCGCACAGAGGCAGCGGATAGGAATCAGTTAAACAGTCACGATGAAACACAGACGGGTTGCAGGTTGAAGACTGTAGTGCACGGAGGCAGCGGATAGGAATCAGCTAGCAGTCACGATGATGAAACACAGACGAGTTGCAGGTTGAAGACTGTAGTGCACGGAGGCAGCGGATAGGAATCAACCAAACAGTCACGATGATGAAACACAGACGAGTTGCAGGTTGAAGCCTGTAGTGCACGGAGGCAGCGGATAGGAATCAGCTGGCAGTCACAATCATGAACAGGTGAGTGGATGTGGTTGAAGCCTGTAATGCACGGAGGCAGCGGATAGGCATCAGCTAACAGTCCCAATGATACATGGTAGAGTTGAAGTGATTAGAAGACTGTAGTGCACGGAGGCAGCGGATAGAAATCAGCTCACAGTCACCATGATACAGTAGATGGTAGAAGTGGTATGGGAACCACAGTAGCAGAAGTGGTTTGGAAACCACAGAGGTAGAAGTGGTTTGGAAACCACAGGGATCAGCAGGGCTGAATAAACAAGGAAACACAGGAACACCTTCAGAGACTCATGGGGAATGAGACTCCAAGATCAGGCAACTAGGTGTTGACCACAGGTGCTTAATATAGGGAGGTTGCCTGATCTGCCAATTAAGTTAAAGGAACATACACTGGAGGTATAGAAAGGGCTGCGCATGCGCAGTCCCTCAGGATGGAGGACGGCCACGGTTCCTAAATGTCCGGGAAGAAGCACTCACAGTCCGGTGAGTGACAGTACCCCCCCTTTTAAAGGTGGGCACAGAACGCCTGGAACCGGGCTTGTCCGGATTTTTGGAATAAAACTTCTTCAGAAGGGCAGGAGCATTAAGATCTTCAGCTTTGATCCATGAACGCTCTTCAGGACCAAAGCCCTTCCAATGAACGAGGAAACGGAGGACTCCTCGCGAAATTTTTGCATCCAATACCTCAGTAATCTCGAAATCCTCCTCCTGATGAACTTGAACTGGCTGCGGTGCTGAGGGAGGAGTCGAGAAACGGTTGATGATGAGAGGTTTGAGCAAGGACACATGGAAGGCATTGGAAATCCGAAGATTCTTAGGAAGAAGAAGTTTAACACATACTGGATTGATAACTTGAATGATCCTATATGGACCAATAAAACGAGGGGCGAATTTCATAGATGGAACCTTCAAACGAATATTTTTGGTAGATAACCAGACACGATCTCCAATTTTTAGTGGTGGAATAGCCCGCCTCTTCTTATCTGCGAAAGACTTATATTTGTTAGATGTCTTCTTTAAACAGGTTTTGACCTGAGACCAGATATTTTTGAAGGTCTGACAAGCAGTCTCCACAGCAGGAACTTGGGTGGGCGGGAGGGCAGGAAATTCCGGAAAAGACGGATGGTGACCGTAGACCACAAAGAATGGAGTTTTGGATGATGACTCATGGTACATGTTGTTATGGGCGAATTCAGCCCAAGGGAGCAATTCTACCCAGTTGTCTTGGTTGGCTGAAGAGAACATCCTAATAAAAGTCTCAAGATCTTGATTGACTCGTTCCGTTTGTCCGTTAGATTGCGGATGGTAAGACGATGAGAGTGCTAATCGTATGCCCAAGGTTTTACAAAGGACCCGCCAGAATCTGGAAACGAATTGTACTCCTCTATCTGACACAATCTCAGACGGACATCCATGGATGCGGAAGATTTCTTTAATGAAATGTTCAGCCAGAGTAGACGAGGAAGGTAAACCGGACAGAGGGACGAAATGAGCCATCTTCGAAAATCTGTCTACCACTACCCAAATAGTATTGTGATTCTTACTTGGTGGCAAATCAGTAACGAAATCCATACTAATATGGGTCCAAGGCTTGGACGGAATGGGTAGTGGTCGCAGCAACCCTGCTGGAGTTCTGCGGGAGGATTTGAACTGAGAACATAAATCACAGGAAGCAATAAACTCTTTGACGTCTCTCCTCATTGAAGGCCACCAGTAACTACGAGAGAGAATCTCAAAGGTCTTATGTTCACCGGCGTGTCCAGAAAAACGAGAGGCATGGAACCACGAAAGGATTTTCCTCCTCAGAGTAGGAGGCACGAGGGTCTTCCCAAATGGTAGCATTTTGGTGGATGAAGCAGCCAGAGAAATACATTTGGGGTCTAGAATAGCATGGTTGGGAACCTCTTCTACATCAGAGGACGTCACAAAAGCTCGAGATAGAGCGTCAGCTTTCTTGTTCTTAGCAGCTGGTTTGAAGGTTATAATTAATTCAAAACGGGAAAAGAAAAGAGACCATCTTGCTTGACGAGGGTTCAAGCATTGAGCAGATTGCAAATATGACAAGTTCTTATGATCCGTGAAGATCGTCACCGGATGGCGAGCTCCTTCCAACAAGTATCTCCATTCCTCTAATGCAGCTTTGATGGCCAGCAACTCCTTGTCCCCGATAGTATAGTTTTTCTCTGCGGGCAGAAGACCCCGAGAGTAGAAGGCACAAGGATGTAATTTTTGTTGCTCCGAGCGTTGGGAGAGAATAGCTCCTAAGCCCACATTAGAGGCATCTACTTCTAGGAAGAAGGGGAGTGTCACATCAGGTTGTCGCAGAATGGGAGCAGACGAGAAGGACTCTTTGAGGATTTGAAAGGCTTGGAGAGCCTCAGATGACCATTGCTTAGTATTAGCCCCTTTCCGAGTTAAGGCCACAATGGGAGATGCAATGGATGAGAAGTCTTGAATGAAGCGTCTATAGTAATTGGCAAAACCTAAAAAACGCTGGATGGCACGAAGAGTAGTTGGCTGAGGCCAATGTAGTACAGCATTTACTTTGTCTGGATCCATCTTCAGGCCAACTCCGGAAACTATATACCCCAAGAATGGAATCTGGGGTAACTCGAATGAACATTTTTCCAATTTACAGAACAACGAGTTTTTCCGTAGTCTGGAGAGGACCTCTGCCACATGTTGGTGATGAGAAGGCAGGTCCTGTGAGAAGATCAATATGTCGTCCAGGTAGACAACGACACATACATATAATAAGTCCCGAAAGATCTCATTGATGAAACCCTGGAAAACCGCGGGGGCATTACATAGCCCGAAGGGCATTACTAAATATTCGTAATGCCCATCTCTGGTGTTAAACGCGGTCTTCCATTCGTCACCGGAACGGATTCTAATTAAATTGTAGGCACCACGAAGATCCAACTTAGTAAATATCCGAGCTCCCTTGATGCGATCAAATAGCTCAGTGATCAGCGGAATGGGATACCGATTCTTGATAGTAATGGCGTTGAGTCCACGAAAATCTATACAAGGGCGTAATGATCCATCCTTCTTTTTGACGAAGAAGAACCCAGCTCCAGCGGGAGAGGTGGAAGGTCGAATGAACCCACGCTGGAGATTCTCCTGTATGTACTCAGATGTGGCTTGAGTTTCAGGTAACGAGAGAGGATAGACCCGACCCCTGGGAGGAGTCTTGCCAGGTAGAAGGTCGATCGGACAATCCCAAGAACGATGAGGAGGAAGACGTTCAGACTGAGCTTTATCAAACACATCGGCAAATGAAGCATACTGAGGAGGGAGTCCCGGGGAGGAAGATGAGATGGAAGATTGCTGTACTTTAAGAGGAATAACTTGAGAGAGACAACGATGGTGACATTCAGGCCCCCAAGACGTAACTTGAGGGGTGCGCCAGTCAATCTGGGGAGAGTGACATTGAAGCCATGGAAGGCCTAAGACAATCGGACTTGTCGTAACAGGAAGAATTAAAAACGAAATTTCTTCATGGTGTAGTACACCAATCTGAAGGGTTACTGGAGACGTACTCTGGGTGATGAGACCATTGATGAGACGTGATCCATCTATAGCCGTCACAGTAATGGGTGTTTTTAAAGTGATCACTGGTAGGGACCATTGATTCACTAGTGATTTAGAAATGAAATTTCCTGCTGCTCCGGAATCAATCAATGCCTGTGACTCAAAGGATTTGGTAGCAAAGGAAATCGTAACATCGAAAGCGCAGACTTTAGATTTCATAGACAATGGAGAGGACTCCAGGGACCCTAACTTCACCTCTCCAGAACTAGTTAGGGCCTGGCATTTCCCGATTTCTTAGGGCAAGAACTGAGCATATGTGTGGAATCAGCACAATAGATACAGAGTCTATTCTTTACTCTTCGTTTCCTCTCTTCTAAAGATAATTTGGAACGTCCTATCTCCATGGGAATCACAGAAGGTGAAACTGGACGAAATTGAGGGTTTAAACGAAGAGGTGCTTTAGCAGAAGTTGTTTTCTCAGATTCTCTTTCACGAAATCTCATGTCTACACGATGGCAAAGAGAGATCAAATCTTCTAGTGACGAAGGAAGCTCTTGGGTAGTCAGTGCATCTTTAATTTTATCGGAGAGCCCCTGCCAGAAGGCGGCAACTAATGCTTCAGTGTTCCACTGAAGTTCAGAGGCTAAGATCCTAAATTGAATGACATACTGTCCTACTGTATGGGAGCCTTGTCGCAAACGAAGAATGCTGGAAGCAGCGGAGGTCACACGACCTGGTTCATCGAACACACTTCGGAACGTGGAAATGAATTTGGCACTATCTTGTAGAATTGGATCGTTTCTTTCCCACAGAGGGGAGGCCCAAGCCAGGGCTTGTCCAGAAAACAATGAGATAAGATAGGCCACTCTGGAACGATGGGTAGAAAAATTTTGAGGTTGGAGTTCAAAATGGACTGAACATTGGTTAAGGAAACCTCTACAAGTTTTGGGGTCCCCGTCATATTTTGACGGAGTAGGCAGGTGAAGCGTAGGAGCTGTAGACACCTGGGATGGCACTGGGGAAACGGAGGAAAGCACAGGAGCTTCAATACTAGCTGTAACAGTCTGTCCAGATGTTCCTTGGGAGGTTAACGATTGGTAACATTGAAGTAACAGCTGTTGGCGAGCATCCTGTTGCTCCACACGGCTGACCAGATGCTGCAGCATCTCTTTAGCAGTAGGTTCCGTATCTGGGTCTGTCATGGCCTGATCTTACTGTCACGGGCACTAGGAGTCTTTACCCAGGGATCACCAGGTGATAGGCTTACCAGAGCAGTATAGGTGGTAATATGGTACTCTGGTAGCAGGGTGATCACGGAACAGGAAATAGCAGATGATGAGATGCTCAGGAAAGTCTATGACTAGCAGCACTGGCAATATGGAGGTAGTAATACACGAGGAACTGTATGGACAAAGGACACGTGAAGGTAGTCAGTGGTCTGCGGAAGCAAGTTGTACCACTGCTATAGTGAGGAGGAATGTCCAACAGAAACGAGGAGGTGATGAGAGTCAGCGGTCTGCGGATAGCAAGTTGTACCGCTGTCTGAGTGAAGGAATGGAATCCAAGTGGAGGTATCCGGGGAGTCAGTGGTCTGCGTTAGCAAGTTGTACCACTGCTATGTGAGAGGATACTGGAACAGGTGAAACTGTAAACAGGAGTCAGTGGTCTGCCACTAGCAAGTGGTACTACTGAATATATATGTGAGGAGGTGCACGGGGAGAGACTGCAACACAATATATACACGGGCACCTTGACTTTGATCCACAGTAATATGCACAATATAAATGTATAAATGACTGAACAACACTGCCAATATAGAAAGTCTCTTGAAGCAATCCGGCATGAGATAACACAGTCAATGATGGCAGTAGAGTCAGCAGATAGTACACTCCAGAGGAGAACCAACACAGTCCAGCAAGGTATGCAATACACAGCACAGTCAATGGGAAGTATGCATACCGTGGTTCAGGAGAAGGCAGTCAGACAGGAGTGCAGAGATACCTGAAGGGCAGGAGGCCAGCAGGATACAAGTCCCTGGATGGGTGAAGCAGGGGTCTAGCAGGTGCAGCGCACAGGTAGGTAGACCAGCAGGGAACACAGGAAGGCGTGGAGAGCGGATCAGCAGTAGATGGATGAGTAGCGCTGAGAAGTAACAGCAGCGGGTCTCTGCGGGAACACGGAGGTAACCAATAGCAACCAGCAGGTGCAGTAACGATGGGACACCGGAGCAGAGTTGAACTGGAACAGATGATCACGGAGAGTAGCGGGTAGCAATAGTGGCAGCAGACTCAAGGAAACACGGTAGAGTTGACAAGGACTGAAGACTGAAGCGCACAGAGGCAGCGGATAGGAATCAGTTAAACAGTCACGATGAAACACAGACGGGTTGCAGGTTGAAGACTGTAGTGCACGGAGGCAGCGGATAGGAATCAGCTAGCAGTCACGATGATGAAACACAGACGAGTTGCAGGTTGAAGACTGTAGTGCACGGAGGCAGCGGATAGGAATCAACCAAACAGTCACGATGATGAAACACAGACGAGTTGCAGGTTGAAGCCTGTAGTGCACGGAGGCAGCGGATAGGAATCAGCTGGCAGTCACAATCATGAACAGGTGAGTGGATGTGGTTGAAGCCTGTAATGCACGGAGGCAGCGGATAGGCATCAGCTAACAGTCCCAATGATACATGGTAGAGTTGAAGTGATTAGAAGACTGTAGTGCACGGAGGCAGCGGATAGAAATCAGCTCACAGTCACCATGATACAGTAGATGGTAGAAGTGGTATGGGAACCACAGTAGCAGAAGTGGTTTGGAAACCACAGAGGTAGAAGTGGTTTGGAAACCACAGGGATCAGCAGGGCTGAATAAACAAGGAAACACAGGAACACCTTCAGAGACTCATGGGGAATGAGACTCCAAGATCAGGCAACTAGGTGTTGACCACAGGTGCTTAATATAGGGAGGTTGCCTGATCTGCCAATTAAGTTAAAGGAACATACACTGGAGGTATAGAAAGGGCTGCGCATGCGCAGTCCCTCAGGATGGAGGACGGCCACGGTTCCTAAATGTCCGGGAAGAAGCACTCACAGTCCGGTGAGTGACACTGCATTTCCTTTATACTACAGTACTTATTGAATGTCTGGGTGATTTAAACCAGCAAATATTGCTCTATTTGGCGCCACTATTCCTCCTACCTTTGTGTGTATATATATATATATCTATATATATATATATCTATCTATATATATCTATCTATATATATATCTATCTATATATATCTATATATATCTATATATCTATCTATCATCATCATCATCATCATCATCATTTATTTATATAGCGCCAACATATTCCGTAGCGCTTTACAATTGGGGACAAACGTAATAAACTAATAAACAAACTGGGTAAAACAGACAAAGAGGTGAGAAGGCCCTGCTCGCAAGCTTACATATATATATATATATATATATATATATATATATATATATATATATATATATATATATATATATATATATATACATATATATATATATATATATATATATATACATATATATATACATATATATACACACATACATATACATATATATATACACACATACATATACATATATATATACGCACATACATATACATATATATATACACACATACATATACATATATATATATACACACACACACATTTTTGCGTTGTTTATTTTTACAGATGGAGCCATGAGCATTATAACTTTTTGTTTTTTGATTAACGTAAACACACTCATCAGAATATTGCAGATGTCAGAGCATATGTATATATATATATATATATATATATATATATATATATATATATATATATATATATATATATATATATATATATATATTAGAGATGGGTGGACTCGGTACTGTCCCGCCCGTTCGGAATCGAAATTGAGGCAAAACATCATCATGACGTAGTTGGATCTCAGAGTTCGGTTCTTGCGATATTTAAAAAGCATAAATAACCGCCTACACAGCAATCCATCGCTTTTTGACAGAGGGCGAGAGCAGGGTTAGGTCACTGGCTGTATTAGAGCAGGGACAGAGCAATAATTGTACACCTTATTCTTTGTATTATTATTTCAATTCTAATCTATTCAATTATATTATTATTACCAATTCTAGTAGCAATTGTTAGAGCAGGAAGAGAGGAGGATAGAGGAGGCTTTTTTTTTTTCAATATTTTGCACTACAAGTGCTTTGGGGTGTCCCATATTCCCAAGTGTGATACAAGATTTTTTCTGGCTGCCAAAAGTCATATTTAGCAGCATTATCTATACAATATTTTGCACTACAAGTGCTTTGGGGTGTCCCATATTCCCCAGGGTGATACAAGAATTTTTCTGGCTGCCAAAAGTCATATTTAGCAGAATTATCTATACAATATTTTGCACTACAAGTGCTTTGGGGTGTCCCATATTCCCCAGGGTGAAACAATAATTTTTCTGGCTGCAAAAAGTCATATTTAGCAGAATTATCTATACAATATTTTTCACTACAAGTGCTTTGGCCTCTTTAAAATAGATTCAAAGCAGTCCACATATGAGCAGGATCAGCAAGCAGGTGCTGGCACCAGTTCTGATGGTAGTGTTACCAGTACGTCATCTAGTAAAGCCTATGTAAAAGTACATAGTCTTTTTAAATCAGGGAAAAAAACTCACACCCAAAAATTTTTTACCGTGTTGAAGCGAAAAAGAAGTGTAACTGAGGAAAAATTAACTGCCGATAAAAAAATAATTGCCAACATGCCATTCTACACACGCAGTGGCAAAGAAAGAATGAGGCCTTCGCTTTTCTCTATTAGTGGAAGATCAAAAAATGTTACTGAGCCTTCTTCTTGTACAGTCACTCGTGACCAAGCAAGACCAAGTAATTTGGAGTCTAAAAGTGGTGCACAACTACTGTTACGCGGGAAAGCCAAGCTGCAAGAAAACAGTAAGGCATTAGAGGATAATTTATGCTCTGATTTAGAAATGACACCAATCCCTGTGGAGAGTCCATACACCAGTGTTATGTCTAATCGTGAGCATTCTGTTAGTGTACCCATAAAGAAGGGCCCTTTCAGCAGTTCCGAGTGTAGCCGGTGATACACAAATTGAGGATGCCACTTTAGAATTAGAAGAGGATGAGGGGGAGATTTGTGTAGGCGACGAGGGCGCTAATGATGATGTTGATGAGGATGATGCAGACAGATACCAAATTGCCTTTCTCAATTTCTATTTCTATTCTAGATTCTATAACGGCTGAATAGTTTTCTATTTTACTCCTAGTGGAGAGGGGGTCTGATGCAGACAGATACCAATCTGCCTTTGTCCATTTCTTTTTATATTATAGTCTATAGCGGCTGAATTTTTTACTATTTTCTACAAGTGGAGGGGGGCCTATAGAGACAGAAACCAAACTGGCTTTGTCCATTTCTTTAGATATTTAACTATAAGTGTAGGGTGTAATATACACCCAAATACAATGGCTGCATTGCCAATATGCATAGATAGAGAGGAAGACAATCTGGTTTGTGTGTAGAATTATTGACAGCCTACCAGGAATTAAACTGTTTTTTTCATAATTATACAGCTTTACAATTATATTACTTATCCAAGAAACAGGTGGAGCACTAAATTTGGTTATTTTATGCCCAAAACATTGATTTTTAAACAAAATTGCAAAAGGAAACCAAACAAAACCAAAACTAAAACACGCAAGGGCGGTTTGGCAAAACCAAAACCAAAACCAAAACACAACGGTAATCCAAATCCAAAACCAAAACCAAACCAAAACACGGGGGACAGTGAGCATCTCTAATATATATATACACTGCACATACAGGGTATGGAAATATATACAAAATCATTCAGGGATTTCAGATTCAGAAGCAAAAAATTATGTTTCCTGTATATGCTATTTTCAAATCCAACGTATGCTATCCATGGATTGATGCCGAGCTTATACACAATCAAAGGAAATCTTCCTGCATGCATGCATTACAATCGATCAGAGAACAGAATATATACAACATCTCTTCTGTATAAATCTGCTCTGCTTTATTACATACAAGGTATATACATTTATAGTACGTTTGAGGAACTTGTTCATGTACAAAAACAGCTGATGAATCATAAGATCAGTCTCCTGACAAGCCTGTGGTTGTGCTTGCACTTTAGCCTTATGGTGCAATTTCCCAAAAGCCTTGAGCTAGTAGGTTATTTGTAATTAGCTACTTCTGCAGATTTTTACTTCTGCTTTTAGTCTCTGCAAACTTCTTACAAATTCTAAAATATATCCCTGAGCATATTAAAATGTGAAGCAATCTTAAAGGTAGACTATATTTCATATAAAATATATTATCACTATGCTCACTGTAGGGTGACCATTTATGTTGCTGTTATTTCAGCTGTTGTATGCTGCTTGGAGTGACACCCATTTGAAGTATTCAATCTGTCAATGCCAAACATTGGAATGAAAATATAATTTTCAATTCCTACCAAGTCCAGGAGTGCTTTTTTTTACTTTACCCCTTATTACATCAACTACAAGCACTGTGTAAAGCATCTGGGCGGTATGCAGAATTTATTAGTGCTATAAACAGTAATTTAGTAGTGTACAGTTAAAAATAGAATGGTTAAATTACAGTTTACGGTGCAGTATACACATACGGTAAATTATAGTGCAGATGAACTATAAGACCCAGCATGCAGGTGTCATAAAACAGACACATTATAATGTTCATCTATTTCAGTGGAGTTTTCAGTGTATACATGTTTGCACAGTATGTATATTATTGTACAAAAACGTAAATGACACACTATCACAAGGATTTACATTGTTGGAATTGAAATAAAAGGGTAAACATAGTTGGAATTGAAATAAATCAACTCCAAACACATTGGCTAACCACTTTGCTATAAATATCATTTTTTCTACTGTATGTTCGGTCTTCTTGGGATCCCATGGAAAGGATGTAATCAATTGGAAATTTTAAAAAAAACATACAGAACAGTACTCAAATGTTTTAACCTCTTAGAAAAGTGCTTTATTATTATTATTATCATCATCATCATCATCATCATCATTATTATTATATTTTAGTATAAAGGGGGTAGGGGTATAAGTGGCATGGTAGCGAGGGTACTGGAATCTCTGGATTGGCATAAATGCGACTCCAGAGTTCCAATTTTACCTACAGTATTACCATGGTACCTGCAACAAATTTGTGCCATTAGAAGCACCGCACTTTTCATATTGAGACTTGAAGCCTCTTGTAAGTACTTGGTTTTATTTGTCCAAATAGCGACCAAATATAACATGGGCTATAACATACATTGGTTATGAATTAAACAGTGATGCTACATAGCCAGTTTTTATTTATTTGTGGAGTTATCCCATTTATGTCCAAGCACATGCACACATCAATTTAGTCAATAAGACATCCGGAGGTAGATTAAGGGTACAGCATTATAAGCAGTTTAATAAAAACTTAAAACTTTTTAAACCTCTAAAAAGCAATATAATGTGTTTTCATGAAGCGCCACCTTGCATTACAATAATGGCAGTGTGATGTGCTGGGTGTCACATTAAAACCTTTATTTTACAAACATGCACATTTGTATTGATAAGTCAACAGTCTCACATTAAGTTTTATGTATATTTATTAATGTAATTTATTGCAAAATGTAGGTTGCTAAGGCCCTTCTTTGTAAAAGTAGGATTTTGGTGCTTAACATTCCTGATTTAAAAAATGTGCATATGCAGCAGCTTTAAAGATGAGTATCAACCCATTCACACATGACTAACACATACTTATAAAATGGATTTAGGCTGTATCTTGCATATGTGCAGTGGCCCTTACATTGTCCTTCTTGGTACCAAACAATAATGTTTATATAGAGCATTTTTTAGTGAGAAAATGTTTTGTTTCTTTTAATCAAAATGTTGAGGTATTTCATATTTCATGATAAGGGTGACATAGAATTAAACATTGTGTTATGTGTGATGAAATCCTATAGTGCACATCTAATATGGGATTTTCTCAGTCTCTGAATGTAATTTTGTCTTCGTATGTTTGTTAAATTCAGTAACATAACTCCAGAAACAGATACATGCCACAGACTGAGTCCAAATTCAACAGGAGTGTATACTGTAGGAAATAGTCTTTCCAAATTAAGTCTCATCAATTTTTAGTTTCGTTCCTACCTTTGTCGTCACCTGAACTTTAAATATTTTTTAATGGTCAGTCTCTTTATTGCACAGAATATCTGAAGGCATACTGGTGATCTGCAAATACTATGTTATAGCTAGTTACTCCTATAGCAACATTATGGTAGGATTCACATTGTCACAGTACATTGAGTACTCTAACGACAATGATCTTAACCTGAAATTCACCACCAACATCAGCACGAACAAAGAGGACTTCTTGGACCTTACAATCTATATGGAAGATGGGACCCTGAACACCAAAACTTTCATAAAAGAAGTAGATTGTAATAACTGCATCCCAGCAGACACCAACCACCTCAAACTGTGGCTACATAACATGCTGGGAGCCCATTTCAAAAGACTCGAAAGAAACTGTTCAACCCTCCAAAACCTTGGAGATCAAGCTAACAACCTGAACTAAAAATTCCAGGAAAGATATTAATACATGCTTCATCTGTATTGCTTTAGAATATTTTATAGTAAAGAACAGAGAGATGCGTCTTGTAATAATCTCATAATTTTGTTGGATCAAGGCATCAATGATTTCAATCCTCTGCCTGCAATACACAGATAGCAATATTAAAGTAACATATACAGTATATTGTGCCTTTACCTACAGTATCAAACAATCATTGTAGTATAGTAAAGATACTCTTTAACTTTCTGTGGATACTTGCCCAGTTTTCTTACCATGCCATGAGATTATAATAAAATTGTTTTCTTGATATGGAAATCCCTATATTTAATCATTTCCTTTACATGAACAGAACAGTCATGACAGATTTGTACATTTTCATAATTCATTTCATCAAGTTCTTTGGCTCACTACCATGATCCCTATGATCTGAAAACCTGAAATCTTCTATGCACACCAAGAGGTCCCGAAGACACTGGAAGTAATTTGGCAAAATGGCTGGATCTCATGTGGTTTAGCTATATGTGTGGCCAATCTGGACATCAATCATTGTACCCAGAACAGGATTGGCCCTCGTGTATTACTACATTAAGAAATATAATCACCACACCTGCACCTAGCTTCTACCCATCTGTCAAACAACAAATCAACAGCAACTTCTCCTATTTAAAAAAAAAAACATGATTAAAAATATTTACAAAAAATAAAACGGTAATAAAAATACAAAAAAATAGTTGAATGTGTAATATTCTTATATTTCACATTAGAGGACGTGTCATTCCTTATATAATTTTGCCAATAATTTATGTAGCACCTCAAATGTGTTTATTTATTGATAACAATAAAAACAATACTGTATATGAAGACAGAGTATTGTATACACATATGTTTTAGGTAGGTATGGTATCTTGTCTTAATCTGTTTTAAATTATTTTTTGTTTCTTGTTTTAAGTCTTTGTTTTTTATTGCTGCTTGCTAAGCATTCATCCTACCATTTATTCTGTTTCTTTGTTGCAAGAGGCTCTTTGATCTGTGCTTCCAGGAATTCCATTCATCCTGAATCTTTGTAGCATTTGAGTATCTGTTGTTTAACTTCTGTCTCATAGTTGTCTCATAGTCTATTTACTACTGGTTACCGAAATTCTGGTGGTGTAAATGTAGTGCAGGTGCATTGGTTAACCTCAAGAGTCTATAACTGTACATAGATGTGTGCTACGCAAATATTATATAAATATTTTTTGCACAACAAAAAGGACTGACCAGGGTAATATACGGTGTGACGGTATAAGTACACTGCTGCATTTTATTATATGCAAAATATGTAAAAACAAGATTCGGTTTTAAGATATTTAAATGAGCTTACAGGAGTGGAGAATGCACATGTATGAAAATATTGCTGATTTTACTTGCCACTGCCGGGCTTTTAAGCCACATAAAATAACCAGAAACTTAACTTAGGAGTAAAGGAAGGAAGTACTTTTCCAGAAAGTTTAGCAATGTCCCTTGCAATATGTGCATAGATGTAGACATAAAACAATATCGTCAATAAATATAAATACAAATATTTATACATTCAAATAAAGCCAACTGTTACTCTCAGGACTTATATCTTCTATAACATGAATGATGATGAAATAGGGCATCACGGTGGCGTAGTGGTTAGCACTTCTGCCTTACAGCACTTGGGTCATGAGTTCAATTCCCGATCATGGCCTTATCTGTGTGGAGTTTGTATGTTCTCCCCGTTTTTGCGTGCGTTTCCTCCGAGTGCTCCGGTTTCCTCCGAGTGCTCCGGTTTCCTCCCACACTCCAAAAAAAAAAATATATATATATACTGGTAGGTTAATTGGTGTTAACAAATTAACCCTAGTCTGTTTGCCTGCCTGTGTCTGTCTGTCTGTCTGTCTGTCTGTCTGTCTGTCTGTGTGTGTGTGTTAGGGAATTTAGACTGTAAGCCTCAATGGGGCAGGGACTGACTGATGTGAGTGAGTTCTCTGTACAGCGCTGCGGAATTAGTGGCACTATATAAATAAATGGTGATGATGATGATGAAATAGTAGAGTGTGCTTAGTGGTGCAGTTGGATATAAGAGGATCTTCTGCCCCATGTGGAGCAACAGGTATTTTGGCCTGTTTCATTCAGTGGTTCTCACAGAATATAGAGCCCAGGAGGGAGTCATTAACACTAAGGGCCCCATTTAGAGTTAGGCAAGGGTGCTGTGAAGATAACGGGTTTAACGTAACCTTCTGGACTGCACCTATCCAAGGTTCAAAATCACCCAGGCAAATATCCGAAATAACACAAATAAGTTTATTTAACAAAATGGTAGCACAAAACAGCAATAAACAGATGTAAATAATAACTTTAAACACCTAACTCTACAGTCTGGCATAGACAACATACAGGGTACAGCGTCGGACTGGCCCACAGGACTACCGGTAAAATTACCGATAGGCCCGGCTACCTTACGGCCACACCCCCTTTTAGATGTGGGCGGAGCTTACCTGGAGGCCAGTTGTTCACACCAGGGTGCTCACATTGCTCTCCGGCGTCCCCGCTGCTGCGGATGACTGGCTGTCACTGACAGCCAGTCATCTTTTACCTTTCACATGCGATCGCAGCTGCGATCATGTGACCCGCCCACTCACCCTGTCAGCTGATGTTCCCGCGCCGCTGAAGGGAGAAGATCAGAGAGGCTGCATCAATTAACTTTTGGGTAAGTATACTTTAACCAGTTGTTTATATTGTTTGTGCTAAAACAATCATTTATGTATTACAGTTTTTTATCTTGATAACACTGGATTACAATGTTATTAGTATTGGTTTTGATATTAATTAAGCTTTGTTGATCATTACACACACCCAGTATTAGATACACATTACAGTCCAAATAGGTGCGTATGTTTGTATCCTTGTGTGTCCCACTTCCCCCCTGATTTGCGCCCATCCCATAAAACCCTGTAAATTTTCATTTTTTTGAGTACTGGCAGGATACTCTACCCCCTGGGAATAGTGGCAGCTTCACCCTCTTCACCTTCTTTTTATTTTTAACAGAAAGTACTATCATCATTGGACAATGCATTTTAGTTTCTATGCCATTTTAAGATTTATTTTGGAAAATTATTCTTGATTGTTTTTGTTATTATTAAATTGTTTATTTTATCTGAACCCTGGATACATGTGGTTTATGTATCGATTGATATTATATCAACTGACACACATTTAGGTGGAGCTCCTCCCAGTGCTGTATATCTTTTTGTGTTTTTATACAGCAAAGTTTGTTTAAACAGAGATCAGGATCCAGACACCTTTACATTTAAATACACAATGGGGTATATTTACTAAGCTGCGGGTTTGAAAAAGTGGGGATGTTGCCTATAGCAACCAATCAGATTCTAGCTGTCATTTTGTAGAAGGTACTAAATAAATGAAAGGTAAAATCTGATTGGTTGCTATAGGCAACATCCCCACTTTTTCAAACCCGCAGCTTAGTAAATCTAGCCCAATGTCTTCCTCTGTAATTAAACTTCGAGCTCTGTCTGTAGACCGATTTCCTATGCTAGCACACATAGATCAAAGCTAAAGGAAGACAAGAAACTCCCTGGTGTGATGTCCATTCATACAGGACTGGTGGACAATAACCCTTTTGCCTAGACTGAAACAATGGACTAGTCTGCATGCTAACGATGCAAGCCGGCAGTTATTTTACTACTTTTAAAATAGAATATACACAAGCTTAAATATGACTGAGAAATATGGGGAACCAGACGGCTAAAAAAAGTATGTGTTTTTATAGTCTGCAGTTGACAGGTTGAGGTGATATTAATACCTCGTTTCCCCACAGGTGTAAATGCATTTCTTTTGCATATAATAAAAATAATACCTAATTTTGCATGTAGCATACAAATACTGGGCAGCTCTAGTTTATACTGTTATTTACAGTTGAGCTAGGACATTTTTTACTTGACTCTCCACTGCAGTGGAACATGGTTTTGTACCTTTTTGTTAGATTTACCTCTAACTTTAAATGAGGCCCTAATTGACCTTACTTTCTTAGGATCATCTACCTAATAGCAGGTTGTGCTCCAATTGGCACTCAAAACACCACATACTTTTGTTGGGACATTGGCTCAAGAAACATTTTTGAAAGCTTGGGCCAAAGATGTACCAGTGGTGGGTCTGTACTCTGAAAAGCTTATTCCACTACATTCCACAAAATCTTGGTTGAGTTGTCATCTGGTGACTGGGAGGCCATTACATTACCTGCCTGTTTATGACCACATGACCACTGTGTTGCTATTTCCGATACATTCATGTCAGTGGGTCTGGTGCCCACTACAACAGCACTTTCAAAGTCACTAAACATGATTTGCCAGCCAGCTTTTAATATCATTGTCTGCACATATAATATTAATTGAAATCTATGTGTTCTTTATAAAATGGAAAGAAAGTTGTCAGCGCTTATCCTTTAAACTGCATATCTGTGTGTGTCTAGCAAAATGAAAACATGAGGTATTAGTTTATATTTTGATCAAAAGACTTAAGCCTGCATCCCACGTCAAGGGTACCTCATTATATGCAGGTCCTACACTGACCTATATGCTTTAAACACTATTAAAATGCAGTTAAAATCAGATGCACTCACCTCCCAGGTATAGGGGTTTACATCTAGCAAAGGCTGGCTTGTGAGCCACACCCAAATGTGCCTTAAATAGGCTTGATAGACAGCTGCTATGACAAAAAGGCAATATTGCCTTTAATAGTGTTTAAAGCATATAGGTCAGTGTAGGACCTGCATATAATGAGGTACCCTTGACGTGGGATGCAGGCTTAAGTCTTTTGATCAAAATATGAACTAATACCTCATGTTTTCATTTTGCTAGACACACACAGATATGCAGTTTAAAGGATAAGCGCCGACAACTTTCTTTCTGTTTTGTATACATATATGGGCATTTATATTGCCACGCAGCTGGTACCACATACAATATGGAATATACCGAGCGCGGGCTTGTTGCCAAGCAGCTGGTACCATATATAATGTGGGACGTACCGAGCGCGGGCTTATTTTTCTTTGGTTTTGTTTCAAAATATTGCCTTTTTGTCATAACAGCTGTCCATCAAGCCTATTTAAGGCACATTTGGGTGTGGCTCACAAGCCAGCCTTTGCTAGATGTAAACCCCTATACCTGGGAGGTGAGTGCATCTGATTTTAACTGCATTTTAATAGTGTTTAAAGCATATAGGTCAGTATAGGACCTGCATATAATGAGGTACCCTTGACGTGGGATGCAGGCTTAAGTCTTTTGATCAAAATATGAACTAATATCTCATGTTTTCATTTTGCTAGACACAAACAGATATGCAGTTTAAAGGATAAGCGCCGACAACTTTCTTTCTGTTTTGTATACATATATGGGCATTTATATTGCCACGCAGCTGGTATCACATACAATATGGGATATACCGAGTGCGGGCTTGTTGCCAAGCAGCTGGCACCATATATAATGTGGGATATACCGAGCGCGGGCTTATTTTTCTCTGGTTTTGTTTCAAAATATTGCCTTTTTGTCATAGCAGCTGTCCATCAAGCCTATTTAAGGCACATTTGGGTGTGGCTTACAAGCCAGCCTTTGCTAGATGTAAACCCCTATACCTGGGAGGTGAGTGCATCTGATTTTAACTGCATTTTAATAGTGTTTAAAGCATATAGGTCAGTGTAGGACCTGCATATAATGAGGTACCCTTGACGTGGAATGCAGGCTTAAGTCTTTTAATCAAAATATGAACTAATACCTCATGTTTTCATTTTGCTAGACACACACAGATATGCAGTTTAAAGGATAAGCGCTGACAACTTTCTTTCTGTTTTGTATACATATATGGGCATTTATATTGCCACGCAGCTGGTACCACATACAATATGGGATATACCGAGCGCGGGCTTGTTGCCAAGCAGCTGGTACCATATATAATGTGGGACATACCAAGCGCAGGCTTATTTTTCTCTGGGTCTTTATAAAATGGTCATAAATTTGTATTTTATAACTACTTATCTACACTCTGGGCCTGAGTCATTAAGGAAAGCAAGGCAAAAAAGAGGAGTAAATGTTCTCCGAGACAAACCATGTTACAATGCAAGGGGTGCAAATGAGTTTCTTATCTTGCACATAAGTTAAATACTGGCTGTTTTTTCATCTAGCACACAAATACTTGATAGCTTTATATTTACAAATATAAAGTTGATCTACAACATGCCCTATCCCAACTATAAATCCATCCCCACATTTTAAATTTACCTCCCCCCTCCAATGCAACACGGTTTTGCTCAGGTACAGAGTTACTCCTTTTTAATGCTTTGCTCTCCTTAATGACTCGGACCCTCTGTATTTTACTTTTTATAATGTTACACAGGACTCTATGGAGTTTCTAGGGAAAGATCGGAATTCTAGCATAACTACTACAACTGTCTCGAGTTTGGTGGGTGGTGATTTGAGGGCTCTGTCCCATCATTCAGACAGCTTTATCCAAAAATGTCGGAGGTATCTCTATTTCAATGCTGCTCTGCATAGCAATGAAGGTTAGGGCAGCCTAATGCTTCAAAAGTGCAAGGCAAGCTCCCGGGGCTATGACCATGACTCCTGTCCCGATTCTCGAGCTTCAAAGTTTGGCAAAAGCCTATAAGAGTCACATTTGGACAAGCCTGAAAGTAAAATCTTATGTACATATGGAGAATTTACTTTTTTTTTTCATAGTGCCGCAAATGTTACTGTCTGGCCATGGAACAAAAGCCCCAAATACAAATAAACTATTGTTTAGATTTCACATTTAAAGTACAGATACTCTTTTGTTACACACAGACATAAGCTACATAGCATATCTTTGTCATCATTATTCAAAAAATCCAGACACACCTCTCAACCAGGATTCTAAAAAAACTCTAGGTGGAATATCCCACTGTAAAAAAAATGATGTAAAATAGAGCCCTTTTACACGTGCACAAAAATCTGTATTTTACAAATATGCACATTTGTATTGATGAGTCAACAGTCTCTCATTAAGTTTCATGTATATTTATCAATGCAATTTAATGTAATATGTAGATTGTAAGGCCCGTCTTTATATAAGTAGGATTTTGGTTCTTAACATTCCTGATTTAAAAATGTGCATATGTAGCAGCTTTAAATATGAGTATCAACCCATTCACACATGACTAACACATCCTTATAATATGGATTTTGGCTGTATCTTAAGTTTTCTTGCATATATGCAAGGGCCCTTACATTGTCCTTCTTTGTACCAAACAATAATGTTTATATAGAGCAATTTTTTGTGAAAAAATGTTTTGTTTCTTTTAAGCAAAATGTTAAATGTTGAAGCATTTTATCTTTCATGATAAGGGTGACATAGAATTAAAGATTGTGTTATGTGTGATGAAATACTATAGTGCACGTCTGATATGTGATTTTCTCAGTCTCTGAATGTAATTTTGTCTTCGTATGTTTGTTAAATTCAGTAACATAACTCCAGAAACAGATACATGCCACAGACTGAGTCCAAATTCAACAGGAGTGTGTACTGTAGGAAATAGTCTTTCCAAATTAAGTCTCATCAATTTTTAGTTTCGTTCCTACCTTTGTCGTCACCTGAACTTTATATATTTTTAATGGTCACTCTCGCCCAAAATATCTGAAGGCATACTGGTGATTTGCAAAAACTATGTTATAGCTAGTTACTCCTATAGCAACATTATGGTAGGATTCACATTGTCACAGTACATTGAGTACATTAACGACAATGATCTTAACCTGAAATTCACCACCAGCATCAGCACGAACTAAGAGGACTTCTTCGACCTTACAATCTATATGGAAGATGGGACCCTGAACACCAAAACTTTCATAAAAGTAGTAGATTGCAACAACTACATCCCAGCAGATAGAAACCACCACAAACTGTGACTACATAACAAATTGGGAGCCCATTTCAAAAGACTCAAAATAAACTGCTCAACCCTCCAAAACCTTGAAGACCAAGCTAACAGCCTGAATTAAAAATTCCAGGAAAGATATTACTATCCAACACTACTGGAGAAGAAATTTGACAAATCAAAAAACACAAAAGGGGAGCAACTGCTCAACTACAGAAAAAGGAACAAAAGACAGAGATAAAACAACTACTCTTCATTACTCAATACAGCTGCACCCACAAAAAACTGGAAACCGTTTTAAAAAAAACACTGTCAAATCCTCTTCCAGGATAAGATATTGAAACAGACACTGCCCAAAAGATTGAAAAGCATCTCCAAAAAAAAGCAAAGAAACGTAAAAAGAAACTTACCACGTGCTACATTCCAGAAGAATTTCCCACAACCCTTACCTGGCTTTACGAAAACAAAAACGGCTTCTCCTATTGCAACAGATGCGTAGCCTGTAAAACCAGCAAACTAAATACCACAAAACCAACTACAGAGATCACCTTAAACTAGAGATGCTCACTGACTCCCGTGAAGTGGTTTTGGTTTTGGTTTTGGCAAAACCACCCTTGTGTGTTTTGGTTTGGCTTTGGATCTGTATTTATTTTTAGAAAAATGGCTAAAATATGCTAAAATCACGTACTTTTGCTCTTTTTTTGATCCTACATTATGATTAACCTCAATAACACTAATTTCAAGTAATTTGCAGTCAATTTTGACAACCTCACAGGTTACATTATTATTTTCATACACTTTTGGACAAATACTGCATCGATCTGGCTGGATGGTAAGTGACAGAGCAATGACTCAAACACATGGCAGTTCCTATCACATCTAGGGCACATTGGCACATAGCAGTGGCAGAAAAGAAAAGTGGGGCAATTTGGAATTGTCCTTGGATCATGAAACCAGTTATGGTTCATTTGATCGCTACACCTGTTTCTTGGATAAGTGAAGTAATTCTACAGCTAATACATGGCAACGAGCGCTGCCCCCCCCCTTCCCCCGGATGTGTGCTTTTATCAGACACACAACAATACAGGGTGCCAGACAATGCACTGAAAAGAGCCATTGTTATTCCCAGCAAAAAGCCAGTTCATCAGTGAGCTTCGAATCAGCCACAATTCCCACAAACTTATAATTTAGTTAGGTACTGTGACTGGATCACTGATAAATAACTTTTGGTATAAATTTATTTAAAGACATAGCGCAGGGTTCTTATTTATATAATTGCACGTGCACTTATTTTTGATATTGTGGATATTGTGAGATAAAAAAAATTGTTATTTCTGAGACCACGGAAGAAATTTGTCTCTTGTTTAACCTTTCTATAGGATATGCCTATTTCTGATGTTTATATCTGATAAAATAAGCCTTTCTTTACAAAGTCTCTTGTGTTTTGTGATGTGGGAAACTGGCTTTTTTTTGGTTTTTGTTGTTCTGTGTGAATATGTATTCCGAACGGTCTGATGTTAATTAGATATTTTGATGTGTAAAGGTCCAACATTAAAGGTAGGAACTTTTAATTAAGACTGGCTCCTGCATCCTCTGCATCTGAAAACCAGATCTAGGACATCACAGCGTTTCTAGAATTTCACATATAAGTGTAAATATGGCTAGTTTTCCAATGCATGTAAATCCATGTTTGTGTAAATAGAGTGCATCCTGATTCTAAAAATAGCCTGTGTCCAAATCTGTATAAATGCACTGACTTGTACACTGAAATGTATCATTCTGATGTTCCATCTGACCTGACCACTGATACCTTAAATCAGTGTAACTGTCCTTGTCAGGACACTTGAGCAATAAACATCACTCTGCTTCAAGACCCTGCTTGACAATTTCTTCAATATTGCTGTAATCCTGTGACCTGCCGATTAGGTTGGACCCAGCTCTCCAATACCACCGGTCTGCCGCTACCCTGCAGCTCTGGTCACTGTGATAGGCCAGGGGGGATCCATCCACATCAACCCTGATCTAAACGGTCCGGAGCTACCAGCCCAAGTGTACCAGTACAGGAGTACACTAGCAGTGACATTTATCCAGAAGGAACGTGGTTCTGAGTGCCATAAAGGAGCTCAGTGGTGGCAGGATTGTAAGCCCCTCCTACTGCGGCAACAGGGCACATTTGGGATAGCAAAAGGGAACAGTGGCAAAGTAAGCCCAGCCGGTTCCCAGCAACAACAGAAAGGTTGGCATAGGCGGTCCATCCTGTCACAGGTACCTTTCATGTAAGGTGCAGATTACAAACACTTGATGAAAGTGGACTGGGAGAGCGTACAAGGCGCTCTCCCAGTCCACTGCCCCCTATATCACTGACCTCCTCTTCATTCACACTCCTGCCCGCTCTCTGCGCTCGGCCAATGACCGTCGCCTCTCCTCCACTCTGATTACCTCTTCCCACTCCAGAATCCAAGACTTCTCCCGCGCTGCCCCACTTCACTGGAATGACCTGCCTCGCTCCATCCGTCTCTCTCCCACTCTTAGCTCCTTCAAACGGGCACTAAAAACCCACCTTTTCCTCAAAGCCTACCCCTGCCTCCCCTCCTTTATACGCCAACTCACTCCCTCTGTACTTGTGTTGTGTTCACCCTCCCTTAGGATGTAAGCTCATTGAGCAGGGCCCTCCTCCCTCTTGTGTCCTTACCAGCTCTTCTGCTCCATCTCTACCGCATTAGCCTGCTTAGAGCTCCTGAAGTGTCAGTATTTTTTTGTTTACTGTTCAGTAATGTAATACCCTGTACTGTCTACTGTTTGTGCATTGTACAGCGCTGCGGAACTCTTGTGGCGCCTAACAAATAAAGGATAATAATAATAATAATACTAATGAAACACCTGCAAAGTGGAAGGTAATACATATACATGTCTATTTAGACATCCATGCTTACAATACTTCTGCAAGCAACATTGTTATTTGTTAATAAAACTGTTGTCTTAATACCATTCAAAAATGTTTTAAATAATCCTCCACCATTCTTTGGATGTTGATAGTAGGATCAGGTGGGGTTTTAGCAGAGGTGTCAATAATTCTGGTTAATACTTTTACAGTAGACCAGATGTCAAAATGTTGTGCTGAGTCATCTGCATCATCAATGGGTGTCTAAGATTTTTGCTAAGCACACAACAATATATAGCACATGTAAGTAACATTGGCACACAGCGGTAGCGGAATGGAAAAATGATGCAAGATGAAACTGTCCTTGGGCCCTCCCACCCACGCTTTTGTTAGATCTTAATGACATGCACACTTTAACAAACCAAGCACTTCAGCCACAAAAGTGCCACTCCTTGTGGCTGAAGTGCTTGGTTTGTTTGGGCCCCCACAAAACAAGGTAACAATGGCCTTAAGCCACCTAAGTTAACCGTGGTGTTAATGAATCTACTGTGGCAAAATGTTGTTGTCATCATCCTCAGCCTCATGCTCATCCTCATCAGTATGTACATGATCCTCACACATTATTAATTAATCACCGCTGGAATCCACCATTACAGAAGTCTCAGAATTTTGATGTAATGGGCGCGAAAGGCCTTCCTCGTGGAGCTTGAAGTTCATTTTTATGAACATCACTTTTCCACATTTTGAGGAAGTAGCCTCCTACGCCAATTGCTGACAAGGTTCCCGGCTGTGCTGAAAACTCTTTCCGGGTACACACTGGAGGGTGGGCAGCTTAGGCAGTGCAAAGCGAGTTGGTACATGAGTCTCCAAATTCCCTTTTTTCCCTCACAGTATGTAAAGGGACTGTCTGATGTTTCTATTTCTATGCTGTCATGAAAATAATCCTACACCATGCTTTGGATGTTGATAGTAGGATCAGGTGGAGTTACGGCAGAGGTTTCACGTCTTTTGGTCAATTCTTTCATACCAGACCAAATGTCAAAATTTGGTGCTGAGTCATTTGCATCATCCCTCGGTGTCTTGGGAAAGCTAAGTTTCTTCCTAGCAGCAGTTGAGTGAGAAACTGAAGGAGGAGACGCCGTCCTGTAATGTAAATTTGAGCTATCATCTTGTTCACCAGGAGCTTGTTACATCTCTTCAGATCTGGGTCAGTTGGAAACAAAGAGAAGACATAGCTCTTAAACTGAGGATCAAGCACAGTCGCCAAAATGTAGTGATCCGATTTCAAGATTTTGATAACTCTTGGATCCTGGTGAAACTAATAAAGTACTTGATCTACAAGTCCGACATACTTAGCGGAATTACTTTGTTTAATCTCCTCCTTCAGTTTCTCAAGCTGCTTTTCCAAAAGTCTAATTAAGAGAATCACTTGACTCAAGCTAGCAGTGTCTGAACTCACTTCACAGGTGACTACTTCAAATGGTTTCAGCACCTTGCACAACACGGAAAGTATTCTCCACTGCGCTTGACTAAAATACATCCCCCTCCTTTCCCAATGTCATGGCTTGTGGAGTAAGCGTGGATGGCTTTTCGCTGTTCCTCCATACGCAGCGGCATATATAGGGTGGAATTCCACCTTGTCACACCTCCTGCTTCAGTTGGTGGCAGGGCAAATTAAATTGCTCTTGCAGCTGCTGCAATCTCCTACACGCTGTTACCGAATACCGGAAATGTCCAGATATTTTACGGGTCACAGACAGCATCTCCTGCACGTCCCTGCCATTTTTTAAAAAGCTCTGCACCACCAAGTTTATTGTGTGGGCAAAACAGGGAATGTGATTGAATTCATCCAGCTGTAATGCTCTCACAATATTGGTGGCGTTATCAGAAATGACTTATCCTGAGAGTCCAAGCGGGATAAGCCATGTTGCAATGACATCCCTTAGTTTTTGTAACGGATTGTCAGCTGTATGCCTCTTAGTGAATCCAGTGATATACAGAGTAGCCTGCCTCTGACAAATGTGACGTACTTGGGTAGATGCTGCTGCTGTTCCTGCTGGTGGAGGCGAATCACCAACCCAGTGGGCTGTCACAGTCATATAATCTTTAGTTTGCCCAGTTCCGCTTATCCACATATCTGTGGTTAAGTGTTCAGTGGGTAGAATGGCATTTTGCAGCCCAATAATAAAAATTTTACGAACCTTCTGGTAGAGATGAGGAATAGCTTGTCTACTGAAATGGTGTTGCGATGGAATTTGGGGACACAAGACCTCAAATAACTGTCTAAAACCAGCTGCATTAATAGTGGATATTAATAATAATAATAATAATAATAATAATATATTGGACGTGTCACGAGCCGCGGCGGTACTTACAGCCGCCGCGGCTCGCTTCTCATGCGCCCCAGCGTCCCGGCCGTCACCTTGACGACCGGGACGTCATTTCCTCTTCCTGTCCGGCCGTTACCAGGGCAACGGCCAGACGCTAGTACACTAGCGCTGCGTCCCGGCGGTGCTGGTAGCCGGGCGCATGCGCATAGCAGGCAGCCTGTGGGCTGATTAGGCTTATTAACAGGCATTAGCCTGCAACTGTGTAGGTCAGGGGCAAGCCCTGATTGGCCCTGCTGGATACTAGTAAATTAGCCTGCAGGAGTGTGTTCAACTGCTGATTGGTCTGTGTCTGTACTTAAGGCAATGAGGTCTGCTGCCTCATTGCCGGTTATAGCTTCTGTGCTCCAGTCTGCTGACCTGCTTGTTCCAGTCCCTGTATCCTGTTTCTACGTTTGACTTCCCGTGTATGACCCTTGGCTTCATATTGGACTTCGCTTGTGTTTCCTGTGACCCTGATCCTTGGCTTGTTTACCCGTTCTGCTACTTTGCCTGTGACCTCTGACCTCAGCTTGTTCATCATTACTGTTACCTGCTGCCGGCCTTTGACTCTGCGTGGACCTGACTCTTCTTGCCTGGGTTCTCCCCAGCCGGTACACACTTCACGACCCTCTGTCAGTCTGCGGCCCAGTCTGTCCCCACCATCAGGGGCTCCAGTGAACACCTGACTGGCAGAGTAGACTCCGGGTTGTGTTGTGCCGGCTGGAGGGGTTCCTAACAGGACGCAGATTTAATATGAGCATAGTCGTCATGGCGTCAGTGATCCGCTTTGCGACTGGTTCATACTTGCTTCCTCTTGCAAAGGATTGTTTAACAGTCAATTGTTATAAACTACTAGTAGTCTTCTTCTTGGTCTGCTTCTAGGATGAAGATTCACCCCCAGCAGCAGTGGGACTAGCGCTCAAGAATTCTTCAGAGGAATCAAGGATAGTACAGCAGTCATCTAGCCTTAGCAACTTGGATGCAGGACTAACTCTGATCGCTACTGAGCATATTGATGAGGACGGTGTTGTGGGTGTAGATTGCAGGAGTCGCGATGTAGGTGAGAGAAGGGTCCTAGCTGATGATGGACTGACTGTTATTTTTTTTTACCGTAACTTTCTGATTTTCCCAACACCTTGCCATGAACTTGCGTTAAATGGCGTAACATGGATGAGGTTCCTAGATGGTTAAGGTCCCTCCCTCAACTGACTGTGACTTTACATACACTACAAATGATTAGACAATTGTTGGCAGGATTTGGGTAGAAATAATTCCACACATAAGAAGTGGATTTTTTGGTCTTATGTCCAGGCATGACAATGGCCTTCTTCTTATCACGTGCCAGAACTGCTTCCACTGGTGCAGGACTTACACAAACAACATCATTCTCATCAACATCCTCATTAGCACCGTCGTCGGCTACACAGATATCCCCCTCATCCTGTTAAAATGCCAAAGTGGCATCCTCAATTGGTGTATCACCGGCTACACTTGGGCTTTTCAGGCACAGATCAGCAGAAATGCTGAAAGGGGCCTTCTTTATGGGTACACTATCAGAATGGTCACGATTACAAATAGTACTCGTGGATGGACTCTCCTCAGGGATTGGTGTCATTTCTGAATCTGAACATACATTTTCCTCTAATGCCTTACTGTTTTCTTCCAGCTCGGCTTTTACATGTAAAAGTATTTGGGCACCACTTCTGGAGTCCAAATTACTTGGTCTTGCTTGGTCACCTTACAAGAAGATGCCTCAGTAACAGTTTTAGATCCCGCACTCATAAAAGGCAAATGCCTTATTCTTTCTTTGCCACTGCGTGTGTAGAATGGTATTTTGGCAATTTTTTGATTTTGGCAGATAACTTTGCCTGGATTACAGCTCTTTTTTTTCTTGACCACGGTAAAAGGTGCTTTTTTAGATGTTTGTTTCCCTGAGTTAAAAAGACTATGGGCTAGATTTACTAAGCTGCGGGTTTGAAAAAGTGGGGATGTTGTCTATAGCAACCAATCAGATTCTAGCTTTCATTTATTTAGTACCTTCTACAAAATGACAGCTAGAATCTGATTGGTTGCTATAGGCAACATCCCCACTTTTTCAAACCCGCAGCTTAGTAAATCTAGCCCTATGTACTTTTACATAGACTTTACCAGATGACGATGATGTACAGGGAATACTATCATCAGGACTGGTGGCAGCAGCTGCATGTTGCTCCTGCTCTTCTGTGTACTGCTGTGAATCCATTTGGATAACACCGTACACTTTTTGGTGCAAATTCAGAAGAAAAACAAGCAAGGACTAGTATTTGTATGTAAGCAATGGCAATTAGCAATGGAGCAATGAAGCTCTTGTCTTTGGGTGTATATAACACCATACACTTTTTGGTGCAAATTCAGAGGAAAAGCCTGCAAGGAATAGTGTTTGTATTTCAGCAATGACAATTAGCAATGGAGCAATGAAACTATCCTTTTTGTGTTACCTTTATAACACAGTAGAATTTGACTGCAGAATTACACTAACCCTTCCAGCACTAGTATTTGTATTTTTCTGCAATGAGATTTAACACTGGAGCTATGGAGCTATCCTGAATGTCACTGATTACTTTGTTTAACATTGCTACCACCCTCCTCTTTTAATTATCTAACTTTGTCTGCCCAACTGCTCTACACTCTATGCTACCCCAATCTCAGATCCCCTGTGTTAGGTCTGTCTGATCACGTGACCTGAGAGGCGGGAAATTCAACTTCTCCACTATTTGTTAGGTCTGTCTGATCATGTGAGCTGAGAGGCAGGGAATTCAAACTTCCCCACTATTTAGTCTTCACACTGACACTCTCCTGAGTCAGAGCAACAAGTTCACCTTACTACTATCTCTCTACCACGCATATTTAAGGGTATAACCGGCTTAAGGTTATAAGGTTATGTTTTGTTTAAGGTATTCATTAGTGATACAAGTCTACACATGAAGGTATGTCTTTTTGCAAATAATATGAAGATTTCATACCACAGAAATGGTAAAGCAAATACATAGTGATTTAGAGAAAATAGAAGAATGGACTAAAGTGTTGAATGTTAAATTGAATACATCAGAATGCAAAATAATGCATATTGGGCACAAAAGTCCAAACATAAACTAAACAATGAATGATAATATAATGTCAACAGGAAAAGAAGGGGACATTGGACACTATGAATGTTTAATGATATATGAAATTGAATACACCGTTCATTATAGCAATTAAGACCTTTGAATTGCCTTAATATTATGTGGAGGTGAATAGAGTTTGAACAATATATATTCTATATAGTAATCTATTGGCTATAAAACAGTAACCAAGCAAACACACAGAGTTGAAAGAAATTTTATAGTATCATAACAACAGCAACATTACAATTTCAAAATATTCATGGGGTTGCATGATCATTAAGACTTTATTTATAAATTAAGTTTGAATAACATTTAATATTTATTTGTGTGGGTAGTGACATGCTGCCTTTTTAACAGTGGATATTTCAATAAAATACAGTAACTTCTCAATTTCCTAATTTAATATTTAGCTAGTCCAGAGAATATATGGGGATTAAATGGATGTTGATTCTCCATTTTGATCAATAAAGCTATTAAAATATATCAATAAAGCTATTATGCATTTTTTTCTAATAATTAATTTAAATGATAAACCATTGATTGCCCTGTACACTACTTTCTTTTTTCTTTGTTTATGGTAAATTTTACAGGCATGTGATCTTGTTCTTCCATATGAACTGGAAGTGTTTTCTATTGTAACAGTTTTATGTGTTGAATGGTGCAGGGAAGGTGCTGTTGTAGGATTCGACAGGTATTTCTGGATTATAATTTATAATGCAGAAATTCCTGTCAACAGCCTTATAATGTACTGTACCCTTTATAATTTATAAAGGGAACAGTACTTACTAAATGCAACAATGCATCATCATCATCATCACCATTTATTTATATAGCGCCACAGATTCTGCAGTGCTGTACAGAGAACTCATTCACATCAGTTCCTACCCCATTGGAGCTTACAGTCTGAATTCCCTAACATACACACACAGACCGAGAGAGAGAGAGAGAGAGAGAGAGAGAGAGAGCGAGAGAGAGAGACTAAGGTCAATTTTTGATATCAGCCAATTAACCGACCAGTATGTTTTTGGAGTGTGGGAGGAAACCGGAGCACCCAGAGGAAACCCACGCAAACACGGGGAGAACATACAAACTCCACACAGATACGGCCATGATCGGGAATTTAACTTATGACCTCAGTGCTGTGAGGCAGAAGTGCTAACCACTAAACCACCATGCTGCCTCTAGAATGCACTTAGACATTAGATCATGGTCATTGCTCTTTGTATAGTATATGTTTGTTTGACTAGGAAAGGATTACTTTTGGGAACCTGATCTGCCTAGAGAATCCAGCCACTTGCTGACTGGCCTATGATTGGTTTGGCATCATGACGGGGGGACCCCACGCTGCTGGTTTCCCTGCTATAGGGCCACCAGCCTAGGCAGACAAAGCTTAGTGCTGGTAATAGTAAAATCAGAGGGACCTCATGCTTTTTGTCTCCCCATCTTTGCTAGTACCAGTCTAGGCTGATAGCACTAAAGTTGGCTAAACTGTTTGGTTTCTTTTTTTGGGGGGGGGGGGGGGGGCAGGCAATTTTTTATTCATATTATTCTTGTCGACATTTTAACTGTGCAGACAATATGAACACGTAGACATTATGACTGTCGACATTATGGTGTAGACATTTTCGAATGTTGACAATATCAATATAGACAATTCACATTCAGCCACGTCTTTTTGCTCCATAGATAACACAGCTGCTTGTGCTTGTTGTGTATTAATTCTAACTGTTGTTTTGTAGAATGTACTAAATAAATGATAACTAGAATCTAGTTGTTTGCTATAGACAACATCTGTAGTTTTTCAAACTCGCAGTTTAGTAAATATACCCCCTGATGTTTTTGCCATCAAAAGGGCTTGTTTCTGATTCACACTATATCCTAATAGGGTTATTATTTGTTTTATGGTTAACCTAAAACAAATAATATGGGGGGTGCTACTGGGAGGAGAAGAAGAGCACTAGGTGTCAAACTGACAACCTGGCTGAGAGCTGGATTAAGGCTCTTGGGGGCCTGAGGTAGTTTAGACGGGGGGTCCCTATGATGTAACATGGTTATCATTTTAGACAAATACACAGGCAATACTGTATGTGCACACAGCTCTGCCTTTACATGTAGTACACTGTGGAGCTGGACATACCTCCCAACTGTCCTTCCAATCAGACCAAAGTGAGACAGTCACCCAATTTCAGGATAGCCCCACCGGAGTAGGACAGTTGGCAGAATGTCTTGCTCTTTCCTACCTGTTCTTGTCATTTTCACCACCTGTGGCTGCTAATGTCTTTAGATCAGTTGCTCCTTGTCTGGATCCTGGAATGTTGGGGGCCTTATTTTGAAAAAAAAAAAAAAAGGTACATGAAATTTAGAAAACTCCAACCTGCCCCTGAGGTAAATCAAAATAGCACCCATGTTTTATAATTAGGCCTTTCTCCAGCCCCAACATTAATAGTATTCACATTTGATAAATAGATCTATTTCCCTACAACTTGCCTCAATATAAAATTAATAGCATACACATTTAATTGGAGGAGGGAAATAGGTTTATCAAACAGCCCCAGCAATAATTAAATAGCATTTACATTTAATAAATATGACTATATCCTACAACAATCCCAGGCATTAAATAATTCATAATCACATTTAATAAATATACCTCATTTCCCCCAAACAGCCCCACAATCAATTAATAACTCCCAAACCATCCCATTAAATTAAAGGTCCAATTACTCCATCTTAAATTCATAGGCCCAACTATTAAATTTAATTGCCCCACCATCACCCCACAAATAAAATAGCACTCAATAATTACCCCCACCTGCACCCTACAATTTAATTAAGACCAGCCTCCCTTACACACAATACATTCATTTACTGGCACCCTTAGAGACTGTAGGTACAGTCCCAAAATATATATTTTTTTGTCCATTGCAGTCCACCCCTGCTTAAAACCTTTAGAGGATGCCTCAATAGGCTCTACTAGGTCCATTCCTATTTTTCCAAAGGGAACACCAACAGTGGGGAGAGGAACCAGTGGTGCAGGGGCTGGATGTTTCATAGCTGGTCTTTGAAAATCAGAACAGGCTGCACAAAATTTAGCTACTTCTGCATACATAAAAAAACCTTGCCATGATCCTATTCATTTTTATCCCATCCCAGGTGTTCACCCTAAGGAACTGGGTGGGCCAAAATCAACACCTGTTTTCTAAAACTGTTGTCCTATAACCTCACCTGCTTGTTTAAGCATGTCCTTTGCAGTATAATATATAATTTTGCAAAATGAAACTAGGGTAATTAAGCTCTTTTACACTATGCAACATTTTCTCATCAGCAGCCACAGCATTTTCAAATGCCCTTTTAAGCGCTGGGTCTTTTCCTTGGGCTGTTCTGAGGTTATAGAGAGGCGAAGAGGAAGAGTTACCATCTTTTTAATATAATGCAAAACCAAAGTCATCATTGCTATTAGTATAAACAGTAAATGTTGCAATGCTCTCTCCCATCAGAGTTTTTGTGAGGCCCAGTGCTTGTGGTCTTATCTTCTCTGTCACTGGGTTTTAAGGTTTTTTACTCAGCTTAGAAATAAATCAGGGACTCAGTGGTCGAATAAATAACATTCTTCCTCATAGATCCACAAAGGCAAGAAAGTATGCCCAATTCTGGCCTAGCAAAACAGGAGCTGGTAAACAAGGACAATCCCCCACCCTCAACTTATCAGTCTCACTTTAATAGTTAAAAAGAGACCAATAAGTCTGAATGTTCCCATGGATACAACCAATACTAATAGGGTTAAGTTCTACAATTCTCTCTGGCAGTTCTAAGCCCTGTATTAAAGTGTTACCAGAACCAGAGTCCACTATGCCCTTAACCACCTTTCTCTCACCCTGCACCAGTACCTGTGTTACTGGTAAACCTGGACAACTGGAAGCCATGGTGAGCACCTTTGAAAAGGAACAGTCCAACTGCAGCCAAAAAGGGTCTTGCTATGTAATTGACCTCCATAACTCCATACGATGAACAAACAGGAACCAGAGGCTTTAGATTATTAATTGGAAAAGAAGTTCTGGGTTCCGGAAAATGTACTACAAGACTATTTTCCGCTGATCCGTTACCTTGGCCAAAAAGAACACTGACATGCATATAAACAGATAGTGACTAGATGGGTCTTACCCAGGGCCACTTACTGTAAAGCGGATGGAACTCTGACACCTTCTACCCCATTGCTGACTTCCCCAGGTAGGGTAGGTGAGGACTGTCCGAGCCGGTGAGTGATGACAAGGGTTCCACACATCCATCCGCTACCAAGGCATTTTCAATTAACTGTTGATGCCAATTTCTCTGTCCTATGAAGGCTTTAAGGAAGAAAACTGATGAACTGCTCCAAGACCAAGGTCTCCACCAGTTGGCTGCTGTATGAACTTTTGAGATAAGTCAATTGGCTGCAAAGAAAGCCAATTCAGAGCCAAGGCTCTTGGCCAACTATCTGTATGAAAGCGCTCTGTCTGGAACCGCATCACCAGTGAAGAGTGCCACTTTGGCTGTCTCAGTCTCCCCCTGTTAGCAGAGGGGCAGGTCAAATAATCCAACAGTCTCTGAGTCAAGTCTGAGTGGTGGCCACTTGCTCAAAGGTGATCAGGAAACATCATCACCAGACCTAATTTTAGGAATTGCAAAAGGTATTGAAAGGTGAGCAGAATCAGCTTCTACTCCTTATCTCAGCCTTCTGACCTCCTCCTGGTGACCAATCCTCTCCACCCGGAAGAACATATAGAGTAGATTTATCTGTTAATTTTGCCATCTACTCCATTTGGGGCTGTTGGCGCTGCTTCTGCACTCCTTGTTCTTGCAGTTCCTTAAAATTTACCAAAAACTGCTGCATCACTGACTCCATACTTGCTCCAAGTCTTCAAGGCAGGATTCAGCTTGATACCACTCTGACACCAACTTGTCATGGGTTATAACATCAAGTCACCAGACAAAATCTTTAGTCAGGGTTAAACAGGAGCTTTATTTTGAGGATCCATAGCACAACATAACAGACACAAACAGCAAACCAGAGCTATGCACAAAGTACAGTATATTGGCTCCTTCATTGGAGAGGTATAAGACTTCCATTATTCCCAGTCACCAGCCAAGACTAGATTCAGTTTGAGCCCTAAAGTATGCCCAAACTCCTCCCATATGAAGAATAAGTGGTACTTCCACCTTCCTTTTCTCAAATGTGGTATTTTCTCACCCTGCCACGTCTCCAATGATATTCTTTAAGGAATATGCATTCTGATTGAAACAAATAAAATAGTTAGAGATAGTTTTAAAATACTCTTCTGATTGGATTCATCTTGCCCCACACTAAAATGGGAGAAAATGTATTAATACACGCCAACTCTCTAACTCTGACTCTGTCCTCCGGGGAGTAGGTGGGGGCATGGTGACATCTTTGTTGCATCACCATAGCTTGAATAAGCCCCGCCCCCTATATTCAATGCTGTGAATTTCGTCAATTTTTTTGGGGATCCGGGTTGATTGCCTACTCTTCGAAATTCGGGAGAGTAGGCATGTATGTGTATTATTTCAATGTATTTATTTTATTGACACAGTGTGTATATTTTTGTAAATGCAACAGGTGCATTTATTTCTAAGGTGGTACTGTATGCTTACACCAGAACAGGAAATTACATGTAAATTAGCATCTAGCCTCAGCCAGGTAGGGAGATAGGAGGATGGTGGCACTTTGGTCACCACATTCCTTTGCTAGCAGGCGATCTCTCTGTGTCTCTGTGTGTGTGTTAGAGATCATAGGAACACTGCCCTAATAATTGAAATATGTATAGTCATGGCCAAAAGTTTTCAGAATGACACAAGTATTGTTTTTCACAAACTTTGCTGCTTCCAACGCTGGTATCTCAAGTGACATATACCCGAACTGTTGGCCAAGAATCACATTTGAGATACACACTTTAACACACACTGAAGTTTTTGCTGATTACGTACCATGGACTTATACCATACTATTCTCATGTACGTTTAAAGTCCATACCTGACTGAATAAGAAATTATTTCTAACCAGCGAAATTAAAGCCCTCTGCCTGGACTGCCCACAGAGCTAATTATCCAATTAACCACAGAGGAAACAGGAAAACATATACAGTCATGGCCAAAAGTTTTGAGAATGACACAAGTATTGATTTTCACAAAGTTTGCTGCTTCTGTGTTTTTAGACCTCTTGTCAGATGTTGCTATGGTATACTGAAATAAAATTACAAACATTTTATAAGTGTCAAAGGCTTTTATTGACAATTACATTAAGTTTCAATATTTGCAGTCATGACGCTTCTTTTTGAAGACCTATGAAATTCTCCCTGGCATGCTGTCAATCAACATCTGCTGTTGAACACCTCTAGAGGAAATCTTGCTCTCTGGTCGACTTCCTTCACTTCAAATGTATCCTCTCTTCCTATAGTTCTGTCCTCTTCCTCACTAAACAATACTTCTTTAAATCCATCATTTCTTCTCAATCCTCCAATCCCGACGCTTCTTTGCCGCATTCGAATCTTCCCCCCCCCCCGCAATCCTGCCATCTTTTTTCTCTTCCAAAATTGAGACCATCAGATTCGATATCTCCTCCTCGCCACCATCATCTCTCCACCATCCTTTGCCTCCAGCTACCAAATCTGGTGCTCTTTCTGCCCTGCTTTGGATGAAGAAGTCCATATGCTCTCCCCTGTCTACCTGTCACCTGAATTCCATCCCCTCTCACCTCCTTTGCTCCCACTCAACCACTGCCTGCTTCTAACTCCCACACCTCTTAAACTTGTCACTCTCCACTGTCATTGGCTCCTCATCCTTGTCCTTATCTCTCTCATTCTCAAAAAAAACAATCTTGAACCCTTTCTAACTACTGCCCCATTTCGCTTTTCCCCTTTACTTTAAATTACTCGAGTAGATTGTCTGCCACCGCCTCACCAGGTACCTCTCAGACTACTCCCCCCTTGACCCTCTCCAAAATCGCTTCCGCCCCCTCTCCAATCCACTGAAACTGCCCTGGCCAATGTTAACATCGATGTTCTCTCGGCAAATCCAGGGGTCATTTCTCCTTGCTCATCCTCCTGGACCTCTCTGCAGTCTCCAACACCATGGACCACCCCCTCCTGCTGCAGACCCTTCTTTCTTTTGGCCTTTCTGGTTCCGTCCTTGCATGGTTCATCTTATACCTCACCAACCGCTCCTTCTCTGTATCCACTTTTGGTTCACCCCCTCCTCCTCCCTCTCTGTAGGAGTCCCACAGGGCTCTGTTCTCGGCCCCCTGATCTTCTCTCTGTACACCACCTTCCTGGGTGAATTCATAACTTCCTTCGCTCTCTAGTATCACCTATACACCAGTGACAGTCAACTCTACCTCTCTTCTACTGGTCGTTCCCATTCCCTTCTTTCTCATGTATCTGATTGCCTCTTCACCATCTATTCCTGGATGTCCTCACTTTTTCTCAAAAGTAACATAGCCAAAACCGACCTCACTGTCTCCTGACCTTCTAGATCGTCATCTCACCTTGATCTCTCTATCACTGTTAACAATTCCACCCTCTCATTTGTTCACCAAATTTTCTGCCTGGACATCACCCTTGGCTCCTCCTTCTCCTTTGCCACCTACATTCAATCTCTTACCCAATCCTGTCGCTTAAAACTACACAACATCGTTCATATCTGACCCTTTCTATCCCAGGATGCCACCAAAACTATTATCCATGTACTTATCATTTCCCTTCTTGACTACCATAACCTTCTCCTCGCTCACCTTCCCCGCTCCCATCTCGCCCCTCTTCATACTACACTTGATGCGGCTGCTAGACTTATCTTCCTTTTGCTCTTCTTCTGCCTCCTCTCTCTGCATTGCCTTACACTGGCTCCCCTTCCCTTAGAGAATTCTCTTTAAATTATCCATATCCATACTTACAAGGCCCTCTCTCTCTTCATAGCCCCATACATCTCCAACCTCCTCTCCATACACACTCCCTCCCGTCCCCTGTAATCTGCCAATGACCATCGCCTCTCCTCCTCTGTTTTCTCATTACCCCATCCCACCTCTGAATCCAAGATTTCTCCTGAGATGCCCACCTCCAATGGAACGAGCTCCTTCATCCTATCTGACTCTCCCCTAGTGTGTGCACCTTCAGACGGGCTCTGAAAAATCACCTATTCTTAACAGCCTACCAACCATCCACTTGATTAACCTACCCTCTCTCTTCCCCATCCCGCATTTGTGCTCTACTTGCCCTAGACCTTCTCCACTGACTACCCCTTGTGCCTGCTGTCTGTTTGCCCTCCCTTTAGAGTGTAAGCTCTTATGAGCAGGGCCCTCTTCCCTCCTGCATCTATACCTAATACTTCTGCTCCTGCTACACAGGTACTAGCTATGCTTGAAACTTTTGGAATTTTAGAATTACTCATTTATAGTGATGTGCTGTTATACCCTGTATGGTCTACTGTTTGTAATATGTACGGTGCTGCGGAAACTATGTGGCGCCTTATAAATAAAGGATGATAATAATAATAATAATAATAATAATAATATGGTGTGTGTGTGTACATTCAGCATTGTAATCTTAAAAGGACGACAATTACCCTTATTCTCAGTAAAAAATTAAAACAATACATCTAATCACGTATCTGTAATAATATATCAGAAGGCATTTTAAACAAGTGTTACAAGCTATAACAAACAACTCTGACAATAAAACAGGAATTAACTGGGGGCTGCAGGTAAAAGCTTTGAGGCCCCGTCACTGGATTAGATGTTCTCATTTTCAATACTTATAATGTATTTCAATTACTGTGTGTTGGAGCCACAAATGGTATGGGAAAGTTAAAGACAAAAAAATAACATTCAGAAAACACAGCATTATTACAATGGTAAAAATTAACGATGAGCGGGCTCGGATTGCGATAATCCGAGGGCGATCCGAGCACTGTTCGGGTATTTCCGGCGCGGAGAAACAGTGAAAACGAGCCTCTGTCGGATCTCGCGATACTCTGATTCTATAAATTCCCCACTTGCCACTGCCATCTTCAGTCGGGCATTGATCAGGGAAGCGGGAGGTTGGGTTTTTAGACTTAATCTGTTTTGGAGATAAGGAAAGGCGGCCTATTGATGTTGTAGAAAGGGGAAAAACCGTATTATCACTGAATGAGGCTACACAAACTAAAAACAAAGCGTGCAACAGGAGTTGCTGGAGTTTGATCCTGATAAAAGGGGGTTGATATTTCTACCATATATAAAACACTTAACACCTTCATGACTGGAGGCTATCATTTACTTGCATATTGGAGTAAATGTATTTTCTCTTATGGGCATTAGATGTAGAATATGTAGACAAATAATTGGCACAAATATAATCTTCCTTTTATTTTTTCCCTTGATATGTTCCCTAAGGTTATCCCATGTATCTCTCAGGATGTCTCTACCATGGATGAGAATTTTTAGTGGTGCTGTGTCCTGTGCTCTGTCCTGCTAAGTCCATTGTTATAAAAAAAATTATAAAAAAATTATTAAAAAAATTATAAATAAATTATAAAAAAAGTATAAAAAAATTTCTACTGCAATATCTAACTACGTTCACTGTTCCTGCAGTAAAAAGGAATTTCTACTGCAATATCTAACTACGTTCACTGTTCCTGCAGTATAAAGGAATTTGTACTGCTGTATAACTCCAGTCCAGTGGTACTGTCCTGTGCCGCATATCATTTTTAAAGCCTTTGCCGGGTGTGTGTGGTTTAGGGGTACGCTCTCTTGTGCTGCATATAATGGAGTACAAAAATTTGGAGGATAAAGTAGGGAAAGATCAAGAACCACTTCCTCCTAATGCTGAAGCTGCTGCCACTAGTCATGACCTAGACGATGAAATGCCATCAACGTCGTCTGCCAAGGCCGATGCCCAATCTCCTAGTAGAGGGCATGTGAAATCCAAAAGTTCACTAAAATTAGCCTTTTGGCCTAAAAACAATATTGTGAGGTGTTCAGAATAGACTGGAAATGAGTGGAAATGAATGTTATTGAGGTTAATAATAGTGTAGGAGTGAAAAAAAATAAAATATGGATTTTAGCACTTTTTATGCTTTTTTAAAAAAAAAAATCAGAACCCAAAACCCTAAATCAGAACCAAAACCTTGAGTGGGGTGTTTTGGCAAAACCAATCAGAACCCAAAACCTGAAGCTAATCAGAACCCAAAACCCAAAACCCGAAAAGTGGCCGGTGCACACCGCTAGTAAAAATATTCCAAAACAATAGTAGTAAAAATGAATGTGTTATGCATTTGATAGGATTCTCTTTAACACTGCATTCTACATTTTTATGCGCAGAATAATTTTCAGCTTAGCTTGTTTATAGCAGAAAGAGCAATGTGCTGAGTTGATGAATATTTAATAGTACCACGCAACAGGTTAAAGTAATCTGAACGTGTAGCAATGCTCCTTGCTTCCCTGTTTATTAAGCATGCAAAGTTCATTTCTGCCCTGAAGCCTGTAAGGAAATCTGCTACTGCTCCAGCTATAGTTTTACTGGCCAAGAACTCTGTTTTGTGAGCCTCCCACATTGTCACATAATTCTTAACAGTAGATCCTCTGTGTGTTTTTCTGAGTGTTTTCTTTACAATCATCTCAAAAAGATTTTAAACAGAAAATATATGCCCTTGTGAGCGATTGACAAGAACTGTTTGCTGAAACCATTGGGAATTCAAGGTATGATTTTAATGCTTATGTTAAATGATTGGCATAAAATATATTTTTAACTGTGTGCCGTTATTCACTTTAATGTACTGACTCTTATAAGAAATAAATGAAAATATTGTTTTTAACCCTTGCTCTGCTAATTTAATCTACTGTATAGAATGTATACTATGGAATAAATGGTAAACTTAAGTCAGTTTATGGTTCTCCATAAGCTCTTAAAGTTTAATTCCCAGGATGGTCAACAAAACTTGAAGCAAGAAAATATTTTACCCACAAATACAAAAAGTATAATGTTAATTTAATTAATTTTCAAGGTTTCTATCTCATGCTGGGAACAACCAGAGAGCCACATGTTGCTTTGTGTTATTGGACTCTGATCACTGTTGCATGCATAGAGTAAGAATTCAGGCAGTTCACCACTTAAAGGGGAATGTCAGTCATAATAGTTAACCTGAATAGCCTGAAAAACTGAACCTCAAACTAATTCATTCAGCTTCCAGGACACACTAACTGCTAGAGATGCTCACTGACCCCCATGAAGTGGTTTTCGTTTTGGATCTGGATTAGCTACGTGTTTTGGTTTTGGTTTTGGTTTTGGATCTGTATTTTTTTTTAAAAAAAAAAATTGCTAAAATATGCTAAAATCACATAATGTTGCTTTTTTTTGATCCTACATCTTTCTTAACCTCAATAGCACAAATTTCAAGTGATTTGCTGTCAATTCTGACCACCTCACAGGTCACAATATTATTTTCATACATTTTCAGACAAATACTGCAGCGACCTGGCTGGAGGCTAAGTGACAGAGCAATGACTCAAACACACGGCAGTTCCTAGCATATCTAGGACACATTGGCACACAGCAGTGGCAGAAAAAAGTTGTGTAAGATGGAACTGTCCTTGGGCCCTCCCATCCACCCTTATGTTAGATATTAAAAAGGACATGCACACTTTAACAAACCAAGCACTTCAGCCACAAAAGTGCCACTCTTTGTACTGAAGTGAATGATTTCTTTTAGGCCCCCACAAAACAAGGTAACAATGGGCTTAAGGCACTTAAGGTAACAGTGCTGTTAATTAACTCTACTGTGGCAGGATGTTGTTGTCATCAACCTCAGCCTCATCCTCACCCTCATCAGTGTGTACATCATCCTCACACATTATTAAATCATCACCGCTGGAATCCACCGTTACAGAAGTCTCAGTATTTTGATGTAATTGGCGGGAGAGGCCTTTCTCGTGGAACTTGAAGTAGCCTCCTACGCTGATCGCTCACAAGGTTCCCAGCTGTGCTAAAAACTCTTTCCGAGTACACACTGGAGGGTAGGCAGCTTAGGCAGTGCAAAGCGAGTTGGTACATGGGTCTCCAAATTCCCTTTTTTCCCTCCCAGTGTGTAAAGGGACTGTCTGATGTGTCTATTTCTATGTTGTCATGAATATAATCCTCCACCATCCTTTGGATGTTGATAGTAGGATCAGGTGGAGTTACAGCAGAGGTGTCACGTTTTTTGGTCAATTCTTTTAGACCAAACCAAATGTCAAAATTTGGTGCTGAGTCATTTGCATCATCCCTCGGTGTCTTGGGAAAGCTAAGTTTCTTCCTAGCAGCAGTTGAGTGACAAACTGAAGGAGGAAACGCTGTCCTGGCACGTAACACTTGAGCTGTCATCTTGCTCACCAGGAGCTCCTTACATCTCTTCAGATCTGGGACAGTTGGAAACAAAGACAAGACATAGCTCTTAAACCGAGGATCAAGCACAAACGTCAAAATGTAGTTATCCGATTTCAAGATTTTGACAACTTTTGGATCCTGGTGAAGCGAATAAAGTACTTAATCTACAATCCGACATACTTAGCGTAATTGCTTTTTTTAATCTCCTCCTTCAGTTTTTCAAGCTACTTTTTCAAAAGTCTAATTAAGGGAATCCATTGACTCAAGCTAGCAGTGTCTGAACTCTCTTCACAGGTGACTATTTTGAATGGTTTCAGCATCTTGCACAACTCGGAAAGTATTCTCCACTGCGCTTGACTAAAATACATCCCCCTCCTTTCCCAATGTCATGGCTTGTGGAGTAAGCATGGATGGCTTTTCGCTGTTCCTCCATCCGCAGAAGCATATACAGGGTGGAATTCCACCTTGTCACCACCTCTTGCTTCAGTTGGTGGCAGGGCAGATTAAATTACTCTTGCAGCTGCTGCAATCTCCTACCTGCTGAGGCCGAATGCCAGAAATGTCCAGATATTTTACAGGCCACAGACAGCATCTTCTGCACGTCCCTGTCATTTATAAAAAAAAAATCTGCACCACCAAGTTTATTGTGTGAGCAAAAAAGGAAATGTGATGCAATTCACCCAGCTGTAATGCTCTCACAATATTGGTGGCGTTTTCAGAAATGACATATCCCAAGTGGGATAAGCCATGTTGCAATGACATCCCTTAGTTTTTGTAACAGATTGTCAGCTGTATGCCTCTTAGTGAAGCCGGTGATACACAGAGTAGCCTTCCTCTGACAAATGTGACGTACTTGGGTAGATGCTGCTGCTGTTCCTGCTGGTGGAGGCGAATCACCAACCCAGTGGGCTGAACCGCTCATATAATCTTTAGTTTGCCGAGTTACGCTTGTCCACATATCTGTGGTTAAGTGTACAGTGGGTATAATGGCATTTTGTAGTCCAATAAAAACATTTTATGAAACTTATGGTAGAGGTGAGGAATAGCTTTTCTACTGAAATGGTGCCTTAATGGAATTTGGTAACGGGGACAGACCACCTCAAGCAACTGTCTAAAAACCAGCTGCATTAATAGTGGAGATTGGACGCAGATCTAATACTAGCATTGTCGCCATGGTGTCTGTGATCCGTTTTGCGTCTGGGTGACAGCTTTCATATTTGCTTCCTCTTGCAAAGGATTGTTTAACAGTCAATTGTTGTAAACTACTGGTAGTCTTCTTCTTGGTCTGCTTCTGGGATGAAGATCCAGCAGCAGCAGCGGGTCTAAAGCTCAAGGATTCTTCTGAGGAATCCTGGATAGGGGAGGAGTCATCTAGCCTTAGCAACTTGGATGCAGGACTAACTCTGATCACTAATGAGAATATTGATTATGAAGGTGTTGTGGGTGTAGATTGTAGGTGCTCTGATCTAGCTGAGAGAAGGGAGGTAGCTTGTTGTTGTTTTTTTAGCATGAGTTTCTGATTTTCACAAGAGCTTTCCATGAACTCGCTTCAAATGGCGTAACATGGATGAGGTTCCCAGATGGTTAAAGTCCCTACCTCTGACTGTGGCTTTGCAATGCTACCAATAGCTAGAAAACTGTTGTCAGGATTTGAGTAAAAATAATTCCACACATAAGAGGTGGATTTTTTGGTCTTATGCCCAGGCATGACAATGGCCTTCCTCTTATCACTGGCAAGAACTGCTTCAACTGGTGTATGACTTGCCACTGTAGAGTTCATTAACAGCACTGATAGCTTAGGTGCCTTAAGCCCATTGTTAGCTTATTTTGTGGGGGGCCCAAACAAACCAAGCATTTCAGCCACAAAAGTGACACTCCTTGTCACTGAAGTGCTTGGTTTGTTAAACTATGCATGTCCTTTTTAAGATCCAACAGAAGGATGGGTTGGAGGGCCCAGGGACAATTCCATCTTGCACCACTTTTCCTTTCAGCTACTGGTGTGTGCCAATGTTACCTACATGTTGTCAGACGCCATCTCCGTCCTATGCCTGCCGCACAGAGACGGACGTCTGCTTCTGTGACAGAGCGCTCGGTTGCCAGGCAACCAAGCATACTTCCGGGTCAGCGGTCGCGCGTTCCGTTGCCTAGCAACGGAACGCTTCCTAGTAACTCCGGCGGTGGTGTTTAGCGTCACCACCGCCAGTGATTGGACTGCACCTGTATAAAAGCCTCACTCTGGCACATGGAGAGTGCCAGAGTATTAGGTCTCATCCTAGCTCCAGCGTTCCTGTGTACCGTTTCCAGCGCTTCCTGTGTATTACCCGGCTTGTTACTTACTACCCCTGTTCTGTGCTCCTTGTGAACTTGACCTCGGCTTGATATTTGACTCTTCCTCCTGTGCTTCTGACCTCGACCTGGCTACCCTGACTATGGCTTTGAACTTTCCCTTGGACATCGCCTGAATTCACGGTTTGGACTGGGCCTGTACGACACCGCTTTCATCTACTGCTTCACTGATTACTCCCTTGGAGGTCCGCGACCTGCTTGTTCCCGCAGCTAAGACCACACTTCCTTGCGGGGGTCACTGGTGAAAACCAGGAACACGTTAGACTCCGCACCTCTTGGGTGAGTAGTGCAAAAATCAGTAAGCAAATACCCTAAATCTGTGACACATGTGCTATATACTAAAATAAGCAAAAAGGAAGAATCAATATATGGTGCTCCACTTCAAAGCTGCTTGTAGCTACCTCTGGGCAGAAACACCTATTAAGCCCCAAGCATACAATATAACAACAAATAATGAGGAACTGACAAGCGCTCCTATACAGCTAAGAGATCTAGGGCAACGTAAATGCGGACTCTTTTATGTTGGCCGCACTTCCCGTCCTCTAAAGATCAGATTAACTGAACACCTTTGCAATATCAGGAAGGGTTTTGAGAACCACTCGGTGTCTGCTCATTTTAAAAAATTTCATAATTGTTCAGTTGCAGGCTTAAAAATGTTTTGGGCTATTGATAGAATTGATTATAATTGGAGACGAAAAGACTCCTCTATTAGTCTAGCTAAGTGGGAAATAAAATGGATCCACCGTTTAAATTAGAGATGGTCACTGACCCCCGTGTTTTGGTTTTGTATTCGGTTTTTTATCTGGATTACCGTTGTGTTTTGGTTTTGGTTTTGGTTTTGCAAAACCGCCATTACGTGTTTTGGTTTTGGTTTTGTTTGGTTTTGTTTTGCTATTTTGTTGGAAAATCAATGTTTTTGGGCCTAAAATGACCAAATTTAGTGCTCTCACCTGTTTCTTGGATAAGTCATGTAATTGTAAAGCTAATAAATTATCAAAAAAAAGTTTAATTCCTGGTCGGTAGGCCTTCATTAATTCTACGCACAAAACAGATTGTCTTCCTCTCCATCTATGCATATTGGCAATGCAGCCATCATCTTTGGATGTATATTACACCCTACACTTATAGTTAAATATGTAAAGAAATGGACAAAGGCAGTTTGGTTTCTGTCTCTATAGGCCCCCCTCCACTTGTCGAAAATACCAAAAAATTCAGCCGTTATAGACTGTACAATATTAATTGAAATGTAGAAAGCCATTTTGGGGTCACTGTGTGTATGACACCCTACCCTTAAGGATAAATTGTCCAAACAGCAGCCTTTCAAGACGTTACGCGATATTGAAATGCCCCAAGTCCCTTTCATCTTTGGGGGTAGATTGCACCCTAGACTTAAATAGAAAGTTTTAAAAAAGATGTCATCATCATCTGGATCTTCATCCTCACCCTCATCAGTTTGTATGTCATCATCACAGACTATCAATTCATCGCAGCTTGAATCTGCCATTAGAGAATAGTCAGTGCTTGGATGTCTTTGATGGTGAAGGCCTTCCTCGTGGAAGATGTAGTTCATTTTTATAAACCTCATTTTCTCCACATTTTTTGGAAGTAACCTTCGACAGCGATCACTGAATAAGTTCCCGGCTGTACTGAATACTCATTCAGAGTACACACTGGAGGGTGGGCAGCTTAGGTATTGCAAAGCAAGTTTGTACATGGGTTTCCAAATGGCCTGCTTTTCCTCCCAGTAAGGAAAGGGACTGTCTGACATTTCCATATCAATTACCTCTTGAAAATAATCCTCCACCATCCTTTGCATGTTTATACTCGTATTGGATGGAGTTATGGACAAGGTGGCACATTTTTTTGAAAAATCCTTCAAACCAGCCCAGATGTTAAATTGTTCTGGTCTGCCCCCTGCGTCTTACCTGCTTCTTTTTGGGAAATTTAATTTTTTTACGAGCAGCAACAGCTTCAGAAAGTGAAGGAGGACACGTCGTCAAGCCGAGGCCCAGTTCACCGGCCAACTTGCTGAGCAATAGCTCCTTGCAAAAGTTCACATCTCACTCATTTACAAGTAAAGACTCAATGTAGGTCTTAAACCTTGGATCAAGCACAGTGGCCAAAACGTACTGATCCGAGTTCAAGATCTTAATAACTCGAGGATCATTGTGAAGCGAATGAAGTACTTGATCGACAAGGCCAACATACTTTGCTGAATTGCATGCTTTCAGCTCCTCCTTCAGTTTCTCAAGCTGCTTTTCCAATAGTCTAATTAAAGGAATGACTTGGCTCAAACTAGCAGAGTCTGCACTGACCTCACACGTCACAACTTCAAATGGTTTCAGCCCCTTGCACAGCACTAAAAGGATTCCCCACTGTGCAAGAGTGAAATACATCCCCCCTCCTTTCCCAATGTCATGGCTTGTGCAATATGCTTGGATGGCTTTGCGCTGTTCCTCCATCCTCTGAAGCATGTACAGGGTGGAATTCCACCTAGTCACCACCTCTTGCTTAAGTTGATGGCAGGGCAAGTTAAACTGCTCTTGGAGCTGCTGTAATCTCCTACATGCTGTGGCTGAATGCCTCAAATGGCCTGAAATTTTACGGGCCACTGAAAGCATCTCCTGCACCTCAGGGTTATTTCGTAGGAAGCTCTGCACCACCAAGTTGATGGTGTGAGCAAAACAGGGAATGTGTTGGAAATCACCCAGCTGTAATGCTCGCACTATATTGTTGGCGTTATCAGAAATGACATATCCTGGGGAGAGTCCAAGTGGTATAAGCCATGTATCAATCAAATCTCTTAGTTTGCATAACAAATTGTCAGCTGTATGCCTGTTAGTGAAGCCGGTGATACAAAGAGTGGCCTGCCTGTGACAAATGTTACGTAGTGGTGTAAATGCTGCTGCTGTTTCTGCTGGTGAAGGTGAATGACCAACCCAGTGGGCTGTCACCGTCATATAGTCTTTGGTTTGGCCACTTCCACTTGTCCACATATCTGTGGTTACGTGGACAGTGGGCAGAATGGCATTTTTCAGCGCAATCTCTACATTTTTACACACTTTTTGGTATAGTTGTGGAATTGCTTTACGGGAGAAATGGTGACACGATGGAATTCTGTAACGCGGACACAAAACCTCAATTAACTGTTAAAAACCAGCTGTGTTTAATGTGGAGATTGGACGCAGATCTAACACTAACATTGCAGCCATGGCGTCTGTGATTCGCTTGGCAACTGGGTGACTGCTGTCATATTTGCTTCCCCTAGCAAATTATTGTTTCACAGTTAATTGCTGAAATGTAGGACTGATCATTTTCTTGACCTGCCTCTGGGCTGACGATTCACCCCCAGCAGCAGCAACAGCAGCAGCAGTGGGACTAACGGATTCTTCAGAGGAATCAATAATAGTGCAGGAGTGCAGGAGTCATCCAGCCTTAATGACTCCGAGCGCTACTGAGGATATTGATGAGGATGGTGTGGTGGGGTGGGTGTATTTTGTAGCCGTCGGGATGTCGGTGAGCGGAGGGTCTTAGCTGATGATGGAGTGTTTGTAATTTTTTTGGAAGAACTTTCAGCTTTTCCCAACACTTTGCCATGGACTCTCGTTAAATGGCGTAACATAGACGAGGTTCCAAGATGGTTAAGGTCCCTCCCTTGACTGACTGTGGCTTGACATACACTACAAATGGCTATACAATTATTGTCTGGATTTGGGTAGAAATAATTCCACACATAAGAAGTGGATTTTTTTTGTTTTATGCCCAAGCATGACAATGGCCTTTTTCTTGTCACATGCAGAATTGCTGCCACTGGTGCAGGAGTTACACAAACAACCTCATCCTCATCAACATCCTCATTAGCACCCTCGTCGCCTACACAAATCTCCCCCTCATCCTCTTCTAATTCCAAAGTGGCATCCTCAATTTGTGTATCAGCGGCTACACTCGGGCTGTTAAGGCACACATCAGCAGAACTGCTGAACAGAATGCTCACGATTAGACATCCCACTGTTGGATGGACTCTCCACAGGGATTGGTGTCATTTGTGAATCAGAGCAAACATTATCCTCTAATGCCTTACTGTTATCTTGCAGCTCGGCTTTGACGCGTAACAGTAGTTGTGCGCCAATTGTAGGCTCGGTAACTTTTTTGGATCTGCCACTAATAGAGAAAGGTGAAGGCCTCATTCTCTCTTTGCCACTGCGTGTGTAGAATGGCATGTTGGTAATTTTTTTTTTATCGGCACTTAACTTTTCCTCAGTTAGACTTCTTTTTCGCTTCAACACAGTAAATTTTTTTTGGATGTTTATTTTTTGGACTGATTTCGAAACACTGTGTAGTTTGACATCGCCTTGCCCAGATGACGTACTGGGAACACTACCATCAGGACTGGTGACAGAACCTGGTTGCTCATTCTGTTCATATGTGGACTGCTTGGAATCCATTCTGAGCCCAAAGCACTTGTAGTGCTAAAAATTATTTGGTAGATACTGCTGACAAATATGACTTTTGACAGCCAGAAATATTTATGCACAATTATGGGGCACACCCCAAAAGCACTTGGGAGTGCTAAAAATTATTTTATAAATCTGCTGACAGATAGTAATTTTGACAGCCAGAAATATTTAGGCAAAATAATGGGGGACACCCAAAAAGCACTTTGAGTGCCAAATATTGAAAAAAAAAAAAGACTCCTCTATCCTCCTCTCTTCTCTATCGATTGTTGTTAGCACAATTGGAATCAGAATATTGTATTGTCTGTCCCTGCTCTAATCAGCCTGTGACTACACCCTGCTCTCTCCCTCTGTCAAATGGCTATGGATTGCTGTGGAGGCGTGTATTTATGATCTTCAAGTATCGCGAGAACCGAGCCCCAAGATCCGACGATGTCACGATGACGTTCGGCCTCGATTTGGATTCGGAGCTGGTGGGAAAGTACCGAGCGGTACTCGGATAGGCAAAGTTCGGGTGGGTTCGGTTCTCGGGGAACCGAGCCCGCCCATCTCTAGTTTAAATACACTTTTCCCTAAAGTGTTAAACTTGGATTTCAAATTAAAATGGTTTTTAACTGATAATTAAAGATTTTGTTTTATTTGATTTGATTTATGTAAACAGCTTGTCAAACAAATTTATTTATATACGGTTATTTTATAGGAGTCAGTTTCTCTTTAAGACACTTAGGTCCTAATTGATGTCAGTGTATATACATGTCTAGATTTTTATCCACCACTATCTTGAAAAAGGATCAGAGTGAGCTGAAACACGTTGATGGTATAGTGGGAAATTTTATATGTCACATTTGGACTGTTTCCTGTGTACTGTTTGCCGCATGTTGATCCATTCAGCCCGATCCGGGAAGAGCTTGCTGTATTTTATGCGCATTGCAACTGTAATCAGGTACGAATCCACCTTGTATTTTAATAAAAGAAATACCTTTGTTGTTTGAAGATAAGACACTATGGGCCTGATTCATTGAGGAACTTAAATTAAGAAGTTTCTTATTTAAGTCTCCTGGACAAAACCATGTTACAATGCTAGGGGTGAAAATTAGTTTTCTGTTTTGCACATAAGTTAAATATTGACTGTTTTTTCATGTAGCACACAAATACTTGATAGCTTATTTGTACACTGAAATTTAAAGTTGATATTTGTGTGCTACATGAAAAAACAGTTAGTATTTAACTTATGTGCAAAACAGAAAACTAATCCCCCCCCCCCAACAATCCTGCGTGCGCCCCTGACAGTGGCGCTTCACCTTTTACCTACTGCCAGATCCCTATTTAATCGTTTGAGGACATTACATCTATATGATAAGTACTATCCTACATTGACTGTCCTACATTGTTTGAGGACTATACTGTATAAGGATTACATGTGGTTCATACTGCCTGTGTTTTATGCTTTCTACCGTCAGATCCTTGACTAATAGTTTGAAGAGATTATACTCACAAGCTTTATTGTTTATGAGTTTTATGTGGTACTCACTGCCCATACCCTTTGCCTATGGTTGTTTTGCATATCCATACAGCTTATTCATGTGCTATATACTTTTGTGTGCTTTGCAAAACTTAGCTTTGATGCAAATGACTCAGCACAACATTTTGACATCTAGTCAGTCTGGTCTACTGTAAAATAATAGACCACAATTAGTGACACCTTCGCCGTAACTCCTGATCCTACTATCAATATCCAAAGAATGGTGGAGGATTATTATTAATTTTTTTTATCGGTATGAAGACAACAGTTTTATTAACAAAGAACAACATTGCTTGCAGAAGTAATGTAAGAATGGATGTCTGAATAGACGTGTATATGTATTACTCAAACCTTACACTTTGCTGCTGTTTCATCAGTATTGAACAAAGTGTTTGTAATCTGCATTTTGCGTCAAAGGTACCTAGCTGTATTTTCATTTTTTTATGAAATGGGGCCGATTCGATGCTCAGTGATGACCTTGCTTTTTGCTGTGAATATCAATGTTTCTTTTTAGTGCATTGTCTGGTACAAGATCCGATATACTCATGTCAGAGTGATCACAGCCAATTTTTGGACACCTAGCGGATTTACCATTGCAATCATCCTTTGAATTGCTTCTCCCTTATACGTGTGACCACATACTTTGTTTTTTACTGGTTTCATCTCCTCCAACTGTGTTATCGGTGTGATCTGGGTACAGGCGATCTCCTTTTCTTCATCTTCCAAAGTGTCATCTGCAGGGGCCGGTGACACACCCATTTGTTTTCTCAGGTCTCTTAGCTGTTCTTTAAACTGGACATATTTATCGTCCTGCCTCAGGGCCTCCTCTGTATTATTCCTCTGAAGCGCAGTGTATCTCTTGTGTACAAGCTCTCTTAAATCCGAGATCTCATCCAGTGGGTCACGTTTTAACTTAAATACGATCTCTTCAACTGCATCTATATATTGGTTTAAATCCATGTTCAATGCAGCATATTCCAACATGACGGATTCCATGCTGCCCACATGTTCTGTGTCACAGTCTGTCTGAAGCAGATGTAATGCCACTCCAGTTGTAATATCCCATACTTGCCAACATTTTTTTCTCCTTTTCCGGGAGATGCCGGCTGGGACGTGGGCGTGCAGGGGGCGGGGCTGCGAAATCGCGTCATTTTGGCCCCGCCCCCGTGACGGAATGACGCAAATCGCGTCATTTTACAGTGGGGGCGGGGCTAAACGCCGCGATTCCGGGTGAATCGCGGCGTTTAAACTAAATTTTTCCCCCTTCCTATCAGGGAGATTGCCACACTCGTCCGGGAGACTCTTGCAAAATGCGGGAGTCTCCCGGACAATCCGGGAGAGTTGGCAAGTATGTAATATCCATTCCTGTGTCTTCATAAGTTTGGCAGTTCTTCAGGGATGCAAGGTAGGTATCCTAAGAGGAGAAGGAGATTAAATATGCAGCACGAGCAGACATGGTTTAGTCATGTAGAATTAATTGACAGCACTGTGGGGCTTAAGGCAGCTAAGCTATTGGCAGCTTGTTTTGTGGGGGCCCAAACAAACCAAGCACATCAGCCACAAAAGTGGCACTCCTTGTCGTTGGAGCGCTTCGTTTGTTAAACTGTACATGTCCTTTTCAAGATCATACATAAGGGTGGGTGGGAGGACTCAAGGACAATTCCATCTTCCACTTTTCATTTTCTTTGGTCACTGCTGTGTGCAATGTTTCCTAGATGTGCTATTAACTGCCGTATGTCTGTGTCGTTGGTCTGTCGCTTATAATCCAGCCAGCTCACTGCAGTTTTTGTCCGAAAGTATATGAAAATAATGTTGTGACCTGTGAGGTGGTCAAAATTGACTTCAAATGACTGAAAATTAGTGTTATTGAGGCTAATAATAATGTAAGAAAAAAAAGAGCAAAATTATGTGATTCTAGTATATTTTAGCAATTTCTCTAAAAAATCCAGATCCAAAACCAAAACCAGAACCAAAACACGGGGGTCAGTGAACATTTCTAGATTTAAGTAATGAACAGACTTACCTCTTAACTTCTATAGATCTCAAAGAGAGAACATATCCGCATTTACCTACCCCCCCTACTCCCAAGACATCTAGGGACTACTGGATTGCAAATCTATTTAAATCAATCACATTATTTTATAAGTAATTTAAACGTTTCACATGTTCTCAGACTAACCCTTTTATTTAAAGGACCGTTCTCGACTTTTGCCATTTATGACAGAATGCTTAATCAAGTTTGACATATTCATATCCATATTTGTATGGGTCCACATACTTTGTACACTTCTCAGGCTACGCTATCCATGTCAGACAGTAATACATTAAGCATCACGTGGGCTTAACCACAGTAGATGTAAAGTAACAATCTGCACCAGATTTAATTTATTTTTATTTACCATATCTGGACATTCAATGTGCCCTTGGATAATATTATCCCCTATTCTTTCTTGTTGTATTTGGAGTACATATCGCTGTACATGCATCTGAATAAGGCATAGATTACATAGTGAACATTATTCATGTATTTGACATTTCACTTCCAGTAGTATTGAGAAAGTGGTTTTGATTCACAGCTGCTATCCCAAGTGACATATACCCGAACTGTTTGCCAAGAAACACATTTTAGCACACACTGAATCTTTTGCTAATTACGTACCATGGACTTATACCGTACTATACTCATGTATGTTTAAACTCCATAACTGACTGAATAAGAAATAAACTCTAACCAGCAAAATGAAAGCCC